>NW_024040596.1:32631678-33003140 GCF_014851395.1 Micropterus salmoides
CATAACTGGCTAATGTATAGAACTGACAAATTTTTGTTAAACTAAATTAATTATAAAATTAAGCATTTATGAAAATTCTTTTCACTCAGTGTTTTAGAAATGAATTTAAATGTCCACCAAAAGAAGCAAAGCAAAGAGGTTGGTTACTGACAGACAACACTGTAGGAACACTACAATGCCACCAGAATTGAGGAGTTCAGGAAAAGAGCACATGTATAACCCACTGCATGATATTAAATCCAAATTTTTAATATATAGTTTTTGCCTTACAGAACACCGTAGTGGTTGTTTTAAATAAATAAATAAAACACTTGGAGTGACATCTTATTTGCACAGTAATTTCACCCTTTGTTAATATAAAACAACGCTGGTCCAATAGGTCAGCCTGAATAATTCAGTGGGTTTCTTTTGAGGGAAAAAGCTGCTCATGGTCAAATATTTTGTTATTGTTAACATATACCATGAAAAAAAAACCCATAAATGATTTGATCCTTCTAACAAGCATTGTGTGTTTGCACTGCCTAGATCCTTGATCCTAGATCCTCACTGGGTGGAATGTTCCTTCATTACCATGAACACAAACAGTGTAGTTGATTTGGACTCAACCCCACATATGCTGTCTTGATGCTGGAAATACTCACTAGAGCACTAAACATGTATTAATCCGCAACTGAAAATAGTCCCCAACAAATGCACTATTTCCTCCTGTTTGAGTGACGTTTGTTGGAAACCTACAGTGCCCAGCTGTCTCAGGAAATTACATAATAGGAAATATTATATTGTTAGAGGAACCTTTTAAATGCTTGAAGGTGGCAGTTTGAAAATTCTACTAATGGACTCCTGCTGTATCCAGTCTAAGTGATCCACTTTGTTTGAACACATTGTTACAGCTGTTATCCAGGTTAACATGTGGAACAGGCAGTGGTAACAGCTGTTGTTGGACTGTTTCTGGGTATTAATTAATGTGACACATTTTCAAGCTCCTTTCAACTTAGAATTTACCCTCTGGGATCAATAAAATATTTCTGATTATTAAGTAAAGAAATAAGTTACATTAATGGTGTTTTATAATGAAAACAATTTTTATTTAAATGAACAAAGAAAAAATTTAAAATAAAAAAAAGCTCTCTATTAAGTGCTACTGTAAATTTTACTTTTAAATCTTCAACTAAACTGAAATAGACATTTTACATCAAATAAAACTAAAAGAAAAAAGTAAAACCCACCATCTGTTCTTATTTAGCCATAATGGAGTATTTAGACTACTTCAGGTTTTTCTAACCAGCTGATTTGAGTGATACAAGCTAGTTGCTAAGCCTTTTGAGATACATTTAATCTCCAAATGTTCCTTCCTTCTGTCACTTGATTGCCTTTAGCTAATTTTTTAATCTTGATGCTTTTGTTTATGGGGTCAGATAGACAATGATAACTTTGAGCTGTCTTTACTTTACCTTGTTTTATTGTGTATGTTCATTATTGTTTTCATTATTAAAACAATTCCCAGCATTTTAATTATCTTAAAAGTATATTTACGATCATAATAATTGTCCTCAAACACCATCAGCATAATCACTGTCACATCATCATTGTTTTATGGTAACATTATAGCACTTATTGTGGACATGTGACTTGGAAGAAATTAATAAGAGCAGTTTTTTGGCTGGTCCTTTGGTGTCTCTGCATTTTCTGTGTGTGTGTGTGTGTGGACATGTATTACTCATGTTGTGGGGACAGAAATCTGTTTAGATGGTCGCATAGTAGGGACTCAGCTTCCTTTAGGGGACAAAAAGTAAGTACATTATGTAAATCCTTACATTTTCGGGGAAGACTTGGTTCATGGTTAGGATAAGGTTAGGTTTAGGTTTTGAGAGAAGAAGAGAAATGGCTTCAGCTGCATCCACACAACACTATAATGTTTTATTGTCACAAAGATGGTAAGAGTTGAAGGTAGGGGGTAAGACACAGCTGGCTAGGGTCTGGGGTCAGGGTTACAGTTAGAGCAGGGGGTTAGGGTCCGGGCTAGAATTAGTAACAAGACATTGAGGTAATTGTTGTTCTCTGGTGAAATGTATGGTAATACTCATGCTTTATGATATGTACAGAAAAGAGTAAATACATGTACTACTGCAATATTACATCAGATCATAATCATCTTCTGATCTGCCACCTCTATGGTTTAATACTACTTAGCTGAGAAACTTACTGGTTTGTTAAATTTGTTAACGAAATTGTGACGACATCAGTGTTGACTGTTGGTAAGGGATATGTTACTGAAACCAGTCTTCACTCCGACCTCCTCCAAATCTTGTTGGTCTGTCATGCTACTTTTGCCTTTGCAAAGTCTCCACAATTTGTGCACTGTGAATAAAACAACAACAACAAAATCCCTGAACATTCCTTATACTGTAGGTCTTAGCAGGCAAAATGTTTGAGAAAACACGAGAAGATATCACTCTCATGTCTGTACTTTATAGACCCGGGAGGCGATTAGCTCAGCTTATCTTAATTTAGCTTTGTGTAAAGACTGGAAGCAGATGGTAAATCTAGCTTGGCTCTTTCCAAGTTCATGTACCACCTCTAAACCTGTAAATGTCATGACATTACCACAAAGCATCTAATTATTTAATATGTACACAAACAGAAATGTAAAGACAACACTTTGTTGTGTTACTGGGAGCTAATTTTCTTGTCTAACAACAGCTGGAAGCAGCGACTTCCCGGAGTCCTATCATCACAATGAAGTTGCCAGGCAACCAGCAGGTACAGTGAGTTTTTGCTTGTTGAAATACAGAAGTGCTGGGTGGACAGATAACCTTATTCAAGAGTGAAGAAATAGTTTTATTGTATTATTCCCTCTAAAACCAAAAATAGTTATTTTCACATTTCTGTTTGTATATGGATTCAAAAAGGTACATATATAATGTTATACAAGCTTTACAAGGGCTGCCTTTTTCCCAAAATGTCAAGCTTTCCTTTAAGCTTTCTTTTTCGGGTTTGGTATCAAACCTCAATAAAGGTACTGACCGAAATGTGTACATGTTACTGAGTATTGAAAACAGTTGAAAATAAGTGCTTGATAAATTCATAGCTGTACCTATTTGTTGATCAGATATTTTTTTATCATAATTTTTTATTATATTAAGGCATGTTAAATTCTTGTGCAGCTCCTCATGCTTAGACAACATTATATAGTTCCAAAAACCTATTAACCTGTTAACAACACCCAGCTCATCTTTAAATTTAGGATTTAATGAGGTGAAATCATCTTTCAAAATAACTTGAATATGTGTTGTGTGTTTGCAACATGTACATTTACATATCCTCTCAACTTATTTTATCATAATTGATGTGACTATCAACCTGCAATTCCTTGTTTTCTTCTCATATTCACTTTCACTCCCTCTTGGCCTTACTGAATTCTCTCTCACTCTAGCACTCACTTTTAGTCTCACTTCCATTGTTATCCGTCACTCTCTCTTGCTCTTTCACTGTAACTGTCAAATCCTCCAGTCTCTTTTCTTTTTTTTACTTCAGTTCACTGATCACTCTCTCATGCATCCTGTTTTCTGATTCTCATTTCTAATTCACTGACCCATCTACTCTCTGGATTCCCTCCTCATTCGCCTCCCATTGTCCGCTCCTGTGCCCCCATTGGGGCCCCACAAACCCAATGGCCTCCCTCCACATTTCTCTCTGTCTTTCTCTCTCTCTCTCTTCTCTCTCTCTCTTGTTCTCTCTTCCTGATTTCCTCCATCCGCTATCATCAGGGGAAAGCTGAGCGGATTTGGGTTTAGTTGCTAGTCACTGGTGCTTACTGCAGTCTGTAGTCTTGTACCCCATATTGAGTGTAAGGACATCAGTGTGTGTGCAACTGAAATGGTGCCTGCATGTAATTGCAGGTGTTGCTTTTGGCTGATTAGAGAATCATGTGTGTGTTTGTTTTTTCAGATGGAACTCTTGGCAGTTCGTTGTGTCCTTCCTGTCTCAAGCCAGTGTATAAGAAGTGGGCCATGTTTCCAGGACGGAAAGCATTGCTGTAAATACTGGAATCTAGGGTGGGCTTAAACATCTGTATTCTATGATTCCCAGATTATCAACCCTAAATACAACAGCAACAACCAAAACTTCAAGTCGTAATTTTGAAAATATGTTTATTATATCAGTTAACATAAAGGAAATAAAAAGTTTATTCCTTGTTGGGGTTTATGTGTGGTACTAGCCCTGATCCAGGATGGTATATTGTGCACTACAGTCCTACATGGTAGTGCTTTGATTTACCTCTTACCGGGTGACTGTATAACTGTATAACATTTGTCTTCATCACGGCTCATAGAGATGGACCTGGTGACACGCAAGACCAGGTCAATTGTTAGAATTTCACCCATAGAGCTTTTAGGGCAACCTTAACAGTGAACACAGTAGTTTGAAGAACAATACTAATTAAAGGTTCATTTTTTTAAAAAACGTTTTCTGGGATTTTCATCCCTTTTGCCTAGTCTTCAAGTAAGTGGATAATGTAGGACCACGCCACAACAATATGTAATTCAGAGGTTTAATGCACATGTGGAATGTATAGATAATAGAGAATGGAATAATGCATTTGGAGGGTTACGGTAATGGTGAAAGATGGATGTCTTCTTATAAGCTGGTCTGGGAGGGTGTACAAAACACCATATGGAGGAGTGTGGTGGTTCCGTCTCGGAATTTTTGCCACCTGAGCTTATTTCAAGGCCCCCAGACGGTACCTACAGTATCTCACAAAAGTGAGTAAACCCCTCACATTTTTGTAAATATTTGATTATATCTTTTCTAGTGTTGGTGATGCTTCTTGGCATAGTAGCACCATTTACAGTATTACAGTGTTTTAACACACAAATAAGCTTCATCACCACATATCTAAAATGTCTTGTTTGGATATAACAGAGTAACATACAATAAAACGCTTGCATACACAAGATAATATTAACACATGCACACAAGGTACAAGATAAAAATAGGTGTAAACAGGTTGACCAGATAACAATAAACTAAAGGTGAATAAATAAACTGAAAATAAGGGTGGGTCAAGCAATCTGAGACAAGCGGGGCAGGATGAGTAGAATGGGTATACTGTACATAACTTTGACAGGTGATTGGAGGTGTGGTTGAGTTGAGGCCATGCTCTTGAACTTAAGTTTACAAATTAACATCACAAATTTCACTGGCATATGTATGTAATTTAGAGGTTCAATGTAACTGTGAAAAGTATAGATTATAGAGGATGGATTAATAGGAGGGGAATTATGATGATGGAAAAAGAATGTCGTCGTAAAGGCTGGTCCTTGAGGGTGTACAGAAGACCTGACGGAGACTCAGTGTGGGGGTTCCATCTCAGAAATGTTTTCACCCAAGCTTATTTCAAGCTCCCAGAAGAGTCAGATTAACAGCGGGTTCAAGTTTCTGTAAACCTGGGTTAGCATGGTAACGTGAGACTGGAGAATAGAAGGACAATGGAGGCCAAAGACTAGTTTGATGGAGAAGTAGATTCCTGCCAAGTATGTCTGGATAGTGCAGGAACGAATTTGGACTGAAAACACGTATGTAATGAAATATTGTTTAGACACGAGATCCTGATAGGGAACGAGAGACGAGATGATAAATCGCAAATGGTGTTGTAGTGGCCAGGGATGTGAGTCTGCGAAAAAACTGGGTGACATTGTAAAATCTCTACAGGATTGACATTGAAAATCTCTACAACTATAGTGTTATTAGAGTTGGTGAGTATGGACTACCTAGACATTAATGGCGACTATGACTATGGAGTACAGTTTGTTTGCACTGACCAAGGAAAGCTGAACTTGGTGTCTAGACATCTGAATTTGTTTGTTGAGTTTGTGGCATAGGTGAGGAGTGTCTGGAGTGACTGTTCTGGTCAGTCTGCTGATGTGGCTGGATTGTGGTGAACTGCAGGAGCCTGCAGTTGGAAAGAATGCAGACCAGGTGGTTGAAATTATTGCATACCATCCTGCTTCCCTGGTAAAGAATTGTTCCTTCCCTGTTTGTCAATTCCCTATTGGTGTGGGGATGTTAACAGAAGGACGTATGTCTGCAGGCCTAGGGATGATAGGGGGTACAGTGGGTGATAATTGAATACTGGGGTGTTTCGAGAGCAAAAGGGATGTGAGTGGGGTGGTGAAGCACTGACTTTGCATGCAGGGTAAGAGGAGACTCTGCTCACAGGAGAGGGATGTACGGGCTGCAAAGATGTAAATGCTCCGTATAGCGCCTTTCTAGTCTTTTCGACCACTCAATGCGCTTTTACACTACATCTGCATTCACACACATACACCGGTGGAACAGCCGCCAGGGGCAATTCGGGGTTCAGTTTCTTGCCCAAGGACACTTCGCCATGCAGTCGGGAGGAACCGCTGACCTTCCGATTAACGGGCAACCCGCTCTATCTCCTGAGCCACAGTAGAGTTCAGAGTAAAGGATGCCCAGTTTGTCCCCTGGCTAAATTGATGGGTATGGTCTCCGTTTATTGAGTTAAAGATGGCCGCGCTACGAAGGAGGGTGTTGGGCCGTGAAGAGTAGAGGGTGGCTGTATGAAAAGAAGGCTGCTGACGAGTCCTCGATTTTCTGACCTTGTTGACGGAGTTGAAAAGGCCTGGGATCCACAGGTAGTCAGAGATATCTGGTTTGGGAAGCTAGAGTGGAGATCTCGGTATGGTATTAACCACTAAGCGCAAGCGACTCGCTGAGATGCTTGGATGTGGTCTAACTGCTGCCACGTGACTGGAATATAGCTGGTTTCGAACAGATCATCGTACAGATGAAATACTATGCAGAAGATGGAAAACATACTACAGAATTCCAAGGGATCTTGCTCACGCAAAACATTTTTGAGAATTTCCACCCTGCAAAATACTATAACAGATGACTATGACATTCCCTTGAGCTAGCGCTAAAGACACAGCAACAACACACAGGGATTTGTTCTTGTCTAAATATCACAGCCAAGGCATTCACACAACACTCATTCATATTTAAACAGCTCATTGCCTCATGATTCTGTCCCTTTCGCAGTGGAACATCTGCATCTGAAGTCTGTTTTTTTCTTTAAGTTCAGCAAAAGCACTGCATGAAATTGTCAGTAGTGGATTTAGACTAGATGCAGAGGGCAATATGGTGATTTTCTCTAAACTCTACTGAAGAATTGTGAAATATATTGTAGGGTGCAAAGCATCTACACATACTGGCACACCCACAAAGCATCTTCTTTGACCCCCCTCTGTGATACATCAAAAAGAAACAGTTTATATCTCAGTGCTCGCGCCTTGCTGGAGAAAACATTCTGCAGCTCCATCTATATTTTAAGACAGAGAAACTTAGCAAAAAAGGCTGTTAGCCGAAATGATGCTTTTTAGGGAGGACTCGAGTGTCGTACAACTTTAAAAGCCTTGTATAATTAAGAGCCACTCGGTGATTCAACGATGGCTCGCTTGACTACCACTAATTGCAAGCATTTGCAGGTCCTGTGCATGATGTTTAGAAAGGAGAGAGATGGGGTAAAAGAGATGAATCTGATGAGCGATCCAGAGAGCAGTGAAGAGAGCCTGATGGATATTACAAAAATCACTTTGGTGTCACAGATAAGTATCTGGAGAATGGGAGAAGTAAGATGGGTTTTTACTACAAAGCACCTCTTTTAAAATTCAGTAAATGTGAGCCAGAGATTATTTACATAGAGTTCGTGGACTCCTTTGCAAAATGTTTTGGTCACGCTTTACATTAAGTAGCGTTCTGAGCGCTCAGGAGATACTGAGCATCTCCATGGTGATAAGTAACTGCTGTGTGATTCTATGAAAAGAGCTGACTTGTACCACGAGGATAAGTTGAGGAGGAGTATAATAATGGTAAGAATGCAAAGAGAAACAATGTTAAGCTTTGGAATATGGTCAAGTATGACGTTTAATGATGCGGATGAACTAATACCAACTGAATACAATAGGTAGTGTATCATTCCAAACTGGTAATAAATAAAGATCACTGTGTGTGTAATGCCATGAAACACATTACATGTACAAAAGTATGCAGACAAACAAACAGTCCATTACTCATGCATGCTATGTAAACATAATATAAATATGCAACCAACATCGGCTGTGGCTCAGGCAGTTTGGCCGTTAATCGGAAGGTCAGCGGTTCAATCCCTGGCTCCCCCTGGTTGCATGTTGAAGTGTCCTTGGGCAAGATACTGAACACCAGTGTATGAATGTGTGTGAATGTTAGTTTCCGTTTGAGCACTTAGGCTCAGTGTATGAATGTGTATGACTGGTGAATGCAGATGTAGTGTAAAAGCACTTTGAGTGGTCGAAAAGACTAGAAAGGCGCTATACAAATACGGAGCTTTTACAATGTCCCTGACTTTGCACCACATAGCAGTTTATTGTCTAAGAAATACGCAATTGAATATCAATCTGTCTTAAATTTTCCTTTGAAAACATTCACACTTGGTTTTCTTGATAGCAGATAGCGACTGTCCAGTTTGCCCAAGATTCATGAAGTGACTCAGTGTAAACTTCCCTAGGTCTCTGTGCAGGCCAGTCAAGTCTTCCACGCCAAACTGGGAAAACATTTTGGACCTGGCTTTGTGCAGAGGAACAATTCCCCAAACAAAACAGGCCCTACTTAGACCATCTCAGGCCATGAAGTAGACCCAGTCCACAAACGTAAATACTTTTGGCCATACTGTATTATCATATATACGATCTCAATTCCAGTCTCAATTTCAATAAGAACAAGGAAATCTTTTTTCTAGCTAATTACATCATCTGATTTGAAACTGTTAAAAAAATCAATATTCCAATGAGTCCTGCCATATCATGCAGAACAATCTGAGACATTGATTGAGGCAACCGAATAATTAGGCCCTCCTCTGGCGGATTAAAGACACTGTGCTGTAACCGTCGCCTTCCTCCAGATCAATTACAAAGGAATCTCCTCAAACATTAAAACCAGTGAAGCTGAAAGAGCTGGCCATAGCTGCTTTGCATGCTCACTCTTATTCATCCAAAATGCTGTATGAATATGGATTATTGAGTGAGAGGAGTGAGTCCCTCTGCACTACACAGTAATGACTTTGCAGCAGCATTGATATGGATGGACGGTGGCAGAGCTGCTGAGCAGAGTGGAGCGTGCAGGCTGTATGTGCAGACTGTGCATGTAATCTTAGTCAGTAAATCAGAGGGAGTGCCATGAAAGCTGAATGACCCCACATACAATAATATACACACAAAGGGACATGGATACATTTGCAGATACACAAAAGGCACGTGAAGAGGCATTATACAAACTGTCTTCTTGTGACATTGTTACTGTAAAAAGAAGTCAGAGCCTACCTGGCCCCAGATTTTCTGTGTGATAATTTGATTAAACACAAATTAAATTCTGCATCATGTTAGCACAAAATGTCTTGGTCTTAAAACTATATTTTGATGTAAGTACCATCTTCAAGTCACATGATCAGATCATCAGGCAAGATCCACATATGAAGGGCAGTGTCATGTCAGTAGATATTGTTTGTGGTATACATTTCCAGAAAGAATTCAATAAAGTAGCACACACTACTTGATACACTGAGCGCCTATTACTTTGTGGGCCCCTGGAGTTCTCTTATGCCTCTAGGCAGTTTCCCCATTTGCCAGGTTGGTAATTCAGGCTTGGATCAACAAAGATTTAAGCAACATTTTGATAACAGATCAAACAGTAATGCTAAACATTTGCTGCTTCCTCCATTGCAAATGTGAGGATTTGCTGCTACTCTGTCTTTTATATCATTGTAATTTGATTCCCTTTGAGTTTTTGACACTTGAATCAACAAAACAAGCTATTTTCAGATATCATCTTGGGTCTGGGAACTTGTGATGGCGTTTTGCTATTTTGTGATGTGTTAAAGACTTTCAATTAATCATTAATCAAAAAGAAATAATCAACAGATTAACTCAGAATGGAAATTATTATTAATCTGTCTCTAATCATCTGCACTACAGCTAAAGACTAGCTGAAACCCACACAGACTGGAAAAACAGACATAAAGTTGGTTTCCACCAACTTGCACAGACGTATTTGTCTTTGACAGTCAGAAAGGAGCATAAACCTTACTACTGAGTAAATAGCAGACAACACACTGAACGACTGGAGTTCTGGCAGTAGATGACCCCACAAGAACATGTTCTCTTGTGTCAAAACGAAACAACCAATAACCAGCAGCTTGTACAGTTTATATACAGTGCAATTTGCGCTGTAAAAATACAAAAAAACCATCCCTGCTACCTGAGGGTTCTAATCCATTCTTTCACCCATATTTTTTGTCTTTATAATTTGGTATCTATAATAACAAACAATGTTTTGTGTGTAGGCTCGCGTCATTTCCTGTTTCACATGTCCTGTTGTGATTTCTTGAGGAAACGTGGTTTGGAGACCAGTGTCATGTGACAGTCCTTGTCAGCTCGCGTAGTGTGTGAGCCCCCAACACATTCTCATCTCAATGCGTCATAACTGACGCTTTCAGACAGCGTGATAAAGCGTAAGGATTTTACGCTAAAGGTACTCTTCAGCGTCCGTATGAAACGCCCCCGTTTGCTACGTTGCAGCAACACAAGGGAGGCTAACCCTACCTGTTAGCACATTGGCCGTGAGGCATAAAGGCAGTGACTTAGGTTTGAACCTAAACCCGTAACCTTACCACAATCATCCGCTTCGGGGGGCTGTCAACACCTTTATCACGAACGGTCAGTACGGGACGCCCCAGAGCGTCTCATAGAGACGTTTCAAGCACTGGTATTGAACACCCGGTGATGAGAATGGGCTCGATCCCCTGTCACCGTCCAGTCACGTAGTGTGAAGGTCACAGTGACTTCAAGACTCCCCTCACAAGACGGCAAGTTGTGTAGTCTGCACAAGGCATTGTTGTCATCAGGACTGGGTGTGCAAATTGTGTGTGTGTGTGTGTGTGTGTGTGTGTGTGTGAGAGAGAGAGAGAGAGAGAGAGAGAGAGAGAGAATTGAAAAGATGGGATAATAGAACTCTACCAGGAATGCAGAGACATACAGATGGTCAGCGAGACAGAGATTAAGGGAGACAATAGTGAGGTCAAAGATCACGATGTATTAATGGCACAGTGATGAAGTAATGTCGATGGTGGACAGTCAGTGTCCTCAGCTGTCTTTCGGAATGATTGTTTCAATATGAATGAGCCCACCCGTTGTGTGTGTGACCTCAGGGTGAAATGCCAGCAATGTCATGTGATTGTGGGAAGCGCGTGTTGTCACAGAGTTTAGGATTCAGGTTCAGTATCGCGCCTCAGGCTCCCTCATGGAAACAAACACACACACACACACACACACAGTGGAAACGCAGAAACACACCATATGAAGAAAGGCTGGAGGGAAGACAGTTTCAGAACATGTAAGATTAATGTGAGATGACAAAATTTAGCATTTTGTTGAGACATCAGCTACATTTAAATTAAATGAGACAATAACACTTCTGGCAAGTAGTATGAATGTGAAATGGGACACCCTGAAAAGCTATTCTGAAGCTTGAGAACAGGGACCCAGGAGATAGTGTTTATAGTATATATTTACAAACACTTTGTCTAGATTTAAAAGTGTTTATTATACAGTAACATGTTCAACCTGCAAAAAACCTAAGACTAAAAAGACCCTAAGAAACTACTAACTACTAATTAAAAAACAACCTAAACCTAAAAAAATACTAAATGGTGGCATGTAGGATTATCCTCCTGTTATGAGACTGCTCCCACTATTGGCCTATTTCTGATGCTGCTATTATTTCATTATTAGGCCTACTTATTTGGCTTGCCAGAATCTCTCATTTTTGTGTTAATATAGTGTCTTGTCTTGTAAGTTGAATTAGGCTATTGCAACTTTGTTTTACGCACACTGGACCGTGAGGAACGGTATTTAGTTTATTTGTATAGGCTACTAGTGCAATGACCCACCAGTACTTAGAATTTACTCTTTGATGTAGCCTCTAACACTTTTTTCTTATGCACTGGCACTTCTCACAAGACCCGTTTCTCTGTAGTCTGTCTTGCTAACCAGTGTTGGGCAAGCTACTTGGAAAATGTAGTGAGCTAAGCTACAAGTTACTCTACATAAAATGAAGCTTCACTACACTGAAGCTACCCCACATGGAAATGTAGCAAGCTAAGCTATAGCAACATGGCAAAAGTAGTTTACTACATCTAAGCTACATTTTAATTATTTATAATAATAATAATTTTTTATAAATATAATTATTTTTATTTTTTATTTTAAGTCAGTGTTATCTTTACGTATGCATCAGTATTCTCAATTTAGACTTGGTCACATTTGCAGGACAAACATTAACTCAAAATTCAACAGATCAACAGCAGCTCAAGCCACAATAGTAAACCAATAAAGACCTTCTCTAAACAGTAACAACATGGCAAAAGTAAACATTTCCTCTAAATAACATTTGAGGTGTGTGTGTGTGTGTGTGTGTGTGTGTATTTAAGAGAAAGGAATCTAACTCTCTTAAGGGAACAAGATTCTACCACTACAAAGTTTCCTCCTCACAAGAGGAATAGGTGGACAGCCTGGACCCTGATTGTTCTTATTGTACACAATAAGAGCTTTTCAAAAATTCCATCGGAAAGACAGTTTCTCTTTAGTGTGTCTTTTCCTACACTAAAGAGTCGTTGACAAGCTCCACTGGCAGGGACTCCTGTGTTGTACTTCAGGAAGATTTTCTTCATCATCTGCAGGTTTTGGAATGTACTGACAAGGTTGGTTTCGGTTCATTGCAAGTAGCTGTCCACTTTATTCAGAACTGTTCTTGCTCTCAGTGATGGGAAGGTATCGAAGGTTACGATATGGTAACCCTAGTTCTATAAGCACGGGTGGAGCCCTCTACTGGACTCTATGGGTACTACTTCCTCCAATCACACGCATCCACTTGCCCACTGAAATTTTATGGTGCACGTAGCCGACCAATCGGACGTCGCTACCGATACGTGCGTGACGTATAAATAGCAGTGTCCCTACTGCCTCAGCATCCGACCGCCTCTTCAGCAGACGGTCTTCTGCCTCTACACCCAGTAGTACAGATCCTCACTTTTCAGATCCTAGGTCTCACTTGCGAGCTGGATCCTGAGAAGGAGCCCGACATATCCAAGAGATAGAAACGCACAAACGGGCACAGTAAGGGCCAAGATGACATTGTGCAGATCTCTTCGACAAACACCCCGCTGAAAAGGGTCATAGACACTTCCACACTCTCGAGTGGAATGTGCACGCACCGCTTAGGGTGGGTCTGTTCCCAACCATGTACAGGCTTGGGAGATTCATTCACAAAGCCAGCTGGCCAGGCTTTTCTTGGACAGGGTTTTACTAACTGCACCATCACTGAAACAGATGACCAGCTGACCAGTGCATCGAATGGGGGCTGTGTGCTCTACATAGGACGTTAGCCTAGCACACATGGACACAACAGATGCACTCTCACCTCCCTGCACCCCAAGTGGGGTAGGGGGATAGAAAGCATCCAGATTTATTGTCCTGGACCTGAACATGCTCCTTATGTTCTTAAGAATAAAGGAGGTGTGTTGTCTCAATCTGGCTGCACTGTGGTCACCAAGAACCAGCATGCAGCTGGGGTGAACCGACAGGCACACAGCTCACTCACCTTCTTAGCACAGGTGAGAGCAAGGCGCAGGGCTGTTCAAGAGATAGCATTTTCAATGAGGACTGCTACAGGGGCTCATAAGGTGCAGATATTAGAGCCACCAACACAAGCAGCAAGTCCTACTGAGGCGCCAAGCAACTGCCCGTCGCTTGGATGGTCTGTGCGACCTCAGCGGCTAGACCAGCCTGAGTCTGCCTCTCCACAGTTTTAGGAGAAAACCCTTAAGAGGCTGGTCCAACACCAACATTGTGCATGTGAAGCCTCACTCTTGTGACAGAGCCCCCCAGACCATAGGTACAGGCCAGGGCTCTGTCTCTGTAGGCTACGTCACTTCTACCAGAATGACGAACGACCGTGACGCAAACAGCAGCCCTTCTGGCAATGGCGTGTGTGTAACGCATCCATCCCCAAGGGTAGGCTGTCCTCTGTACATCTGGTTGCGTCTCTCCAGCTGTATCTAAGATTGGCGTAACCTAGATTGGCGTTAGCTCAACTCGTGCTGTCGCTGCTAGTCAGCTGAACGCTGCGCTGGTTCGGTTGAGCATATGTTGACAATGTGGTTGTTTGTTTTAGTAACACACACACTGTCAGTGAGCTAGCAGTGTTCCTGTGGATACTGTCGTGAGTGCATGGGGAACGCAGAGTTAACTCGCATTGCTGCATTGTGTCAACGCCATGGCAGCAGCCCTTCATTCGGCTGCCAGGCAATGTAGGCGACCCGTTGCGCGAGCCGGACAGCCGGCTAGCAAGGAGAAAGCCCAGGTCCTACTACCGTCTCGCTCGGATGCCACCAGGAGAGCGATGTGGGACATGGGCTTCTGTCTCAGTGGTTTGAATAGCGCAGCAAAGACCCGGGCCCTCCCACTGTCTCTCTCGAGCTTAGCAAGGAGAGCAGTGTGGGCTGTAGGTCGGATCATTAGCTTAGCATCGGTGAACGTGCAGTTTTGTGGAGACTGAAGCATGTTACGCCCTGAGCCCTGGGGAGGAGAATGCTCTTTAGGAATGTACTGTATAAATCAGTTGAACATTCACAGCATTTTCAGTGTGTACACAAGCAGCACATGAAACACAAATAATGCATGCTGTACACATAAGGGAGGGAGAAGGTCTGGTGGTGTGCATCAGCCTCTGTCCCTCTGTCACCTTTTATTATTTTATTTTACTTATTTATTTTTTAAATAAATAATAAGGCTTAGACTTTTTCCCAAGGGCTGCAATCGAAAAAGGCCGTGGCACCACGGCCGGAGTTGGAAAAGCTGGCCGGGCCATGAACGCACCACAGCCGGTGTGACTGTGGTTGACACCCGGTGTTGACGTCAGCCTCAAGCTCACAGCTTCCATATGAAGCAGCCTCGCCTTCTGCAGCAGGCGCTACGAGCCGCTCGTGGAAGAAACGAAGCAGCGAGCGATCTCTTTCGTGCCGCTACACCGAGAGAGACCTGACTTTGGCTGTCTCTCTCCGGCTATAGCAGACTAGCCTAGCTGCGCTGTGACCGCTCAGTGAAAGAGATGTCGGCAGGGCAGCGTGTCTGTTTATGTAACACGCTTTCACCGCCGGTGAGCTAGCAACGCGCCTGTGCGAGTCCTCATGGGCGCGCTGGGAATGCAGAGCTACAGTAGACTGCTGCTGTAGAACAGCTCGTTTCTCGGCTGTCACGTCGTGGAAGCAGACCATTATGGCCGCGCGGACTCGGCGGTCAGGCTAGCGAAGTGGACACCCGGGCCTCACCCAGCCTCTCACTCGGTTCTGACTGGGAGAGCGATGTGTGTCGCGGGGCGAACTGTTAGCTTAGTGTCGGTGAGTGCAGCGGCCCGTTCAACACGGCTAGCTGAATGGGATGGGGTTGGTGGTGGGGAATTTCTAATAAACAGTTTAACATTCACAAGCATCACCACAGTGTACACACAAGCAGCACATGTTAGAACAGTGGCTTCGTGAACACAAGGCCGCAGGGCGAACCCTTAGCCTCACCCCAGGAGTTAACGTTAGCTCTTTGATGAGAGAAGTTAACTTAGCTCTTTGAGGAATGTAATTAACATGTTTTACTCAAAAAACGGTTTCCACATTCTCAAAAGCCTTACCATAACTTTACACAAGCAGCACATGTAAAACAATGGCGTCTTAAACACCAGACGGGGGATTGTGGCAGCATCAGCAGACCTCTCTCCCTCCGTAACGGTCACTTGGCCAGTCGCTCCCTTCCCCAGGCGCAGGTCGGCTAGCGGGAGGGCATGGACTCGGCGGGGAGCTTGGACTCGTCCTGGAAGGATAAGGGTCACCTTGCTGGGGTGCAAAGATAATTTTCTAGAAGTGGCGACTCTATCCATGGAGGTGGTGAATTCAATGAGCAGTTCGCCGTTTGCTGAAGAAAAAAGGATGCTGAGGCAGTAGGGACACTGCTATTTATACGTTACGCACGTATCAGTGGCGACGTCCTATTGGTCGGCTACGTGCACGATAAAATTTCAGTGGGCAAGAGCGTGCGTGTGATTGGAGGAGGTAGTACCCATAGAGTCCAGTAGAGGGCGGAGCCTGTGTGAGATAGAACCAATTACCTCATCGCCGTCATCAGTTGGTTCCTCAACATCTGTCTGCATGTAATCATCTGGAGACTGAAACAAGTTTACTTCTGTTTTTAGGTTTGACTCAACATCATCCCTCTTTCCACTGGGCATGTACGGCAATCTGAACATAGGATGAGCTGCAGAGGCTACAAGCAACCTTTCACGCTACACATAATTTTTCAATTTTTAATAACAAGTCGGGGCAAGTAACTCCACCCAGCTGATATGATGCTTCTCGCGCTGTGAGTCGCAGTAAATAATTGAAAGTGTTTTGCAAAATAAACATGTAAAATCTGAGGCAGAGACCTCCTCTGTTTGGGAATGTGAGATGCACTTTATCTGAGGTGCTGAAGTGAACATTTGTGTGGATTTGTGGTGAGATTTCTGTCTGATCAGAAGCGTTTTCATGTATCCACCTCCTCCTCATCCATCCTCAGTGTGTAGCTACAGTCCCAAACGGTTCTGTATTTGCAGACGGTCTGAAGGGGCCAAATGAGCAGAGCAATAACACAGGCTAATGCGCAGCAGAGCATGGGGCAGGTAGGCTGCTGAAAAATATTAGGATTTTCAACAAACACAAAATCCCTGTTTTTTAAACCCAAGACACACTAAGACAGATGCTGGTACACCCCAAAGACTGCAAACCCAAACACAAGAAAAGCAATCTAGTGTATGCGGTCCAATGCAGTGAGGAATGCACAGACCTGTATATTGGGGAGACTAAACAACCACGACACAAACGCATGGCTCAACACAGAAGGGCCAACTCCTCAGGTCAAGACTCTGCAGTCTACTTACATCTGAAGGACAGAGGACACTCGTTTGAGGACCACCAGGTGCACATTTTAGACAGAGAAGATGGATGGTTTGAAAGAGGTGTCAAGGAAGCCATCTACACGCGGGTTGAGAAGCTGTCGCTGAACCCCACTTACAATGCTGTCCTTTCATCACTTCCCAGGAAACTCAACAAACGTAACCTATTGGCCTCAGGTGAAGATGCCAACGATGGTCGTTCAGTCTTGGCCTCGGGTGGTTCGACCATAACGACTGTCGTTATAACAACCAGGAATACTAACGAACCAGCAGTATCGACAATCCTGGCAAATGACCCCACTAAGGTTAAATAGCTGAGTTTCCCTACCAGTCAGTCAGAACTGAAGAAGTCTCTTTGATGACGAAAGTCTTCCAGTATCTTCAACCAAGTCCAGTTTCCCTTGACTTTAACCTTCTTTGGATAACTATGACCTGGATGACTGAGAACCTTCACAGACATGTGTTTTTTCCCCTGCAGCAAAGTCGTGGGCCAAGGCCCAAGGTTCGGTACATGATGTCACCATCACACAGAAGGGCTTCTGCTGGCTACTTACTGATCTTTAGTAGCTGTATTTCAGACTTGAGCTTCAGAAATGCTTGGGGAAATGTACCCACCACACTACTTGATCGATAAAAGAGTTTCGCTACTGAAAAGCTATTTGATTCAGAAACCACAACCACCACAAAGCTACTGTTACGACCCGTGAGGTCTGTGTGTTGTGCTTGTGTTGCTGTGGGTGTGTCTGTCTCTCTTCTGCAGGTGTGTACCTGTGTCCTGAGCCTGACGCTGTGTGAATCCCGCAGCTGGAACTGATCAGCGGCAATTAGTGGGGCATATAAGCTGAGCCAGTTTAGTGCTCTTGGTCACTCACTCTGTCTGTGTGGCTTACTGTGTGGCTCGTAGGATGTGATCTGCTGGGTGCCGTTCGAAACTTCTCCTTGCGCCGTAAGTTAAGTGACTCTGTGGAGGCAGCTGTATTGTGTTGCATATCCTCTAACAGCTACTGACAGTACTTGTAGCGACGCTACTGCCCAACACTGTTGCTAACCTAGCTGGACACCGGATCGTTGGTCTGTCTGTGTCTTGCTTGCCAGCCACAGATGTGAGCATGTACACTGAGGTTATAATAATTTCCTGTTTCATGGCGAGTCACAACTTTGTTACAACTAGACTAGAAGACCCACTTGTAGGACTAAGAGAGGGAGGAGACTGCAGTTAGATAAAAGAGGGATTGAAGGGATCGGTTACTGAGCCAGGGATTAGCAAGATAGAGTGGAAGACTAGATGCTGCAGAACCGGGTTGGTGGCTGCTGTGCAGAGCAGGAGAAACCGTAGCTGAGAGTCCAGAGTGTGAGAGGCTGTTCGATGTTAAAATCTCCAAGGATAAAATAACTTTCATTTTTATTAATGCAATATAAAAGTTGATTCAGTTTAATCTTGAAAGTGTCAAAATCGGAGTCTGGAGGTAAATAAATCACTCCAACAATGACGTTGTTTACATTTATATGAATGAAAAGAGAATCTGAATGGCCTGAATTTACATATAGACACACTCCGCCACTTGGTCTGCCAAGTCTATTTCGGTTGTATAACTTGTAACTATCAAGGTTAAGAATATCCAACTATGTATCACTGTAACCAATTACATCAAATCTACTGACCAAAAGGGAAACTATATTATTGTGATGCTTATTCAGACTTCTAGGGGATGCAGCAATGAATATGAATAGTTATTTTTGCTGCTTGTGTGATGCAGGTTTAACAGTTAATCTGTGGTTTTGTTTGTAATATTGCACTGAATGACTCACAAAATAGTTTGAAGAAGAGACAAGTGTTGGCCTAAGGTTAAAGAAGTGGACCCTTAAGCAAATCCTTACTAGTTGTGTATTGTTAATCTATATAACTGAGTGTGAACAGGATGTTTCTGCAAAAGAGCTTGGCTTTTCGGTGAAACTTCCATGAATAAATTGAGGAAAAAACTGCTTTTTCTCTTAAGAGTACCTTCGATGTAGTTCATTTCTTGCACTGTGAAGTAGCTGGCAGCTGATAAAAGTAGACTTTCAAAGAAAAAGAGAGTCCCATACACACAACTGCATTATAGACTCAAACACGTGCTGCTACTGACCTGAGGCCTGATTCATTTACACTCACAAGCAGAATACCAGAGATGTTACAGTAACAACACATCCCCAGAGACTGACAAGATAGAAGAGCATTACACAAAAGCACAGGTGCCGTTGATTGGTTTCCTTCTGGCTGATCTCTATTGTGTCTGTGCGGTTTCACCTGGAGTGTTTTGAACACAGCATCTAATGAAATATGTAATGCAAAGTCACGTGGCCTTTCACTTCTCCATTACACTCCAGTTTACTTTGACACGTTA
The DNA here is from genome assembly GCF_014851395.1 of Micropterus salmoides. Taxonomy (NCBI): domain Eukaryota; kingdom Metazoa; phylum Chordata; class Actinopteri; order Centrarchiformes; family Centrarchidae; genus Micropterus; species Micropterus salmoides. The sequence goes on from NW_024040596.1 coordinate 32,651,154, forward strand.
TCAGGCATCATGTTGACAGACATCAGGTCAAAGCTGTAATCCATCAACTGAGATGTTTTCATGCAACTTTTTGAAATAAGTTCCTTTTCACAGCTGGCCAGTAAATTCCCAGTAAAGCTGTGTTTGAATCAATAACACAGCAGGAAAAATGTAGTTTTCTCTAGAGCTGTTGAACTGACAGATGACTTGGTGTGATAAATGGACTGAGGAGAGGGTCACCGACACTGGTGGTAGTTTGGTTTAGCCTACCATTAAATAACCAACAAACTCCTGTTGTCTCTGTGTGGCTTTTTTAGCAATAGGGAAAATTACTTTTGAGTCATGGTTGAATGCACCCTTTTTCAGATTGGAACTACTGGTTTCTGTAAATGGTGGTTGAGGCAGTCCTACTACACTAGATATGGCCTGGTCGTAGAAAAAGCATAAGCTGCTAGTTCAACATTACCTGACCAGAATCTGTTAAGCTGTTAAATTCCTGTGCCAAGTTTGTATCCGCTTTTACAGCGGAGCAATAGAAAGCATCCTGACTGAAAACATCACCAACTGGCCTGGGGTGTGCATGGCCCAGGACCGGAGGCCTCTGCTGCTGGTGTCGTGATACGACAGAGAAGCTTCTTCCCCCAAGACTTGAGACTTTTAAACTAAAATTCAATCTCAGCACTGCTCCATTGAACATAGTTTATTTGTACCATTTTAAAATTGCTTTTGTATTACTTTATATTGTCTACTATGTAGTAGAAGGGAGTTACAAACTTAATTTCACTTTCCAACCTGTTGTAATGTGACAAATAAACCTACCTTCTAATTTCTACCTTCTTAAATGAATGCACTGATATTATTTTGCAACTGGACTCTTAGTAAAAAGACACTGCCCCAGGTGTAAGCCAAAAAGTATCTGGAGGAACTGCATGATCCTGGAGGGTGCAGTTGAAGGTTGCCAAGGAGAATTTGAGTTACCTGCTGGACTGTCCACTAATCTATTTAACCAAATTTGTTTTTTCTCTGCAGTATACACAATTTCCACAACCTCAGTGTTTGAAGTATTAAATTAAAGGATTTAATACTAATATAAAGATATTAGTAAAAGTAGCAGTTCCACACTGTACTCCATCAGCTGTTTCCTATCAATTATGGGGTCCTACATGAACACACAAATTTTCTGCCAAATAAGAACTGTGGTTATTTCACATGACTGTATTTTTTTTCTTTATTGTGTTTTGTCTGTGCTCCTCTCACTGGTTTGAAGTTTATGGGACTCAATTGTGAAAAAGTAATTGTTACACATTTAGTAATACAGATGTAATGTTAAAGAGAAATACTTATCATATTATGCTCATTTTCAAGTTCATAATCTTATTTAGCAGTTGTACCAGAACAGGTTTACATGGTTTCATTTTCCAAAAACACCATATTTTTCCTGTGTTGAATGCTTCGTTTTAGCTATGGAGTGATACATCTTACCTCTACAAGATCTTTGTTGGGAGTTGCACATGCGCAGTTCCTAGTTAAAGACTGCTAGCCAGTCAGAAGCAGAGGGCGGGTTCAGCTGTACATGTTCCCCTTACAGCTTAGCAACATAGACCAAGAGAGGTGAGTTATATATTTGTAACAAAAGTATCTTTCATCCATAAAGTTTTAACTGAGCTCTGTCTCTACATCACAGTAACAACTTTATGTCCACTGACTGCCAGGAGGGTAGCTAGTGTTTGGAAGGGAGAGGAGAGGCAGCAGGCGGACGTCTTGTCACTGTGTGCTGCAGCTCAGTGTGTTTTTCAACTGTGCGGACTAGCCGCTTTATGACACTCGTTTTAATGTGATGTCACAGAGAACAAAAGGACAAGGCTGGACTACAAACAAGGTGTTTTCAGGCAGAGCAATGTTTTCTGTGGAAGATGGGAACTCCCTTTGGGCTAGACTTTGGGCTTTTTCACTTTGCAAAACTATTACATGCACAAAAAAGCTTTATAACTCAATAAATGAGAGGGGAAAAGCCAAAAAGGATAATATGACCTCTTTAAAGTGGCTATAATCAATATTTTTAAAATAGCCATGTATCAAATTACAATGTGAGAACAATGTGAAAGGGGTTGCTCGATGATGAACCTTACCTGCAGCTCCCTTCACTTTCAGAGGGGAGTTTATATTGAGTTTTGTTTTCAGAAAAAATGCTCTGAAAACCCACTGTACACTACCTGGTAAGCTACAAGCAACAGACAGACACAGTATGCAAATAGCTGGTGAAGAAGAGCATTTAGTCGCTAAAGAGTTGGTGGAGACCAAAAACAGAGCTAAAAGAAAGTGAATATTGGACTTACATTTGCCAGGTGGCTGGAAACAAATTCATCCAAATGAATGATGACGTTGCCCCATAACTGCTGGATGTGTAAATAAGCAACTGTTTGCTAACGATGGCAGCTGTGCTTCAGGGGGTAGAGCAGGGTTATCCGCAGGTCCTCCAGTCTGCATGTCAAAGTGTACTTTGGCAAGATACTAAACGCCAAATTGCTCCTAAGTTTGTCTCTGTGTGTGTGTGTGTAAATGTAAACACCGGTGGGTACAGCCACTAGGGGCAATTCAGGGTTCAGTATCTTGCCCATGGACATTTCAACATGCAGCATGGAGGAGCCGGGGATTGAACCGCCGACCTCCGGAGCCACAGCCGCCCCCTTGTGTGAATGCTGTGCAGTTGCCCATGTATGAATGTATGGATACATTAATGTGGAATTTAGTCTAAAAGCACTTTGAGTGGTAGAAAAACTAGAAAGGCACTTTATAAGTGCAGTCCATTACCATTTACCAAGTTCACCATATCAACAAAAAAATTTTGGTTTAAGATTTGAAGCCACATTTTCAGGCATTAATTGGGTGTTTGTCCACTAGGAGCAGAGACACCTGCTAACTATATAAAGTTGTTAGCAAAAATGTTCAATCAGTTGTGGATTTGAACATCCAGCAGACACAGAGCAACATGAGCATGCCCTTGGAGTTATTAATGTCCACCTGACTAAGGTCAGTCCAATATTTACTTTCTTTTCCCTCTAGTCCCTCATGTCTTTGGTCTTCACCAACTCCATGAGGGAAATTTCTGGCACCTTAGCTGCAAAAATGCTCCAGTATGTTCACCAGCTAGTTGCTAACGCTGCATGGCTGCTGGTTGGCAGCTTGGTAGTGTTACTGGAGTATACCTAAGTACAGTACTTGAGTAAATGTACCTAGTTACTTTCAACAATTGCACACCACATCCCAACATCGGTGATGTGAATTTAATGTAGATACTTTTCTCTCCTAGTTATATTTATTTTTAATAAATCTTTTACAAGTCATGTGAGGTGAGGTGCTTTTTTTAGGAAACAAAATTGACATGTAATTTATAGTAACAGATGTTCGAAGTGCCTTCTGATGTGTTCATGCATACTGTTGCTCTCTTTGCATAGAATTTATAGTGTGTACCTTGTATTTATGTCACTGGTAATGAAGTAAAACAACTTTTTGTGGTCACATTTTGCCCAGACCAACCACAGTTTACCTCTGAGGGCACAATAAAGGTTTTGAGATCTGACTTGTATGCTGAAACCTTGTGTAACAGGCTATTACTGTGTATATATTTGAGGCACAACATCAGGCGGTTATTGTTAGATTACATGGTTTACATCTGCTCTTGGATTTAAAAAAAAGTGGCAACAACTGACATGCAGAAAATAGCAAATGTAACCAGATTTCAGTGAAAATATCAACATCCTGCCCAATCTGACTAGACAGTCTGCCTTAATAAAACCCTCAATCCTTCCAGTTTAAGACTGTGTGTCTGAGAAAGTGTGTGTATATTTGATAAAGAGTGTGTTTAGGAAAGAAAGGAAGGAAAAGAAGAGTGAGGTTTGGGTTACAGCAAAGCCTGATCCTCTGGTAACAGGAGCTGAGTCTTCCTTGCAGAATGACAGGTTCCCACACCCTCCCATCAGTTCACTCTGGTTCTCACACACTCCCATCTCTGACTCTGGCACTCAGGTGTCACTGTGCAGCTTGTCGCCATGTCCACTCACACACAGCCTGTCGAAACGTGTGTGGGTGTGTGTGTGTGGGGGTGGGGGTGGGTGCAGCAGTCTCAGTGTGTGTGTCCTTTCACCTCAACAACCACTTTATTTGAAATTAACTCATTGCATCACCTGAGCATAACCATACACACACCGTCAGCTTGATGTATGCTAGTTTGTGTGTGTTCCAAGTGTCCTGTCCCAGTTTTTTGTCACTCTTAAGTTACAGGAATGGTTTGCACACAAGAATAGCGAGCAGACTTGATTACCGGTTGTCCTTGCCAGTGGCACGTTGGTCAAACACACACACAAACCTCATTGTTCCTTTATAGTCACCATACACCTGGAGTCAGGCAGCACACACCGAGGAGAAAAATGGGCCCCTTCATCATGTGAAGTGATGTTGCTGGACACAGGAAACACATACTGTACATTTTATGCACAGAATAAAACGTGCAAACACGCATGTGCACTATTTAAATACAATCACAGAGCTGACATGTTCAAGTACACGCAGAGAGGATCTAATTAAGAAGCATTGCCACATTTGATCACTTTGCTATGATTATTGCTCAATTCAAATGTGAGAGATGAGGTATTAAATCAAGAGAAAGTGGTAGAGAGACACAGACAGAGGGAAGAATATTGAGAGAGCGAACATATAACACCAGTGCTCAAAGATGATGTCAGTGATCGAGCCCAGCTGTACTGCTATGATTTGGTCTTTGATTCTGTGAGCTGAGAGAATGTGGAAATATGTGCAACCTTAGTGGAGTGCGTCAAAAGAAAAAAAAGAAAGAATCTAATGTCTGCTGAAAACCTCAGCTCAACAAAGCACAACGCAGTAGGCAATCAGTCCTCTGGAGAGAGCTCCAGGCAATAATGGGCCTTTTCCATGGAAGACATTCTGACATGTATGGCAAAGCACAGGTGTAAATAATCAAATGAATGACGGCTACATTCCATTTAGCTGGCAGTTTCAGGGTCCTAGTATTGTACATGCCAACACACTGCCATGGTTTACAGGGACAATTGAATACAACAGAGCCATCGTTAATGTTATTAGCCTGTGCTGTTCCCTACTATGACAAATCAAAATGTCTCAATGGTACCATTACAGGAAATGATGTAACAAAACATTAATCTACAGTATTATAGAGTTTCAAAAAACGACCAACCTTATGACATATGAACAATACTGTTGAGAAAGGTTCTGTAAGGCTGGAATTTTTGTGTAGTTATAAATATCAGTATTTTTGGTTTGGAAAAGGCGATTAAAAAAACAGCTCTTTAAATGCAGTCCCCCAGAAGACCATTTGGACCTTCTGCATGTGGAGTCATCCAAAGCTGACAGACCTCATGTGCCTTGTTAAAGCTGCCATGCTATGATTGTTGTTTGGGGGTGGGGTTTAGCAAGCATTCAATTGTCATAACAGAGCGGTTTCTCCCAACAATTTTGAAGGCATTTGACATTTTAAGTAAGAGCTGCTGAAAGGATGGCTTCTATCAGGCAAACTTCTCATAAAGGAGATCATTTTTGCTGCCAATTACAGTGACAATGTTTTCGCAAGAAAATGATTGTACTTCCAGCCAAGAATAAATGGCTCGACCATCTGGACATTCTAATTCTTCTTTCTTAATAGAACTGCCTTCCAAAACACTGTGTGTTTTCGATTTGTAGGGAAATTTAAGGGCATTATACAGAAAGATGAGGCCTCACTGCCAGACTGCCCCAACCTGCTGGAAATAGATAGGCACTCTATCCTGAATCCAGAACGTCCTGAAAGCTTGACATTTCTTTTCCCTGCTCAGCTTCGTACTCCATGGGAATAGTCCACTAGTCCACAAACCATGTTCATTCATATTCAAATTCTCATATGCAAAAGGCTGACATTTACCTTCCCAACACCAAGATGTGATTCCTCACCAGTTATCCCTAAACCTCTCCTGTACAGTAGGCAGTCAGAGTAAAGGTCTGATCCCAATCAATTGTGAACTTACCAAATGTCTAACCACTGTCAGCTGTCTTCTCATTAGCAGGACATTTGAAACCTCATCTCTGTTGATGACAGATCTTGTAACACAATAACTGTGAATCAGTTGACCTTTGCCTGTTTGATTGACCTCAAGGGAGACTGTAAGGTCAGTAAACCACACACTTGATTGCATCGGAGGTTTAGTTGTCAGTTTAAGGCCACTTTTAAAGTCCATGTTGCTTAGGGATCAAGCCTTAAGTAAAGATACTGAAATATTAATTATTAATAGTTAGTAACTTTACATGAGTATTTTTGTGTCCCCTTGGTTTTGGATAAAAATATTAATGTGTCTGCTTGTTAAAATCTCAGCTGCTACTTCACAGAAGCACAGATTCAGAAAATACCTACTGCTTTGACCTAATCCCTCATGCAATGTTAATCTCACACTGTCACACACATATACACACAATCACACACATACACACCTACGTACCTGGGATTTAGCTTGCTGGCTTAAGATGAGACAACCCATTGATAAAGCAGCAAAATGATGTATAGCCATAATGATATCAGGCTAATACTCTATGAATCCTTAATCAAGGCCTTGGCTGGACTATTCCACCGAGACACGGAGGATTAACATGCAAAAGGCTTCGTCCTGCTGAGCCTGATCCCATCTCCTCTTACCGCTTTACGCCACTTCACCCCAACTATTGTAATATGCACGGGACACAAAGACAAAAGAGACTAAGGCTGTGAAATTATTGTGTAGGTTAGCCAGACAACAGTTTTGAATTTAGGCCAAGAACATGCAAGTGTTAATGTAATATGGTGTGCTAAATTGTTAGCATGGAGCCAATGAAAAGCCTAAGTCCTCAGATCACATCCAGGTTAGCCACTGATCCACTAACTTGTGTAACTCAATACTGTCTCATTATTCTTTCCTTAAATCCGAAGCCACTTTTTCAAAACTCTTCACACAGTCTGCATTACCAACATGCATCTTGGCCAAACAGTTAATCTGACCTCCAAAAGTCACTCAAACCCCCAAAACACTTCATACAAGTCTCAAAATAAACTTGTTCAACCAAAACACTGGCAACAATTCTCACTCATAACACTCACTCATAGTAATTTCTCAGTCTTTTGAGAAATTGTAAATTGCAAATGCTTTGACACATTGATGCAAATGATTATATACAATTGTCTGCTGTTTTTTCTACATTATCAATTGTTTATGTTATGTTGATCACAATGTATTATACTGGTATATAAAATAGTCTCTTTTTTTTTTTCTGCATCACAATGACGTGCTCTGTCAACACATTACAGAGCTTACAATAAAAGTGTAACTGTGAATCTTGTCCAAACCCTTGCAATGTATAACTTGTAATGTACTGTTGAAATTGATGCCATACAGAGAAAAAAGTTTTGCAAATTAAATTACAGTTTTTTTCACTTGCTAAGACGCAATGGTCACAAATGAAGCCACTTTTTTAAAACTCTTCACACAGTCTACATTACCAACATGCATCTTGGCCAAACAGTTAATCTGACCTCCAAAAGTCACTCAAACCACCAAAACACTTTGTACAAGTCTCAAAATAGACTCGTTCAACCAAAACACTTTGTACAAGTCTCAAAATAGACTCGTTCAACCAAAACACAACAAAACAAAACAATTCTCATTTAGAAAGCATACAGTCTCACTCATAACACACTGACCTACAAAACACTAAAAACAGGGAGCATTATATAAATGAAGAACTTTTATCTTTGAAGTGTGAGCGAATAAATTAGGTTTTCATTATACAATAACAATAACATATTTTACTACTACATACTTTGATGGTACTAAAGTATATGCAACAAGAATGAATCAGAAATTCTGAAATTTGCTTCAATATCCTTTTTTTTTCTCTACATCACTGCATTCAGTAATTGTGAAAACACGTTCCTGAAATTTCAGTGCTGCAGTACAGTTTTTCTCAGTTGTTTACACAGTAAAACTGATACCTGAGACATTCTGACCAAAACCCGTAATTGATGTACCAACCCCAATACCAATTTTATATAAATAAAATTGAATTGAATTGAACCCCTTGAACCAATTCTTCTAAAATACAAGCACATTTCCTGCTTTACACTCAGCTCACATTTTTACAGTAAAACCACATTCAAAACACAACACACATTTCTCTACATACACAGATGTAAACATAAAATGTTAGTAAATGTTCTGCTGTTCTATATATTTCAGTCTGATTACTGCAGAAACAGATCACTCTGTTTTGAATGTGTTTTTAACAGTTTTGGTCAAAGTGTGTTAGCATTTGAAAAATGTGCTGCAGATATACAGTGTTTTGCAGGTGGTGAAGTGGTAATGAGAAAAAAGTTGGTCATTGAATGCATTTTGTGTGAAAGCAATGAAAAATGATTCACAGTTTGGTCCGCATATACCTATGTTTCACTGACTGTGTGAAGAGTTTTGACAATGTGACTTTAGATTTAAGCAACGCAGGTTAGCAATTGGAAAAAACTGTAATACTACAGGTCACAGAATTCTGGGGTCAGCAAAAGAAGTCAGGCAACATTTTTTTCAGCATTCTGTAAGCAACTGTAATCTGATTTTATGGCGCTAATGGCATGAGTGTGTGAACAGCAGGGCGCAATGAAAGGAGTTGGTAACCTCAGTGTGCAGCCTGGCGCCTGCAGCTCTTCATCTAACAGCTCACTGTGGCTGCTCCTGACTGTTCCATTACACTCTGCAATATTTCAGACTGATCCACTGTCAAAATATGTCAAAACTGACCGTTGTCTTGTTTTGTAGATGCATTTTTGATGAACGATAGCGTCAGTGCTAATGTCACCGACAAAAACGTAGCATATCGTGACTACTTCATAATAAAAATCAAATCATTTCTCCAGTTAAATGCTTTTAAATTGAAGCTGCAGTGGTAGGAAAGGTTCGCTTCAGTAGTAATTTAATACAGCATTCTTTCCAGGAATTTCACCACCAACTCCCAGTTCATAATATTGCAGGGCTTTACAGTTTTTCTCAATTGTTTACACACAAATTCTGGTACTTGAGACACAATGACCACAACATGTAACTCATTCACCAACCCCCTGAACCAATTCTGCTAAACTACAAGCACAATTACAACATTGGAAACAGAGCCAGAGCCAGAGGAGTGAGAGTAAGAGGACGAAGACAAGGACGGGGACGAGGACCGTAATCTCTGATGAGATCCGAGCCACTTTGGTTGATCATGTGGTCAACCATGGTCTAACAATGAGGGAGGCTGGGCAAAGAGTACAGCCAAATCTGAGCAGGTACACTGTAGCATCCATCATCCGGACTTTCCGAAATTAGAATAGGTAAGAAATCTACTCTCACTAGCAAATTGCAGTACTGCATATCAATACAGTACTCAATGAGTACAGTAGTACAGTATTGCCTGTGGACTGTTCTGTAGGACTGTAAAAATACTGTAAAGTATGTTTCAAGTATTTAGGAAATGTTACCTTTTAGAGCATATTAAAACAAGTCCAGAGCCACGATCATCCACACTATTATAGATTTTGAACATCTATAGTACTAGATTATGACATGACACATTAAAAACAAACTGTTACCATATACTGTTTTCACATAATAATTTGTAAGCCAGTGCTTAGGTGTTAGCATGGGTGAATGATGACAAATGAATATCCATATTCCGTTGATTGTTCATTTGAAATATAAATAAAATTTAACTCAAATGAATTGAATAGTGATATTGCAAAGATTCCTCACCAGAGACAAGAGGAACTGAATTGCAAATAAGTGACACATCTCGCTTTTCCCCTTTCCTGTCATCTCTGCTCTATCGTGGCTTCCCTCGCCTCTTCTCACTTTGCTGTAGGGGCTAACGTCCTGTCTGGACTTGTAGAGTTGGAGCTGCCTCATGATACGCACACACTCACATACTGTGTACACATACTAGCAGAAATGCACACATCAAAGGAACGAGATAAGTACAGATACAGCTTGACTGAAAGTGTGAGACAGTAGGTAGGAGGCAGTGGCTGGGAGGCAAAACCATTTCGCTCCACTCGTTTTTATGGAGGTGATGGATGGAGATAGGATGGTCTCTATCTCTCTTCATTTCTCTCTCTCTGTCCCTCTCTGTCACTCTACCCTGACTTGTTTGTGTGTGACAGAGAGATAGTTTGTAGTTAGTGTCATCAATCAATCAATCAAAAGGTATTTAAAGAGCAATTTAAAAACAGCCAAAGCTGGTATAGAGTGCTGTACAGAAAAATAACAGATATGAAATACATGTCTGACACGAGGCGTGAAACACTAATAAAACCAAAACAACCATCCATCCATCTTCATCCGCTTTTCCGGGGACGGGTCGCGGGGGCAGCAGCTCCAGCAGGCGACCCCAAAGTTCTCTTTCCCGGGCCACATTAACCAGCTCTGACTGGGGGATCCTGAGGCGTTCCCAGGCCAGTGTGGAGATATAATCTCTCCACCTAGTCCTGGGTCTTCCCCGAGGCCTCCTCCCAGTTGGACGTGCCTGGAACACCTCCCTAGGGAGGCCTCCAGGAGGCATCCTTACCAGATGCCCAAACCACCTCAACTGGCTCCTTTCAACGCAAAGGAGCAGCAGCTCTACTCTGAGGTCCTCGCGGATTGCTGAGCTTCTCACCCTATCTCTAAGAGAGACACCAGCCACCCGCCTGAGGAAACCCATTTCGGCCATTTTGTACCCGTGATCTCGTTCTTTCGGTCATGATCAAGCCTTCATGACCATAGGTGAGGGTAGGAACGAAAATTGACCGGTAGATCGAGAGCTTTGCCTTACGTTTAAGCTCTCTTTTCGTCACAACAGTGCGGTAAAGCAAGTGCAATACCGCCCCCGCTGCTTCGATTCTCCAGCCAATGTCCTGCTCCAATCTCCCCTCACTCGTGAACAAGACCCCGAAGTACTTGAACTCCTTCACTTTTGGGTAAGGACTCATTCCCTACCTGGAGTTGGCACTCCACCGGTTTACTGCTGAAAACCATGCCCTCAGATTTAGAGGTGCTAATCCTCATCCCAACTGCTTCACACTCAGCTGCGAACCGATCCAGAGAGCTGAAGGTCACGGACCGATGATGCCATCAGGACCGCATCATCCGCAAAAAGCAGCGACGAGATCCCAAGGCCACCAAACCACAACCCCTCCTCACCACGACTACGCCTCGATATTCTGTCCATGAATATCACAAACAGGATTGGTGACAAAGCGCAGCCCTGGCGAAGGCCAACCCTCACCTGGAAAGAATCCGACTTACTGCCGAGTACTTGGACACAGCTCTCACTTTGGATGTACAGGGATTGGATAGCCCTTAGAAGGGCCCCCCTCACCCCATACTCCCACAGCACCTTCCACAGTATCTCTCGGGGGACCCGGTCATACGCCTTCTCCAGATCTACAAAACACATGTAGACTGGATGGGCATACTCCCACTCCAGGATCCTTGTGAGAGTAAAGAGCTGGTCCGTTGTTCCACGACCAGGATGAAAAACGCATTGTTCCTCTTCAATCCGAGGTTCGACTATCAGCCAAACCCTCCTTTCCAGCACCTTGGAGTAGACTTTACCAGGGAGGCTGAGAAGTGTGATGCCCCTGTAATTGGTACACACTCTCTGGTCCCCCTTTTTGAATAGGGGAACCACCACCCCAGTCTGCCATTCCTTGGGCACTGTACCCGACTTCCACGCAATGTTAAAGAGACGTGTCATCATACAAGACAGCCCCTCCACACCCAAAGCTTTTAGCATTTCTGTGCGGATCTCATCAACCCCTGGGGCTTTGCCACTGTGGAGTTGTTTGACTACCTCAGTGACTTCCACCAGGGAAATTGACGAGAATCCCCCATCAGCCTCCAGCTCTGCCTCTACTAGAGAGGATTTAGTAGTTCTCCTCAGTCGGATTAAAGAGTTCATCAAAGTGTTCCTTCCACCGTCCAATTACCTCCTCAGTTGAAGTCAACAGAGTCCCATCCTTACTGTACACAGCTTGGATGGTTCCCCGCTTCCCCCTCCTGAGGTGGCGGACAGTTCTCCAGAAGCACTTAGGTGCCGACCGAAAGTCCTTCTCCATGTCTTCTCCGAACTTCTCCCACACCCGCTGCTTTGCATCTGCTGCAGCAGAGGCAGCAGCCCTTCTGGCCTATCGGTCCCTTGCAACCGCCACCGGAGTCCTCCGAGACAACAAATCCCGGAAGACCTCCTTCTTCAGTCGGACGGCTTCCCTGACCAGCGGTATCCACCACGTGTTTGAGGGTTACTGCCCCTTGAGGCACCTAAGATCTTCCTACTGCGGCTTCAGCAATAGAAGCTTTGAACATTGCCCAGTCAGATTCAATGTCCCCAACCTCCACAGGGATGCCAGAAAAGCTCAGCCGGAGGTGTGAATTGAAGATCTTGCAAGGGCCTCCTCCAGACGTTCCCAGTTCACCTGCACTACCCGTTTGGGCTTACCGGGTCTGTCCAGAGTCTTCCCCCACCCCCTGACCCAACTCACCACCAGATTGTGATCAGTTGACAGCTCCGCCTCTCTCTTCACCCGAGTGTCCGAAACATGCGGCCTCAAATCCGATGAAACAATTACAAAATCGATCATCGATCTTCGGCCTAGGGTGCTTTGGTACCACGTACACTTATGAGCATCCTTTTGTTCGAACATGGTGTTCGTTATAGACAATCCATGACTAGCACAGAAGTCTAATAACAAACACCCACTCAGGTTTAGATCAGGGACTCCGTTCCTCCCAATCACGCCTCTCCAGGTATGTCCATCATTGCCCACATGCGCGTTGAAGTCTCCCAGTAGAACTATGGAGTCCCCTACTGGAGCCCCACACAGAACTCCATTCAGGGTCTCCAAGAAGGCCGAATACTCTGAACTGCTGTTTGGTGCATATGCACAAACAACAGTCAGGCCGAAGGCATAGGGAGGCGACCCTCTCGTTCACCGGCGTAAACTCCAACGTAGCAGCGCTCAGCCGGGGGCTTGTGAGTATCCCCACACCCACCTGGTGCCTCTGACCCGGGCAGCCTCTGCCTCTCTGGTCCATCAAGGCCCCTGATTTTCCACCCATATGGCAGCGCATCCGACCCCTGTGGATCTTCCTATGGATGGTGGATCCAAAGGATGGAGAGGCGGGTTCCAAGTTGCTGTTTCGGACTGTGCCCGACTAGGCTCCGTGGCAAACCCAGCCACCAGGCGCTCGCCTCTGGGCCTGGCTCCAGATGGGGGCCCCGGGCTTCCCCTGTGTGTTCTCTCTCTCTCCCTCTGCTCCTGAGCCCAGCCAACGACCCACACCTGCACCTCATCAGCCACCTCGTCAGCCTGCCAGTAGTCAACCTCATCCCTGCCTGTATTTCAACCCCAGTTCTCCACACCATTATTGCTTGATCGTCGTTGCTCCATACCCGGTGCCACCTCTGCGTTCAGGCTCTCATGTTTTTGACTTCTCTCAATTTCCCCGTGCTTTGTCTCCGCTGTCACTAACACTGTCTCTCTGTCTGTTTTCCCTCCCAGGTTCACTCACCCTCGTCATCCGTTCTGTCGGCTGGGCTCATCCTCCGGTCCTCTCCTCTTCGGGCTTCCCCCACGGCGTCCTCCCAGTTCTCCCTTGCATCCTCCCTTCCTCGGCCCCCAGCGTCCCCTGGCTCTCTGGTCCCAGTCAACTCGGTTCCCCGTACCTGTGTTTCCCCGGCTTCCACCTTTCCCTCCACTCCGGTCCCTCAACCCCTTTTTCCCTCAATAAACCTCCTTTCCTCTGAGCGTTCCATTTGGGTCCTCTCTGTCCCCACACCACACCAACCGTAATAACAATAAAATCAATACAATCATCATGTCAACTTTAGGTGTCAAAGGCCATGAAAAAGAGGTTTTAAGATGAGATTTAAAAACAGACAGTGAAGATCATTCCACAGCTTGGGAGCTGCCACAGCAAAGGCACGGTCCTCCCTGAGCTTGCGCTTTGTTTTTGGCAGACTCAGGAGCAGTTGATCAGCTGACCTGAGAGAACGAATGTGAATATAGAGGTGCAGCAGCTCATAGATGTAAGGTGGGGCAAGACCATTTAGGCATTCAAAAGCAAATAAAATAATTTTAACATGAATCCTGTAACGTACGGGCAGCCAGTGGAGGGAAGCTAAAATTGGGGTAATATGCTCGTGTTTACGTATTCCAATTTAAAGAGATAGGGCAGGTGATCCATGTCATCTACAAAACAAAGCTTAAAATTGAATGTGTTCATGTACTCTGTGTGTGTGTGTGTGTGTGTGTATGTGTGTGTGTATGTGTGTGTGTGTCAGCCATGCTTTGGGACAGTCATTAGGGCATATTATGAGAATGGAGCATGGTGGGATTACGGCAACTAACAGGTAAAGGGGACAAGTGAAATAACCACACAAATGCTTAATAACACACAGAAACCAACATACCTCAAAGTGCAAAAACTCTAGAAGAAAATAAGTGAAAACATTCAGCAGTATGATATGGCACAACACAACAATATGACAAATTTAGATTATTGAAGTTCTGGTATGCATTTTGCACCCTGTCATAAATGGCTGCAATAGGGAGGATTAATGTCAAATCCAATACAAATATTTTTTAAATGTTGTTTGCTTGTATCATTATCATCTTTATTGCTTTGTTCAATGTTCAATGAGTTTTATTCAAAGGATTATCAAGGTTTGTTGCGTTTACAAAAAAAAAAATTTGATATGTTGTCACTGTCTGGTCTTTGATAGGTGACTTGGGATAAAATATCAATGCAATCAGTAAAAGAAAGAATCGCAGTATTAAAGCTTATAAGACTTTATACAAATAGTATAAACCTTCAAAGTGCATAGTCTTCAGTGCAGAAAACAATGGTTGTGGATACACATACTCATTTTTCTAGAACATGTTGTGTATCTTGTATGAAACGGATACAACCCTAACTCTGATTAGATGGACAAAGCAATTTTTGTTAAGTTGAATAACCTTAAACACATGTTAACCACAGACTGAAACATTAACCAAAGTTTTTTCTTTTTCTTTTTGCAAAAAGTAAAGGTATTCTTAAAGGTATTGTTTGTTGGGAAATTTGCTAATTTGCTGCCTTGACAAGAGTTAGATGAGAAGATTGATGCCAAATACTAAAAATCAAGCTAAAGCCTAAAGCCGGTTAGCTTGGCCCAGCACAAAGACTGGAAACAGGGGGAAGCCTGGCTCTTTTACTGATGTGTATTTCTCAAACTGACAAATGATTTCTTTAACTTAAACTTTAACTACTTTGAACTGACACACCTGATAAATAGTTTACTATAACAGAGTAAGGATGCAAATACTCTGTTTAAATAAAGACCGTGTGTATGTAACACTGTTTACGAAACGATGTTGAGTATGCAAATGCATCTGTCTGGACTGTGAAAGAGTCAACTGTTACTCAGCCTGTGGAATTAGCATCTTAGTCTGATTTTTAGTTTTAATCCAATTCTTTCCCTCCTGCCCACTTTGAAACGCTGAGCTGTTTCTTATGTATTTTTCTTGTTAATTTATTCAATTTTTTCAAACTCTGTTATTTCTTCTGTTATTTTATCTATTGTACCAGTCTTGTTTTTTCTTTCTTCTTTAAGAGAATGTATAATTAGAAGTCAGTATACACAAGCTCTGTAGAAAAGTGAGTGTACACTGGACTGCACCTCTGTTTTCCAGGATTCCTGGAAGATTAGAGGCTTAACCCAGACCAGAGGTTTCTGAAGCATAGTAACCACACAGGGACATAAAACAAGTGGTAAGAAAAACCTGAAATGTCCATAATCAACAACTAAACATTTATACATAAAAGAATATTAATAAAAAAACATCTTTAATAAATAATGCTATTGGTGCCACAAACCCTTATTTCCAGATGTTTTCTTTCTGCCACACAGTTGTTTCAAAGGTGAGGATGCTCTCAATACCAACACAATACATTTCCCATGATGTGGCATTTTTGATGTACACCTGCATGACTATGACTGGATGTTACTAGTCAACCAAACAACTGGTGAATGAGTTAGTGATTGCTAAGCATGAATGAAGCAGCTGATGCCAATCATCTAACACAATCATAACTTCAGTGCTGTACTCCACTCTATCTGCAGTTACTAGGAGCTCAGCAACATGATGTATTACATTATAATTTCTGGGCTAGAAAATAGACATGGAAGCTGTCATATACAACATGACTGATTAGGTGCATGTGATGCTTGCTGGACTGGAATACTTTTTTTTACAGATGTGAAAAGATTCACAGCTGGTGGGAAACATCTGGAACTAAGGCTTTAGAAGCTGCTGGGACTGATGGAACCTTGAACTCTGACTCAATCTCATCCAACTGCCTCAAATATGCCATGCACATATATACTGTACATATGCACAAGTAAATAGACACATATAAGTTCTTTCTCTTATGCTACTGCCGCAAACAAAAACACACCACACACACAGACACAGGTTTAACTATGGCCCCCATTTCTTTTTGTTCAGGGGACTGTATTTGTCTGAATTCTATGTAGACCTCCAGCAGGGAGGAACAGGCTGATCCTCTGACCCTCCACACAACCAAGCCGGCCCCGGACCACCAACCCCACGGGTATCTCTATTATCCGGGACCGAGTAAATGTGTAGTGCTGGTGGGCACTGTTTTTCTGCTTGTCCACACAGCCCCCCTGTAAGACTCTAACCTGTAGTTTTCTGCCTTACTACTCTCAGTGACCTACTTGGTCATGCCTCTGCAAAAACTATGTACAGAGGATTTGTGGCAAGTATAAAAAAGGCAAGTGAAGCAGAAAAAAGGATGAATATCACAGGAACTGAGGGGACTAAGCAAACACTATCAATCATATCAAATCATTGATTTATCTTAAAATATTACTAAACAAAACATAAAATATACAAATCAACCATTTGGTTGAGGTAATTCAACACGTTTTCAATGTAATTTATCTTATTTTTAGAACAATATATTTTGGAACAATGAACAAGTTTTGGCTATTGGCTCTTGATGGTTGGAAAAAATAATAGAAATAATAGCAATTAACAGGGAGAGATGGGGTGAAATGAGATGAGATGAAAAAAAAGCAAATATGACAGGAAGTATGGACAACTGGCAGCTACCGCTGAGATAAGATAGTGGTGAGGTAAAAAGGAGGAATACAGAAAAGAAATAGTTGTGGCTGGAGATGGAGTGATGGGTTTCCATGGTGACTGAGTTGCCTTCATGTTTTTCTTGGCCATATTTTGTACATGCATGGGTGTTCACTATGTGCATTTACATATTTGTAAGTATTCTCCTACGAACAGAAGAGGTTTCTCTCTTTCAGGTGCAAAATGGTTGTTTCTGGATGCTGCATTTATTTTCTTTGTGTGAGTGTAACTGCATGCATAATATTGACTGTATCTGTACAATATGTTTGCTGTCATCTTTCACCCCCTAAATACTCCTTATTCCCCTCCCTGAGCAAAGATTGTTTGTGTGTGTGTGTGTGTGTGGGCGAGCTGCCAATCGGACGCTGGCGCCTTTCACGCTGGTAGGCTTGCCCAGGTCAGACGCATCCCAAAGACCCCATACACACCATTACCACCTCCAAACAGCAGCCGGTGGCAACGTGCACCCTCCACACACAGCAATGCAATCACACACACACACACACACACACACACACAAACAGAGTGCATAATTAGCCCTTCATCTCAGCACAGGGTCAGACCACGCAAAAGAAAAAAAGCAAAACCACAGCCCCCCTCCCCCTCGGGTGATTTGTGTGAATACAGCAGACACACAGTACAGAGAACACACTCTGAAACCAGCGGGATCAGACTGAGCAGCGCTTGGATCTGGCTGTGATTCAGAATGGACAGAGGCTGATGCACTTGTTTGATTTCAAATGATAACAAGGAAAATGCAAAACTAATCTCAACCCAAGACTGCAGGGTGAGAGCAGAGGCTCATGGGTAATTGGAATCCCACTCTGCAATTCGTAAACGCTTGTCTATGAATATGTTTATCAGGACTGGAGATAATGGTGTTCTCTGCAGAGAAACACCTCCGTTGTCTTTGTTTTCTCACCGATCTGTTATGATTGATAAAGCTGTCAAGTTGTATCATCCTTTAATCTGCCACCTTACATATGAAACAAGCCTTCAGAGGTAACTGTAGGAAACAAAAGGCCGATACGTGCCAACATCAGGGTTCAAGAAGCTCGGCTTAGCTCAGCCATAAGAGGGGAGTTTCCTTTGACAGTGCCTGTGGCAAGACACAGTGAATGGAGTTTATCTTGTGTGTGGCAATAACTTACCCACACAACCCTCATCGTACCAGCCCCTACATGACTGGCTGCTAAAAAGACTGAGCAACACACATAGAAAGAGGTCTTAAGGATGACAAGTGTTAGGACTTGTGTTATTGCCACTTGACACATGATGAAATACACTCTGATAAACATCTGAGGTTTGCACAACACCATAAGTAGGTGTTTTGGGACTTTTTTAGTTTTTTTTATCTCACCTGATTTCAGAGATCTTTCAAAATCATGGGATCATGTTAGAAATAAGTGTTCTTGCTTTATTATGTTATACCTTGCATTTGGTGTGCTCTGCAGATAAATAAGACGTGTACTACTCAGCCTGTAACAGTTGTATAATGTTTTCTGTGGCTTTGGAGGAACCTTGTCTTGTCCAAATAGAACCCTGATGTCATTAGAGGTTTTGACCTTCCTGCCAGCCACAGTGAAAACACAGAGGAGGACTTACAGTAGGCTACATGAATTCAAAATATGCATTGTACTGGAGAAGAACACAGCAATCAGAACAAACAAATTGCACATTTCTTCCACTTGTGCAAAAAAATATCAGAGGAAGCAAGTAATCTAAATAAAATTTGCGTTTGCCGTATGCAGATTACTCCAAGTAGCTGATCATGTCTACATATAAATAGCTTGGTGCAAATTCATCATGAATGCTAATCACTTATTTTCTACTGCAGTCCAGCCTTTGCATACACATGACTAACGACAAATCATGTGAGGTCAATAGAGTGTAATGTCCCCCCTGTTTACTCAGATGATCTTTTGCAGGGAGAGAACTAATGTCTTTGAGCTGTTGGTAAACACAAACAGGTGCTGAGCGTCTGCTCGCAGTGACTCAGTCGTGTTCTGTAGGCTGAGACTTCACAGAATCGTGTTTACGCTAATTTGGGGGTAAACACATTGCAGCAGAAGTCTTCGTCTAGAGGCAGCTCTCAGTTTTGTCTTGGGTGGGGGGAGTAGCCGCAGTTTAACCACAGCAGGCTGCTGGTGAAAATGGAATGGCGCCAGGAGCTCAGCAGCACACTGCTTGATGAGTATACAAACCACCCACCCCACGCCCCCCAACAGTGGAAAACCACGCTATCTCCCCTCACTATCACCACTGATTGAATTAATAGTCTGCAAGCAACCCATCGATTGAGCAAGTAGTGCAGAGGCAGGCACTCAGACCCCCATTAATATCACCTTCCGCACAGCACTGCTGTAACCACACTGTTTGCTTAACAGCAGACATTCATCCTAATGTACCCATAATGCAATGATGCACCACCCTGGGGAGGGTCATTCTGATTGGCAGGCGTGCTAAGTCCAAATCCCGTCCGGTCCATTTGTGTCGCTGTGGGAAAAAGAAATGGAAAAGGGCATAGTGGGGAATGATGGGATATGAAAATAAACCAAAAAAGAGGGGAATGTGGTGAAAGGGGGGAGATGTGGGGAAAGACAAATGTGATGGCAGGGAGAAACAGAGTGAGGGGAGAGGAAGGCTGCGTGTTGGAAAGATAGAGTGTGGAGTGAGGGGGCTGAAATGGAAATTTCAAAGATAAAAGGAGGGATAAGTAAAGTAATGGCACGGTAATGGATGCTAAGAAAATATTTGAGTCTGCATCCACACACCAAGTTTCCATAGGGAAGAGACTAGGAGAGGGAGGGAGTCAAGTAGGGCAGCAAAATAAGACTTTTCCACAAGGGGCACCTATTAGCATTTTTATCATTTATTTACTTAGGGGACGAGTCTAAAGCAAAACAGACTGTTTGAGAGCAAACTGTGGGAAGATCTGATCTTAGACCATTGGAGGCACAAATGTGATTCCTCAAAACTTAACCCTCCTGAATCTTTAAAGTTTTCAATTAATATAACCCTTTTGTTTGGAAAGGTTTTCAATTGGTTTACAGCTGTGGATAGTGGGAATAGCTCTCACATCACAGCAGTGAAATCTCTGAGCTTTAGGATTGTGACTTGATTTTCTCACCACACAAAATGAATTAAAAATGAATACATATTGCACTCATGGCAATAAAGACTTTGGGTTCTTTCCAACTGGACTATCTTGTTGAAGGGAGGTGGGTGGTGATGAGGAAATATGGTTTGTGTTGAGTGTGGGCGTGGGTTAAAAAGGCTAAGAATGGAGGGTTAAACAGGGGTGAAGGGGAGGTGCGGGGTCACGAGGGGCTGCCAAGGTGATGGTTTACTTTGCACAATTCCTAGGGATTAGGGGCTCCGCATGCATGGGTAATGCATGCAGGGCCTAATTATTCAATGTCTAGCAGAGGATTGATGACACGCCGAGATCACACACATCACCAGCACCGCCACCTCTGGAGAGGAGAACAAGGAGAGCGGAGGAGTGAAGCCCTCAGAGATGACTGGGAGGCTGAGAAGAGAAAATAAAGATGAATAATTAAGATTGAAAGTCAATATGAAACACAGAACACGAGGTTGAAATGAAAATAAGTGTCACCCCTGGAGGAGGAAGAGGAGTGCTGCAGCTGTGGAGAAGGTGAATAAAAGGAAGGAGAGATGGAGTAGATGCTGGCTTTTGATTATGTAAAGCACAGCCAGGTGTGGAGAGTGTTGGGAGGCTGTCAGCCTCACATAAAGGACTCTCACACACACATGCACACACAGATACACACACATCTGGACACTTACTATATATTAAGTCTGGCAGACAAAGAAATGAATGCCTGTGTATTGTTTGTGTAAGATAAAAGATCTGTGGAAACTAAAGCTAACTGAAATGTGCATGCATTGTTCTGGTTCTTTGTACGTGTGTGCTGCTTTTGCACGTATTATGAATGGCAGGTTGGATGAATAACTGACAGGCTGTAAACTAGAATACTGACTTGACTGAATTCTGTATGTGTCTGAAGTTGGTAGATACAGACTGAGAAACAAATTTTACTGCCTATCACACAGCAATGGAAATGTGTAAGTAAGTGAGTAAAAACACTGCTCTTTGCTCTTTGGTTTTTCGTTCCTTTTTTTTAGCCTACATTGCCCTTTCCCTTTCACTTTGATTCATCAGACCCTGGGAAAGATGTTACAGGATAATTCCACTTTATTACAATTTGGGTCTTTTCATAGCTTTGGTCACCATTTTTCTCTCTGGTGAGGCAAGAAACACGAGCAGTCATTGTTAATAATCCGTTGCACAAGACAGCATGCACAGCTATGGAAAGTACTGTAGGTCAAAGTTGAATCAGGAAGTTGCCTCCAGCAGCAGTGTTGACTATGTTCATTTTGGCGCTGTGGCCACAGTTGGAGTTGCATGTGACGTGACACAATGGACCAACATTTTTGGCACAAACACTTACTGTTTGTATTATGAAAAGGCATAAGGTAAAACAATATATCCACAAGTCTCAAAGAGCCCCATTTGTAAATTAGTTTTGTGACATTCATGTGGGTGGAGAGTCAGCAGCAAGTCAGCCGACTCAGCCTGAGACAACTCCAAAATGCCTTTTACACCAAACATGAGCATTTGAATGAAATGGCTTTCATCTTGGAATATGGTTTTTATTACATCCATGGTAAACTGTGATGGATGTTTCTAACGTACAATTTGATTAGTACATTATACTGTCGGCCCTCATTTTCTCTTCCAAATAAGTTTGTTTACAACCTGTCTGATCATCTGAATGCTCGTGTTTCTTGATCCATTTCACTTTATTTTTGCAATTTCACTGTGTTTCCAAATCTCAGCAATGCCCTTGATGAGTGCACCACTAATAAGGATAGTCAGTATACAACCCAAGTGGTAATAAAGTAGAATTATCCTTTAATCAACTTTTCTTTTCTTTTTTTTGGTCAAGGCCTCTTTAACCCCCATGCATATCTTGTTCATAAGACATTCTCCCACACAATACACCAACAGCCTCTCATCACATACACATACATGTATAGCTATACACACACTGAACAAAAGATCCACTGTAGTGCAGTGTACACCGCACCACAGAGAAATATGACTCCTGTCCTGGGCTTTATCCTTCTTGACAAAGAGATCAGCGTGTGATTCAAAACGAAAAGAGTGTCTTGTTTGTGTGCAGATCTACACCACACTCACACTGGGTGGGGATGTTTGCATGTGTCGTAGTGATGCATCACACACACACGGACCACGTGTGTAGGAGACAAGTCCTGTGTCTTGTGGCCGATCATTTTTCAACCCTAAGGACTCTGGGAATAGTAGGAGATAGTGTTTTGGGAAAGCAACCATTGAAAAGGATAATAGGAAAGTGTGCTAATGTTATGAGTATTTATTGTGAGACTTAAGTCAATTGATGTCAATGAATGTCATCTGAGCTGTGGGAAAAGTGTTGAGAGTAATGACCCTGTGTCTCAGCACATCCACACACACACACACACACACACACACACACACACACACACAAATGTGTATTCACAGATGCTGAGATTTAAACATGGCCCACAGGGGCACACGCTCACATGCACACACAACTGATCAGAAAGCATTTTGTGCGTGACAGACAGACACACACGCGCGCTCACAGACTGCACTCAGCAAAATAAAAATCTCATTATGCTCCTGAACCTGAAGGTATGAGAGCAGTCTCTCATCTCAACCCATGGCCCGGAATATTAAAAGGCTTTCAACTCCCTGGCTCCTCTCTCTCTCTCTCTCTCTCTCTGCATACATATGACTGCATCTCTTAATTTCCACACTCACTCGCCTTTGGGATCAAATGCACTCATGGTACCCCATGGGCCCGGGCTGGAAATGAATTGCAATTACAGCCGTATTTTTCTCCGTCTCTCTTATTTTTCTTGTGTTTAGCTTTCAAGCTGTACAGAAACTGTTGGTGCATATTGACCAGGTCGACATGCGATATGAAGGATGCAGGAGGAGGAGGCTGTGGTTTGTCTGTCTGTCTGTCTACAAGCCCCTTTTATACGTGCACTTCATTATGCAATTTTTTGGTCATAAAATTTCTGTAACTCTTCCAAAACACAGAAAGTCTGTAGCGAAGGCTGTCACATTAGGATTAAATACACAGAGAGATTAAAGAGACGTCTATACCATTTTAAGAGGACAGTAATAAATGTACCACTTAATTATCAGTCATTATCAAATCAATTCAGAAATTAACAGGTGATTGGCAGTCTAATAATTATACAGCACAAATATAAACAGTAGAAAAATTAGGTACTAATACACAACAATATAGTATATTTTTGTGTATTAGTACCTAATGTATAATTAATATACATATTAATATACAGGGAGAGAGGGATGTATCACTTAAATGTTCATACAAATGATGAAAAACTATAAAATAGACCAATTAGATAATTATCACTATATGTACAAAAATCAGTTATAAACCACAAACCCACAAAAAATGAGTCGCTTTTAAAGGGGCACGCCACCAATTTCTATATCTATTATCTATATCCATTCTGTGATATAGCTGTACCGTAAATAAAAGTGTCCATACTATTGCCTCCAGTCAGATATCATTAGAAGGAATTCCAAAGCAAGCACCAATACAACCATAAATCAATGACATGCCCAGGAAAGCATCATATAACCTGCTTCACTTTGATGCTACTTTAAATGATGTCAGTTAAAAGGCAGATTTATGTCAGCTTTTAATGGGTATAGTGGGTTTACTATCCACTACACTTCTCATGTTGTCTGTTAGTTTGTTAGAATCTTTTTGCATTGTCAGACTTGCCTGGAGAATGATCAGAGGGACTCAATGTACTGAATGGCAGCATTGCAGCTACTTCACCTTTGCATAACTGGAGTAGGATATCAAGGCAGGGACAGTGGGGTGGGGTTGGATTCAAGGTTGAGTGTGTACCAAGAAAATGTGTGTGTGAGGAGAGTTTTGCGGGGGGGGGGGGGGCATATTGACTAAATGACGACAGTTGGCTCTTTGATCTCAGCCGGACCCCTAACCCCCCCATGGAGCAATCTGCAACCATGACTAGTCCCCATGGCAACCAGAGTGCGTGTGTGTGTATGCAACTGCGTGTGTGTTCATGCGTGGGGTGGGGGGGCATGTCCGCAGAGTTATCATTATACTTCTTCTCTACCTTCATCTGCTGCTCTTTTCTCTCTCTTCTGTCCTCTCTCTGCATCGTCTCTGTTTTCTGTCCGTCAAAGACCTGGTTACTCTGGGAGTGAGTGGGATCTTGAGTGGTAGATAGTGAGGACAGTGGTGGGAAGTGAGGACATTTCAGGCTGGGCAGGAAATGCACTGCAGTATATCAATAAGTGTCCTCAAAAGTATTTGTATTAGTACCCCTGCCGCAATACAGGTTTTGCTGCTACAGACAATACTTTCTCAATCCACCTGTCTGTAAGGTAACGTTAAACATGTAGAAATGGTTCATTTAATCATCTCTGTCCTCAGTATTTCATCCTGTATGTTTTATACAAGCACAGCTAACGCTAGCTTGGCATTACCAAATGTTAAGAACAAGCTGAATAGAAAGCTGTCTGTCTGGAGCACAGACTGGTCTGTAGTCTTAAAAACTCATCTGCTGGCTGAGACAAACCAGCCGCTCCTCCTTCTACCTGGTAACGTTACCTGCAGCCAGGAGAGAGGAGGAGGGACTGATCCAGACTGATGTTATTCTTTCTAAACGCCACTCACTACTTGTGATGTCAGATAAAGTTACTTTGTTGTTGTAAACATTAATGTTGCTGCTCTAGAAACAACATTTAGCTGGATTTAAAATATCAAATTTAAAACAACCAGGCAGTTAATATGTACACTTCAATATATGTTTATTTATCGCAAGTGATATGTCATCTCAATACATAACATTATTGCACATTGAACATTTTCCTCACACCGTGCTGGCCTACCTCATGCCCGTTGGGTCTGGTCTTACCAAATAACCATCACTAAATAATAGTAAAGTATCGATAATGGTACCGATAAAGAATCGCATCATTAAGCAGTCTCAATAAGGGTATCAATATCAATAAAAATTAACAATCCCCATCCCTATTTAAAGGTTTAATGAATATTCTGAATGTAAGGACAGATGAAAGGATATAAAGGGGGGGTGGAAGAAGGATGCTGTCTGATAGGCTGGTTAGGAAGATGTATAAAGACTTGGCGGAGGAGACTTAGATAGGCTCGACAGGTGATCAGAGGTGTGGTTGAGGCATGGCCCCACTACCGAACTTAACAAATTAACTTCATTAATGTCAGCAAGTGTTTGATAGTTGGCGGTAGCACTACAGCATCCACTGTGTTGACTTTTGCCGCCAAGCAGGCTAACTTCCGGTTTAACACTCCGCTAACATGAATAGGGGTAAACTTGTATATGTGCGGCTGTTATAGACTTTTAATATGTTGTCGACCGAATGGATCACAGTCATCGGGTTGCTCGGGTTGTGACGGTCAAATATATTGATCCACTGTGTTACAGCTGCTGGTTTGGCCGCAAGTTACTTTTAAGTACAGGATACTTCCTGTCTGCTCGGAGGCATTGCGAGGCTACCCAGCCGACCAATCATAAGTACTTACGGTCTGCGTTGCATCGACATGTGGTTACATTTTTGAAGAGGTGCACATCAGGCGACAGCGTAGGATACGGGGATACGCAGAGGCTACGCCGTCGATTTGACTCAGAAGTATAAATTGCACTTTACCTTTACACTACATTTTAGGCTGTCTGACATTTTAATGGTTTCATTCTAAATGTAAACCAAGGAGTTTGTTGTGTTTATTTTGTGGTATTTAAAGCCTCTGAAAACTTGGTTTTAAAATCCAAAGTATTTCTCTCTAACATTAAGGTCCAAGGTTCAAGGTACATTTGTTTGTCATACTAAAACACAAGGCTGCACAATGAAATTAAAGTTGTAGCCCCTTCATGCTACACACACAGATTATATGAACATATTTAAATTAGAATAGAATATGTATAATATTACCAGAAGATGTATGTATTGTAAATCCGGTAAATCTGTGTCTTGTAAATTCCCTTGTGGGATTGGCCAGGTGTTTGGTCCGGGACAAAAATAAAAATAAACTAAAACTAAAATATACAAAGGCAGATATTACAGATATTTCCATGTAATTTATTTTGCCCTCCGGTCCTGGAGCATGCACATCCCATGCGAGTTGGCGATGTATTCTGTGAGGATGTTTTCTATTGCTACTTCTATTGCTAAAAGTTAACAAGAAATTTAAACAGAATTTTGTGTTCTTAAGTCCCTTAAGAAATATAGTTGTTTCTGAACTTTGTTCACCAGGTTGGAGGTGTTAGATCAGCTCCACTGATGTAGACAGGAGTGTGTGTCTTTATCTCCTTTTTCCTGAAATCAGTGATCAGCTCCTTGGTTTTGCTGACGTTGAGCAGTAGGTTGTTCTCTGAGCACCACTCTACAAGATTATCAATTTCCTCCTGATATGAAGTCTCATCGTTGTTTGAGATCCGGCCGATGATGGTGGTGTCGTCCACAAACTTCATACCAGAGTTCTCTCCATGTCGGGGGATGCAGTCGTGGGTGTACAGCGTGAACAGGAGGGGGCTGAGCACTCAGCCCTGGGGGGCTCCGGTGTTGAGCACTAGAGTGGAGGAGGTGTGTCCACCAATCCGAACTGTCTGGGGTCTGTTTGTGAGGAAGTCCAATATCCAGTTGCAGAGTGTTGTATTTAAACCCAGAGTGCTGAGTTTGCTGATCAGTTTCATGGGGAGATTGTGTTGAAACTGGTGAAGGTCCAGGCTGGCAGGGATGTTGTTCTATATGTGCTGAAGAACCAGTTTGTCTGCACTTCATCAGAATGAGGGGGGGAGCCACAGGGCGGTAGTCGTTCAGACTAGACACTGCAGCACTCCTGCTGTCTGTGATGTTTTTGATGGCCTGCCACATATCTTTGGTGTTGTTGATGTTGAGGTCTCTCTCCAGTCTCTGGTGATGTCTCCGCTTCACATCCTTGATGCCAGCTTCCAATCTCGCTCTAGCTGTGCTGTATGCTTCCTTGTCACCTGAAAAGCAGATCTTTTTTTGCTAAGATATAGCCCCCACCCCTTTCGGGTTGGTGCTGGTGGGATGATTTTATTGTCTTAGTGATTACCACATCATCAACACATTTGCTGATGTACAATGTCACTGATAAACAGGTTGGGTGTTGAGCAGGGTAAAGAAAGAGAACAGAACAGAGACAGAAACAGCAACAGAACACAAAAGGATAAAATGATAAAGACGAGAAATTATTGCTCCACTTTCCTAGAGTGAAAAAGAAAGAGAAATCGAAGCTGAAAGATAGCTCAGGGACTCAACAACCTTGCCGGATGTAAACAGGACAGAGATAGTGGCCATGTAAATTAGGTTTGATTAGATTAAATTTGATTGATCTGAAAGTTAAAATAGCAAGCAGTGGGTGCACAGGTTGAAACCTCTGATACACAACCTTCGAGGACAAAAAACACAGATGAGCCAGAAACTTATTTCTGCTGTAGCATTCTCTACAGGAGGAACATGTGAAAAAACAGCCTGTTGTGTCTATTTTATCTCTGCACATCACCATGATGACAAGAAAGAGATGTTTCTGTTCTGACATGATAAGACACACTCCCAGTTTTTTTTAAATTCACATTTTCATACATTTACACGTGCACAACCGAGATGTCCTTATGTCCTTGTGGCTGTCTAAGTAGCCGTGCCTTGCACTCCACTCAGCATCTTAAACCTTAAACCTTATTTGCTTCCTTTCCAAGAGTGAGATAAGAAGACAGAGCTGGAGTCAGGGGGAAACAATTAGCTTGGCCCTGTCTAAAATGTAATAAAAAGTCCTACTAACACCTCTAAACCTCACTGATTAACATTAATTGATACACTGTATACAGAAATGTAAAAACAAATATTAGTTATGTGTTGGAACTATTTCTTGGCAAACAGCTAGGTGCACTGATTTTTCACATCATTTGCAGTCTTGCTGTCACAGTAAGGTTGCCAGGTTTGCTACCATTGCGCGTGTACAAAGCCCAAAACCAAAACTGGAGTTCCCTGACAATAAGCCAAAGACACTGTTGTTTGTACAGAAATAGCTCCACATCAAACACATAACTCCCCCTAAAATCAGAATTGTTGTTTTCACATTTGTATCCACGTACAGGTTAAAAGAACAAGATACATAGTGTAAATAAGAAACAAAGGTGAGAGGTGTTTGTAGGTATTTTTTCACTTTTTACAAAGCCAGACCAGCTGTTCCTAACCACACCTGAATCAAACTGTACATGCATACATAAGATTTCTATAAATCTTCTTCATTTCATTTTCTTAAAAAAGTGAACAATCTTTTTTTTTAAACTGTTTCTGTAACATGGATAAACCCATCACATGTGAGAAATCAGCTTCCCTTTCCTTCCAAAGGTTGTTGTCTCAAAGTAATAATCTCTAATCTCTGAGATGCTACTTTCTGTTTCCACACAAAAATCAGGAAGTGTTTCTCTGAGAGGGGAGGGTAAAAGCGGTGGAAGGTCTACCTCTCAGTGCTATCCCACACTGGTTCCAATCCAATGCCCTGGTCTTTTTTTTAGTTATCTTCCCTCTCTGCAGATGCCAGTCTTTCATCTTGAGAGTCTCTCTTTTAGTTCCCCACAAGACTTCAGCCCCCTTCCTCCTTTCTTCTTTTCCTCTCCCACTGTTCTCTTCTTTCTGACCAACATCCAGATACCCAGACGTGCACATCACCCACCTACCCATCCCCCAATGCTTCCCTACTTCTTCTGGGCTAGTTACAGTCTTCTACAGTTTGCTTTCAAGGGTTGCTACATAGCTAGCCAGAGAAAGATGGGATTTAGAAATATGGAACATATTCTTGATCTAGCATTTGTGGCTAAGATCAGAAAGACAGCAAATATCCAAGACAATTGACACAAGAAAAAAACGGCATAAGCCACAACATATATTCATGTATTTTGTGGAATAGTTAGCAACTAACAAGGTACAATGTGCTATTAACTAAGCAACTGTTACTTACAAATATTATTAATTTATACACAGAAATAAACTTTTATTCATATATATAATACATTTTGCATTGTGCAGGGCAGTGGATACTTCTGTTTTGCTGCATTGCAGCAGGGTGAACAGGCTGTGTGGGGTGGATACTGCTTCTTATCATCTCTAATGTCAGCTAACAATTAGAAAAACAGCAAGCTAACACTACCAACCTCGCAAACTTTACCGTTATTGAAATTGTTCAACAATATATTATAATGATTGGAAAAAGTTAGCCTAATGTTAGACAATTAATAAGTATATACATACTGTTACTTTTACCAACTATTTTATGTGTTATAATAACCATCTTTATGGATACTGGTGACCTTGAATTGTTATGACGGCGTGGCCCAGGTGCTAACTGACACAGCACACTGTACGGATCTCTGGGAAGTGGAGTTAAAAAACACACCTTGCCATAGGTGCTTTTAAAAAAAGATCTTCAAGATTGTAAACACCACTAACACCCCGTCTTGTTTTAGGTATAGATACTAGCAGATCAGCCTCTCAACACCACTGTCACATCATGTGACAGTAGATCACATTCTGTGCATGTGAGAGAGACGAGGGACACGCAGAATCAGCTCTCAGATGGGAGCCAGCAGAAATAATGAAATAATAAATAAGTGATAGTTGCCTATTAATGATACATTTACCAAAATATAAATTGTGAGTCATTGCTCCACATACACATGCTACATAATAATACTGGCCACTTCGTAACAGTAACGGTGATGCAGGCCTTGGTATTACTTGGTATTGCAGAACTGTTACCAGAATGCAATACATCACAACCACAGTCAGTGCCTTGAAAAATTTCCTTACTTCCTCTCTCATTCTCTCTCCACACTTCTCTTTTTCTTTCTTTATCTCACTTTCTCTTTGTGTTTCTCCAACTCTTTCACAACAAAGTCACACTGTTGTGTTTTGCTGAGAGGCTGCTTGATGGCAAAGTTCAAAGAGAGATCAGGGCAGTAGGCGGTAGCAGAACACCCCTAGGCACTATAGCTTTCCACAGCCACCATGCTCCATTTACTGCACACACACACACACACACACACACACACACACACACACACATAGGCACTTTGAACTTGACCCATCTGTTGGACACTGTATATATTTGTTGAAGTGTCTAAATGGTTGCATGTGGTTACATTGTTTTCTCTTGAGTGTGTGTGTGTGCGTGTGTTTCTATGGGTCTGAATGCATCACCACAAATGCGGTTACAATAAATGTGCGTGTGTCCACATGTGCGTCTTATTCCCGTTGTATTCTTTCATTCAAGTGTATCACCATATATCTGCAAGTGTGTGTGCGTGTGCGTGAGTCTTTTTTTGTGCATGTGAGAGTGTTTATGCGAGACTTAATGCATCACTGCATTTGTGGGCTTAAATAAGGGCTTTTACTGTATAAGCCTGATGACAATTCCATTGAAAACAGGTGGCCATACTTTAGGCCACTACACTTAACTTGCTATAATGTATTTTCAGGCTTTGTGACAAAATGTTGTACAAAAAAAGCAGAGACCCCAAAGTCCAGATTCCCATTCACCAGTCCAGATTGAATCTTTTCAAGAAAGTCAGATAAAAATAAGACATGCCAAAGGCTCAGAGAGTATAATGTCTCAAAAATGTGAAAAGTCTTGTTCTCAAGCCAGCACAAGTAAAACTGGTATATAGGGATCAATTGTTTTGTGAAATTGTATACAGTTTCAGTCTCTTTTAGTGTTGGTTTGCTGTTGCTCTAAGACATCATAGGTCTCACAGACCTGGATAGACATCTCACAAAACCCCGGACATTTCGGTCATAAAATTAGTAACCAGATGTTGCAATGAAACTCAAGTGTAAAAAAAATATGTCAGGTCTAACCTGTCAGGTTTAAAGTGCTTTACAGGAACAGTTTCCATTAATGTTATTCGATTAGTATTTATTTTGTTGTTGAAATAACGTAACATTTACGGACAGAAGGTCATCTGTCAAAGGTGAAGTTGTAATTTAATATTATGAGTTCCACACGCTCTGTACTAAATCCATCTGAACTAGAATCACCTATTCTAGTTTATTTCAGTTGGGGATGTTTAAGTTTACTATAAAAGTTTTTTGAACTAAAAGATCTGCATTTGTTTCCCCCTCCCCTCTTACCTTACCCCATCCCCTCCTCCACCTTTTCTGCCTTTTCTTTACATTCCACCCCTCTCCCAGACACACAAATAACACATATGCAGGATCAAAACGGCTGATTTCTCTGGTAGGACATCTAGAAATAGCTCACCCTGTGGGTGATTTGTTCCAGTTCAGTGACTGATGGTAATAAGGGACTTTGAGTTTTTGCCTTTGCTTTCAACTTCAAAACTGTAATTAACACAGGCAATGCATCTTATAATTTGACATACTGGGCACAGGATTACATACAACCCCCCACCAACCACCCAAGCCAATTTTGGATTTTAATTTCAAAATGACATACATACATTAATATAAATGAAAAACAGTTATTTCACATTCACTACTCGTAAGAGAGACATATTTTCTAAATAGCTATTTAATAAGTTTCATGACTTCATCTTCATTTTTTACTTCAACAAAGTATATGGCAACTCTTCACTCCACCACAAATAAATGACCTGGTTTTGCACTATATGTTTGTTCTGTGTCTGCAACGTGAAGGTGGCTACAACTTTATTTTCATTGGGCTGTGTACTGTAGAATGACAAATACCTTGAACCTTGAACATCATCCCTCATCAGAAATTAGAAAAGCAATGAAGATGACCTGTGCTCAGTATTGGAATAAAGCGGCACTACAGGAAAACTGTCAGGGCACCAACAAAGCCATTAGGATTCATCCCTCAACAAAATCTCATGATAATCCATCAAGTAATTGTTGAGATAGTTCAGTCTTTTTTATTCAGTCAGTATTGTTAGACCAACACCAACCATCGTTGCCATCCATGGAGACACGCGGTTAGCATGGCTAAAAAGCACCAACCTTTTTATGTCCTTTGCCCTGCCGCTGTAGGAAGAACCAAAATCCTTACACCCGTCCTTTTCTGCCAGACCAGCCCTGGCCTCCAGTGTACGGAAGGGGCTACTGGCTCTTGTTAGCAGGTCTGGAGCCACTTTGTTTCGCTCAGTTTGGGACACGACAGGCTTTTCATGCTCCAGGGGGCTGCAGCAGATCGTCTTGCACCGGCTGAGAGCCGTTCTGGCTCACAAAGGGCACCTTTGTCTAAAGAGACCTTTATCTGTCCACCAGCATAAACTTACTCCTATGGCACAGAACCGACCACATAAACCCCCACTTTACACTTTAACCGCACACACACATAAAGATAGGCATATGCAGAATGCACACATACTCAGAGTAGTAAAGACTCAAGAAGTACCAAGGCACCAACACACTACACACACACATAAGGATTTGCATACAAGCACACATTGAAATTCCTGTATGTTATTTGCAGGTGTGTATATTACGTGTGTGCATATGTGGGTGTATCTTTATGCAAACATAAGGTGCATATTAGTAGAGATGTAAAAATTGTCGTTGCAGCTACACAGAAAAGCCCGTTAAATGTGGGAAAGCATATGGTCATACTGTGCAAACAATAAATCTCTGAAGTTCATCTGCCTGCACACATTTACATACACCCACACACCCTTACCTCTTCAGATGCATGTATATCATCTCCATGCAATTAACATCTACTGATGGGTGAGCATAGGCATTATTTGCCTCCTTATTGTTATTCCTTGGCTTTGTGTGTTTGTTCAAGATGGCGTTGCACCAACACAACCTGGAGAAAGTTGTCTATCAATTTGCTATGAGTTTAAGAAGCAATTTGCACTGTTTTCATATGAATAAATATGATTTTGATTCACTTTATTACTTGTTGATATGGCACAATAGAGATTCAGCCCACATCAAGTTAATAAAGGCTTTTACCACTGCAAGGTTTAGAATTGGCTCTAGTTCACGCCAGGGAAAACCTAATTTTCACTTGCAGTGGAAATGATGTGTTTATTGTTTCTGATTGTTTCTGAACTTGTATAGCGCTCATTAGTTTTTTACCTTTACAAAATTCAATTAAACAAAAATTGTATTTTAAAAGTAGAATTTGTAATATTTTGTTTAAAGTTTTAGTGGGACTCAGCAGCTCATTTGTGCTTCCTATCATTAGTTTCTTTCCCCCTTCTTTTATAAGAAGCACTTTCAGAAATCGGGTTACACGGGACATTGGACAACCTGTTTACATGCAATGTAACCTGGTTGGTGTAAAATCCTATATGTAGTCACATTTCTCTCCTACACTCGACCTAATTTTGGAACCATGACTTGTTTTAAATTCATTAATGGTACAAGATACTACTTCCTAATTTTTTAATGTGTGTTTAGAGGCCTAAAAGTTATTTTCAAGTTCTAGAGGCTACTTGGTCAAGACCTGCTCTTTTATGAAAAGCGCTCTGAGATAACTGTTGTTGTGATATATAAATAAAATTGAATTGAATTGAAAATTCAATACTTATTGTCAGATTCAGTTTTAGTCTGAATTTGTCTTTATCATGCACATGTGTACATGTAAAAAGTCAATTAGAAGCCCATATACATGTCCAAGTAACCGGCTTCCTTTTCAAGCTGGAAAAATCAGGTTACTCCCGATCATGATTATGAAACGGTTTTGTCATATAAATTACAGTGAAGAATTCAGATCATTTCTGAGTCTCTCAAAATGACCTGTTTTAACCATAAACCACTGGTAAGGAACAGAAAAGCAAAGTGAACATCAGATCAAACCTTAAAGTTGTGGAAGTACAACTTGGTTAGCATGAGAAGCCAAGAAACATCGACACCTACAGGAACTCAATAGCTAAATTTCAAAGGAATTACTTTCATATAAGAAAAATCCACACCTCAGGATCAAATGCTAACTTTCAGTGCCAACACAGGAAGTACTGTATTATTTACGTTTGTTGCACTTGTTAAACTTGTTTTAGCTGCCTATCCCTAACATACCTTATGAGCTTGAAGTAAAACCTCGATATATGTGAGCATGCATGCATGAGAACATGCCACACTGCAAGCCCGTGTGGGTGTGTGTAACGTTTTTGCCTCTGCACACAAAACTGTGTGAGACTGTGTTTGACAGAATGACAGAGCGCAGAGACATAGAGACCTCTTTACTGGAGTTCCTCTCAGCTTAAAGTTAATTACAAGGATTATTCTTCTCCTTATTGTTCCTTTGGAGCCCTGTGGATCCAGGTAAGACTAGAGACTGTATATCAGGGCTAACACTGTGGCCAAAAGGGATCAGGTAGTGTCTGCTGGAAAAGAATATGCCAATAACGCTGTCAGGTGGATTCCATGCATATAAAGAAAGGATTCTCAAGGTCTGGTTGCATGAATTTCAGGGACATTTGAGATTCGAATACCCAAAGTTCAGTGCAAATTATATCCTGTTTTTCCAAATTGATTGGTAAATATTTTGTATGTGAGGCTAATATTTCATCTCATTTTAATTCAAATTTGATAGTCAAATTCCAAGTCTGGTTACAGTACATACTTGAAGCCAGGCCCTTGAAAGAGGATGGCAGCAGATGGTATGGTATAAGATTCCCTTTGCAAGCAGAAATTATTAAATGCTTTACAATGAGACAGTAAACAGGAAATGGCCATCATCTGCTAGTAGTATTTAAGCAAATTATCCAGTGTGTGTGCGTGCATTATGTGTGGGTGTACATTGTTGGAGCAATTGAGTAAATGGGCATTTAATTGGTTGTGCAGAGAGCACACATTTTGACTGAGATAAACAGATTTCTTTGTCTGCCAATGTCAAAGATGACAGAGCAGAGATAGTCAAATGGAGCTCCATTTGTTCAGCAGCACAGTGACTCACGCTGAGGCAAAACAATTAAGATACCAACGGCTAATTCCTGCTTCAAAAAGGATTGGTTTGTCTGCAGGAGGAGAGAAAATACTTGCAGCACTTTCTTGGCAACTCAGTGTGGAGATTTTGGAGTGTGCTAAGCCTGAGCCTTACACTGGTATAGGACCATTTTTAAGCACCCGGCTCACTTTAACCTCTACACATTTAATCAAGAAAAAGTGTTCAAACAGCTTTATTAACTCTACACACTACATGTACAGATCCATTACACAAAAAATAAGCAATGCAACCAAATAAACTAAATCAGTAAGTAAACATCACTCTTCTTTTCTTTTCTTTTTTTTGGGGGTCTGACAAAACAATTCTTTCAAACTAAAGGGAAGTGAAGCAGAAAGCTAAGAGATCAATACACCCCTGAAGTGCAATTTTATTTTGTCTCATCTGTGAATCTGTAAATTCTGTAAATTCTCACAATCTCTATTGTTTTACAGAAGGTAAAAAAAAATGTCTTTTCCAATTTTGTAAACCCTCCTGTGAACATGTCCCAGACAATAATAAATAAGGCAAAATGCCATTTACCCAAGTCATCAAAGGCTGATCTGCGGAGGTTAAGTTCAAATATCAATATATTCTCTGTGTAATTGGTAGTGAAGGGACTTCGTTTGCTGTTCAGCAGTGAATCACATCCTTTAAAGCAGTGGTTAAATGTAAGGAAGTACATTTATGCAAATGCTGCACAACAAATATATAATATAATAAAATATTTTATATTAGCAATGAATCAAATGACTATGTGAACAGTGAAAGGAGTTGGTTATGGTGACTCACAGATGCAGAGCTTTTTAGTATCGTTCAGCTCATTGTTTTGGTTTAATAGCCCAGCAACTCCAGGCTCTGACAAACCCACTATATGCTACCTGCCCAGCACCAAGCAGCAAGGTCAGCGGCCAGCTGGTGAACATAGTGCAGCAATTGACCCTTCACTAAGCCACACCCAGAATACACAGGTCCCCGTGAATCATTGTGCAGCTAACGATGTAGCCTGCAAACCTTGCAATACTTTCAGAATATTGTATCTATATACATATGTATATTGTATTTTTAAATAGCCGGTACTTGAAATAGACCCGCGAGGAACCGCAACGTTCATGCAGTTTTCGGCAGCAGTAATGCACGTAAAACTCTGCACAAGACCGGTAAATGACAGGCGAGAGAGAGAGAGAGAAAAGGGTCTTCAAAAAGCCTCAGTTCAGCTGGAAATTTATAGTGTAAGTTGAATGAAAAGAGACTGCAGCTCTGCAGCTTCTCAAGATTAAGCCGAGCTACCGTGTGTAACCTTTACTGTTATTTTGTATCTTTACGCGGAGCCTGTGTTTTACTGTGAGCCAGTTGTTTTATGGTGTTAGTGGACTGCATGTCGTTAGCTGCAGTGTTGTCGCTGTAGTACGAGAGGCTCGGGAGCGCGGGGCTGAATTCCGACCTTGTGTCCTCACATTAAAAGTAGAATGGTGTCTGATGCAAACAACGGAGAAAACAGGCGTGTGCTTCATTTCTAAGTGAGTTTTGAGCCCACTGACAATAAGGCAATGAAAATTTAATTAATTTCATTGAAAAAGTTTGCTGGTCAGTTTCATGGGGAGATTGTGTTGAATGCTGAGCTGAAATCCACAAACAGCATTCTGATGTAGGTGCTGTTTTTCTCAAGGTGTGTGAGGGCTGAGTGGAGGGCAGTGGAGATGGCATCCTCTGTGGATCTGTTAGTTCTGAAAGCAAACTGGTGAGGGTCCAGGCTGGCTGGGATGTTGTTCTATATGAGCTGAAGAACCAGCACTTCATCAGAATGGGGGTGAGAGCCAGTTTCATGGTTAACATTAGCTTATGAGCTAAGTATCTGTTGTATTCTAGCAGACAGCTTGTCAACTTCGGAGCCAAACAGCTGAGATCACATTCAAATAAAATAATGATTAATGAGGTCCACATGTCATCACCACTATGTCAGAGTTCACAGAATCTGGACTCACTCTGTCTCATCTCTTTGTGCTCTGTGTTTTGTTTCGTCCATCTCCCTCTGTCTCTCTCTCCCTGCTCTGTCACACTCTCTCTATCTCTCCCCCGCTGGCTGGCCTTCTGAGAGTTGAGGGAGACAGACTGGGTCTTTGACTCGGGTGGTGATGCTATCACTGCTAACTGCACAGGCCTGGCTTTGTTTTCTCCCTCCTCTCTCCTCTGCTTTCGCTATGCTCACTCGCCAGGCTTCCCATTGCTCATAGGATTTCTGAAACATGGAATAATGAGAGGTGCAAATCAAGACAGAGAAAATCAGCAGTTTTGGGGAATTCTTAGGGGAAGTCTGGGAATATAAAGGTTACAAAGAGGTCTTTTTTTAAAGAGTAGAGTATGCTTACCTCACCTTCTAAGCACTTGTAGTTAGTTATGGAAAGTTATGGATAATATAAGGAAATGTAAATCAAGGCTGCAGTGGGAAACCTCCCTTGAACTTTTGCCGATTTATGCTGTCACTTCTAACAAACCTTAGCACATCTTTTTCACAGCAGACTTTTTCAGTTATTTGAAGCCTCCAGATTCAAATGCCATTGTCTCTGCGGGCCAAACTAACTGAACTAAAAAAGTAAACAATCCAGTAAACTGCCCCAAACAAAGGTGATGTGCATACCTCCTCAGTTAGAAAAATAACATTAGTGTGGAGCAATGGGAGATTGTCTGAGTGGGTAGAGAAAGATGGAGAGATGCTAGACAAGAAAAGAAGGGAATAAAACTAAGGAAGCAAGAACCTGCACATTCTGCAAGTGTTCATTCACTGGGAGGATCCACTGTCATCACTGACTTCTCTGTATATTGAATAATCCAGGCTGTAGCAAACAAGCAGCTTTACTACAATCTTTATAGCATTTAAAAGATTTCATAGTTTAGCTGGTTTTATACAGAGTTTATAGCTTTGGCTACATGCTAAAATATGGTAATCAAATGCTCTTGAAACAAAGGTTGTATGTAATAGAGTGAAAACCTGATGCCCAAACTTCACTGGATGATATGCTGTTCAATAATTTCAATTCATATCATATAAATCTTCCTGCTCCATATCAGTTTATCGACATATGTCATCTGGCAACAAAGAAGAAAAAAAAATCCCCTTTTAAAGAGTTTCAGAATGTTATTACATGATGGAGTTAATCTAATTTTTAATACAAAAAAATGTAGATTACAAACTTGTTATAATTATAAATTATAAATTCAGTCTTAATTAAAGGACTATTATATTTTCATACAGTCATAAAACCCACGAAAAGGTCAAGAAAAAGTTGTCTTTCAGTATCTGACTATCTTCTTTCTGAATTCCTTACCCT
Organism: Micropterus salmoides; assembly: GCF_014851395.1. NCBI lineage: Eukaryota > Metazoa > Chordata > Actinopteri > Centrarchiformes > Centrarchidae > Micropterus > Micropterus salmoides. Next base: position 32,689,802 of record NW_024040596.1, read on the forward strand.
ATGTGTAGCACTCAGCCCCAGATCCACTGGTTCTGAAGGTGAATGTCAACTCACAAAAATATAGTTTCATTTTTTCAAAAGGTTCAGTAATCTCCTGAAACAGCTGGTCACTGTATGTTTTGGAAAATGTTAATCAAACAGGAAGAAATAGTGCATTTGTTGGGGACTATTTTCATCAGCAGATGAATCCACATGTGCTGTTCTAGTGGATATTTGATGCAGCAGGACGATGAATGTGAGTCAAAGTAAACTACAGTGTGTGTGTTTATTGTGATAAAGGAACTTGTCACCCAGTGCAACAGTGAGGCTCACTGATGTGATTTAACAGTTTTTGGACAGCAATGGAGATCTATGGCTAAGAGCAAAAGAGATATCAGGAGATATCAGGCAGCGCCCCCCCCCGTAAAAGACGACTGTCACTATGACATCATTCTCAGGCACGAAGAAGCTCCTCCAGAGCCACATGTTAGCATATTGACTTTGACATGTAAGTGCCCCTTTAATGGCACCGTTGCGAGTGTTCAATACATAAATCAGATGGTGGGTTAGTCTATAGTCTTCTGCTCACGCCATCAAACAGAAAGTCCTAGGCCTATAAGTAACTGTGGGTGCGAACTACGGGGGAGCCAGGGGGAGTTTAGCACCTCTTAATGAGACATCAGTTCCCCAGAAAGCATGATTTGTGATATTTTGGGGAGTCTCTAAAATATTGACAGCATGCTTTATTGACATTAATTTCTATATTTCTTTATCATCATGGATTCAGGCGCGTCAGACTTCATCCAGCCAGAGGGAACGATCACCGACCGTCCGCAGGTTGTGCCACTAGTACGGCCGATGGTATAGTTAGAGCACTGGTTATAAGCCTAACCAATAATAACATTAAGATCCCCTCTCTCTCCCTCTATCTCAGTGTTTCTTTCCCGCCTCCACTTTGATGCATATTATCTATATGTATGAGTGTACACAACCGGGTCATGTTGCCCCTCTGAGCCTGTTCAGTTTGGATTATACCAGGCTATCTGTGAAAACTGTCACCATGAGAAATGGTCTTACTTATTAGACCTCACATGCATCTATTAAAAGAAGGAAAAAAACAGGAACACTGTGTTCTGGGATTTGTCTTTATTTTCACCAGTTTACAAGCTAGTGAAAATAAAGACAAATCCCAATATACATATTGAAATTATTCCAGGAATGTTTTGATGCAGGCATTAGCATTTTGCAGTTGTTAATGCTGGACAGCATTACAGATTATAAAATGAGCGATATCCTCACCACTGGAACATCTGAATTGGAATTTAAAAATGTGTTTATTGCCAAGATCAGTAGTATATATCACTGTAATATTTTAAAATATGCCTTAAAGTTTTGCAGACATCCTCTAATTAAATAAATTGTTTAACCTGACTTAGTCTCATTTGCTGTGCTTCATTAGTTTATTCTATAACTCTTTAACTAATGGCTTGTATATCATTGTCTGTAAATGGATCAAATCTTGAGCAAGGCACGAATGTTACATTTATTGTCACATTAGTCGTCAGTAACTTTGTACTGACAGCAGGTTGGCTGAATCAGCATTAGCACTGAGGACAATGAGATAACTTCAATTCAGTCAAGATTCCACATACCAGAATACTAGAGACACATATCAAAATGTGACTTCATAAAAGAACATCACTGTTCTGCTCATATTAGTGTCATGTTTAAGTATAAACATCAGAACATTTGTACAAGAACCATTTTGAGTGTATATACAGTGGGAAGCCTATTTCTACAGCCACTTTTCCAGGAACCCAGACATATTATCAAGAACTCTTCAGGATTTCTACCTGCTTTTAAACCGGAGGACTCCCTAGTGTATCCATCCATCCATCCATTTCCTTCCTCTTATTCCGGGGCTTGGTTGCGGTTGCAGCAGGCTAAACATCAGGATAAAAGAATTGCTACCACTCTGGAGATAAGAATTTTGGTGTTATCGATTTTCCTTTACACTTCTGAATGTATCCTTTGCATCCTCATCCTCATTTATTACAATTATTCAGACATTAGAGTCACACCACATTAAACTGCAAGAAACAACCCCAAATCACTGTATTTTGTTGTTGTCGTCATCAGTTTAAGTTGACTTGCGAACAAAGCCATCTGTTGGACTAATTTTGTCATTTTCTTCTTCAGCGGTGGAAATACTGACAGGAATGGACACTTAGCTCCTGTGTCCAATTTGTTGAAAAAGGGCATTAACGTACGGTCAACGAAAGTTTCCCACATCATACCAAAATAGGATATGATGTCACAGTTCCAATGTGGGCAATACGAGTAAATGTGTAACATTGTAGAAGAAATGGTGCATGACTTTTTGACTGACCATGCAAACTCCCAGGGCAACGCTGATCAAGGATGAACTTAAGCCTGCTATTTAGAGTGACCGATCTTGAATACTCCTAACTTGTGCAGACTTGTGACTGTACCTTAAGACATTTTACCTTGCTTGCTCTTTTCTCAGGGCATGGCTGTGAAGAAGCCAACAAAAGACTATGTGGGAGGGCCAGTGGGCTCCTGCAGGATGATTGGCAGGTGTTTGATCCAATTCCACGTGAGGAAAGTCAAAGTCAAGTCATTAGATGTGAGGAGGTCCTGTAATCATGCTGGGCTGTCTGTGAGAGTGCAGACAGTGCTCTCCAGTTTTCCGTTTCTCTCTCACACACATGAACTGCACACATCCCAGTATGTGGTCTCAGTTGGAAAGTGTGTGAGTGTCTAGCATAGATTCGAATGTGCCAGGGTGGGTCAGGAGTAGAGAGAGAATCAATGGTTTAGCTCAGTCAGCCATGGCTGCAGACTGTCAGACTCCAACCTCTCAGACACTTGACGGAAAGACTGGTGTATCGGTTGGTGGGAAGGTTTCAGGTTTGCAGCCTTTTTCAGAACCCACCATGACCAAAATGTTTTTGGAGCATTAACTTGAGAACTCCTGCGATGGACTGGCGACCTGTCCAGGGTGTACCCCGCCTTGCGCCCGATGTCAGCCGGGATTTGCTCCAGCCCCCCCCGCAACCCTGATAAGCGGTTGACGATGGATGGATAACTTGAGAACTTGTGAAATAAGAAACCTTTTCTTTTTAAACACCAGGTTGTTTTGTGTCTACATTTATCATCTTCATTTTAATGTTAGTTCTTGTTTTGTTTCATTATCTCCTGGGGTATTTTAATCTCACCTGAGCCAATTTGTTATTTTTCTTTCCTTCTGTCTGTGTGGTTTATATTTATCCATATTTTGTTGCCATTTCACTAACATTTATTTCACTGTGCAAATAAACTAAAAACTAGGTTAAAAATGTATATTGACATTGCACAGCCGTGCCTCAGGTGGACCACAGGTCTAAATGCTAAGTGCACATCATTGTATGAATGTTATAAGAGTCACAGTTATAAGAGGTACAATTTGGACTGATCTCTCAGAACTACTGACCAGATGATTACAGCTGCAAAAATCAATATTTGGATTAATGGATCAAATGACTCTGTATAATGTGAAAAATGTAGACCACAGTAACAAATGCACAGAGAATTATCAGCCAACCCTGCAGCTCCCCTCAGTATCTTTCAGCTCATTGTTTTGGTTAACTCGCACAGCTCTCATTAACCTTGTTTCAGGGCTTGAAGTTTTACCGGTACACACATATGGTATGACATTTTACTCTTTGGTGCACCGGGACATTTTTTTGCGTACTGGGACTTCTTCCAAGCTGCCGGTACTCTCCTCTGCCCTCTCCATACCAGGTTCTCTGGGCGCTACGTGACACTCACCTGTTCCCGTTCTGGCCTGCCTGATAATCTCTGTCAGCGGAGAGAGACGAGGGAGAAGAGAAGCTCGGGTGCCTCTCAAGCAGCCGTGTGCAGAACGTAGCTCGTCAATGTCACTTTTTGTGAACCGACCAGTCACAGCCTGGATGGGGCAGGACATTTAAAAATATTGACAGATAGGTGTCATTTATACTGCAGACGCTGGGGACAGGTCAGAATCAGAATGTCTCCATCACTTTTTGAAAGCTTTTGTTAAAAAACAAGAAATGTTAAATAACAAATGAAACAATGCACAAGAAGAAAACATGCAATGCAACTGAAATATAGAAGAAACAAATGTGCATTGTCCAAAAGCTGATTACTGCATATACATTACATTCTATTATATTTTTATATTTTGAATTGTCACCTGCCACCTTAATTTTGTTTCCCTTCATATAAATAGTACTGGCACCTATTTTTTCCACTTCAAGCACTGCCTGAAGTGATTTACTGCTTTTGTTTGCATCGTGTGCAATCACTACTTTTGCGTTCGTGTTTATCAATTACCTTAGATCCCTTTAAAAAGGACCCTTGTTGCTCGCTACCCTTTTGGGAGTTGTTTTCTGTTTATTGAGCGTGAAGAGACACTTTTTGTTAATTATTGTAAATAAATTACCCTATTCTTTGCATACTTTCCTAGTTTTCTTCTGCCCTGGAACAATTATTAATTGTACTAAACTCCTTCCCCTGGACTTCCATCTGAGGTTCGTAACAGGGAATATTAACAACATGTCATGAGCATCACTTTTGATTGTACCCCTAAATAACATGACAGCTAATCTATAACTCACAAATCTAGCCAGATTACTGACTGCTCATGTTTGTTGCCTCACCAGATTTATTTTTAGTGATGTCGCTGTGTTCCCAGACCTAAGCAATTACTTTGGTGAGTACAACGTTATGAATAAATCCATGTTCTGAACAATAGCATCCCTAGTATTTCTGGAAGGTTACACCACAGGTTAAATCGTCAAACTGCTCCACTCAAAGAGACTTTGTGGTTACTGTGGCATTGCCAAGAGAGATTTTATGATTTTATTGTTAATCCAGGCACATTTTATGACTAGAATCTATTAGATCTTTAATAAAAATGGCACTTAATTTGGGGGGGGGATTGTAAGAGCCACGGTGGAAAAGCGCTCACACTTTCAAGCGCCAGAGCTTATAAACACAATTCAGACTCTGAGCCACACTGTTTATTAGAGAGAATCATCCCACCATCATCTGTCTCCCATCAGCCCTTATTTGTCTGTTTTTGTTTCCCTTATTGGCTTGGATAAAACTCTCACAGTTTTCCTGGAAGATGACTGAAACCCACATTTGCAGGGTGCGGTTATTTGGAGGAGCTTTGGAGTTTGAAACCCCAACTCCTTGCTGTAAATGCACCATAACTCTCCATTCTGCCTCGAGATTGTTCTCAGTGGAGCAGCTCCACGTTTCATCTTATGTGCGAACTTTGGGTCATGTGGACTGCATCTTGAGGGACAGATGTTTATGTACTTAATAAAACAGACTGAACACAACAGAGTAATCTATGTGAACCCAGTGATAGCCTGGATCATTTTTACTTTAATATAGCACAGTCAGGTGGAAGTGATTCTCATTGCATAAGCTCTGGGAATTCTGACATATTAGACAGATTATTCCATAGGATTACATTCACTAATATGGGCCACACAACACTAAGGGTATTTATAGTGAGCCACATACAAAATATGACTACATCATTTCATGGCTGTACATCTTCAAGCACACTTTGGAGAACAGATAGCCTCCAGCACTGGGGACTGAGCTGTATGTGAAGTTATTCATACATAATGAATGCACGCAATGAGATGAAGACATGAACCCCCCTCTCCTCCTTCATTATTCTCCCTCCTTCTTTGTCCTTTGCAATCTTTTATTTCTCTTGTTGTAGCATAATGTTGAACCCTTTGTTATGCTTGTTGGATTTCTTTATTTGTGCTCTCCTTTCTGTCTGTCAAGGCTAGATTACCAACAACGAAAAGGAAACTGCAGGGACTGCTCATTCTGTAGACTTTGTTACCAAAGTGTGTCTGTGTTTGTATGAAAACACAGAGCTCTTAGCCTCATCACCTGAGTCAACTCGGCCCGGATCAGTAAGTTCCCACTGGGATTTCTCCCCATCTGTGGAAAATAATGTTGGCCACACAAAATATTGACACTTTGGGCCCAATTTGGAAATTTTCACTTAGGGGTGTGCTCACTTTTGTTGCCAGCGGTTTAGACATTAATGGTTGTGTGATGTGTTATTTTGCGGGGACAACAAATTTACACTGTTATATATATAAGCTGTACACTCCCTACTTTACATTGTAGCAAAGTCTCATTTCTTCAATGTTGTCACATGAAAAGATATAATCAAGTATTTACAAAAATGTAAGGGGTGTAGCAACTCGCTTTTGAGAGATACTGTAGGGTATACACAAAATACAAAGGGTAGGTGGGTGGAAGGAGCCCAACAAGAACCGTTGCCCAGGGAAGCACTAATAGGTTGATACAGCTTTGTTATTATTATTTTTTTGACATTATAAGTTATCCATCCTCCATATCACATCTTTTCTGATTTATTTTCCAAATCTCCACCATCTCCTATGGTCCTTGTCCACCATGTGTCCTCTCATTATTCCATCATAATATCCAATCGTCTGTCACCCCGCTTGTGATTAGCTCTGCATCCCAGCTCGTCGTGTATGTGTGTGCGCGTGAGACACCTCATCATCAGCCAATCATACGGATCAGTGCCGATGATCCGGCTGGAGCGTGAGGAAAGAACAGCTATTGTTTTTGGACTCACTTCTCCTTTTTCTATCTCCACCATGGACCAAACCTGTCATTGATGCTTTCGCTCTTTGAGCCAAAAGAGCTAATTCATCCATTTATATTTATGTATGCAAAACCGCTTCCACTCTGTCATTAAAACAATGCAAATGAAATTGAGTTGCTTTGTTAATTTGTCTCTCTTTCAATATCCCCAAAACCCTCAGATAGATGTGGATCTGAACCTTTGTGCTGTAGTCATGCATCACTGAACATTAGGAAATAACAAAACCACTGTGAGCTGATATGACTGACAAAAGAAGTCCATGATCCCAACATCAGGGACAGAGAAATCACTGCTGTGGCCAGAAGTGGGTGGGCGGAGAGAAAACAGGGACACAGTGTAACTAAACCTGAATTTAACACCAAAATTGTTTTTTTCGGGTGGTGGACAGAGCTCTGAAACACATTTTAACAGTGTGAGACTGAAATCTGCCACTGATGAGCCCTTTGATGGGGTAAGTTAAATAAGCAAATAAAAAGTTCCAATGACATCAATTCTCTGTATTGACACAGAAAATTCAGGAACCTTTTCACAATGGAATGAAATAAGTGAATTAATTAGAAAAGAGACTGCCATTTAAATTAGCAAGTTACAAGCAATGATTAACCTTTAGGGTTTATTCAACAGTCTTGGAGCATATACTTGCATTTCACTACATTCACTATGTTTGTATTACGGCTTCCCTGTGTATCCTGCATTCGTTTAGACTGCCGAGTGTGCACTTTGTCAGATATTGATGCTACACGTTCCCAAGATGCAATGGGGGCAGCACACTCTTAACAAACAATAACGACAATGGCCTAAAGTTTGAAGAGCAACTAAATTAGCCTGTGGCAGCTGCCGGCGTTGCTGCCCTCATCTCATTAAAAATACAGTTTATACACTCTTATTGGATGTACTTTTTAATTTTCTGAGTACAAACAAAATATGCAGACAAGTCGCATACACGTTGACAAACGGCTTGTATCACAGCCACTTGTCAATGGGTTTCAATGTTTTTTGAAAGAAAAGAAGTAAGGTTTATGAACCAAAAGCTCTGAAAGTTTAATTTTTTTAACTTATTTGTTGCACTCAGTGCAGGCAAATGCAAAAGCTTCATACTGTTCCCAGCAAATACTCCCTTCCAGTCAGACAGCAACTCTCTCCTACCCCCGCCTACTCATATTCCAGATCTTTCTGTACATTAGCAAAATAACTACATGCAGTGATCATAATAGAAATATTACAACCTTAATTAAGTGCTACAAACTTACTGTGACAAATAAAATATCCAAACCTTTCGGGAATAGTGGTGTAACTTAGGTCAACGATTGGATGTGCCAGAATTTTCTCCAATTAAACAAAGATAAAACTGAAGTTATTGTTTTTGGAGCCAGGGAGGAACGATTGAAAGTCAGTACTCACCTTCAATCTGTAATGTTAAGAACCACAAATCAAGCCAGAAATCTTGGTGTAGTCATGGACTCAGACCTGAAATTGAGGAGCCATATTAAGACAATTACAAAGTCAGCCTACTATCACCTGAAGAATATATCAAGGATTAAAGGACTTATATCTCAGCAAGACCTGGAAAAACTTGTCCATGCATTTATCTTCAGTCGACTCGACTACTGTAACAGTGTCCTTACAGGCTCCCTAAGAAATCCATCAGACAGCTGCAGCCGATTCAGAACGCTGCTGCTCGAGTCCTCACTAAGACCAAAAAGGTGGATCACATCACTCCAGTTCTGAGGTCTTTACTTTGGCTTCCTGTATGTCAAAGAATTGATTTCAAAATCCTGCTGTTAGTTTATAAAGCACTAAATGGTTTAGGGCCAAAATACATTTCTGATCTTCTGCTTCGTTACGAACCATCCAGACCTCTCAGGTCGTCTGGGATCAGGTCTGCTTTCTGTCCCCAGAGTCAAAACTAAACAAGGAGAAGCAGCGTTCAGTTATTATGCTCCGTATATCTGGAACAAACTCCCAGATAACTGCAGGTCTGCTGAAACTGTCAGTTCTTTTAAATTAAGACTGAAGACTTTTCTTTTTACCACTGCTTTTAATTAAATATTTAAGATTTTTATTTTTACTGGTAACTTACACTGCACTGTAACTTTTACCATCCTGTTTTCTTTTTCTTTGTTTTTAGCTTTTTATTATTTTCCATTTAACTCTTTTAACCCTGATTGTAACACTGTAACTTTTATTATATTTTATGTTGCTTTTAAACTTTTACATATTTCCCTGTTGCTATATATGTTTTATGTAAAGCACTTTGAATTACCTTGTTGTTAAATTGTGCTATACAAATAAACTTGCCTTGCCTTATCAATTCTTCCTTTACATTTTGTCTTAGGTTAATATGAGTACAATGTGACTTGGCGTTCAAGCTTCCGCTCTTCTGAACAGATAAAAAAGTAGACGAAACATCAGGTTTGTGTGGAGTGATGAGGCAACTGTAACCTTCCTCAAATTAATATATAAAACAAACATAATGGCATATTTTCATCATGTTTCTGATATGATTTTTCACGGTTTGTCTGGTCATCTCGTCGCACCCTCTTTTTCTCCCAACAACTACAGAGTTAACTATTTATCTCATGCCAAACTCTTAATATTCACATAAAAGTGGATGGAAACCTGCATTCATTTGTGTTGTCTTTTGTCAATTTTCTGGAAATTCAGTAAAAACAAGCACTACATTTGGATGGAAACGTGACTTGTAAAACTTATCCTAGAGGGCATTCAAATGTATAGCAAAACTTTCTTGCCAAAGCTACATATAAAGAACATAAGGACAATTAATTTCATACATTTCATTAGATAAGGAAATAAAACAGCAAAAGCTATGTTTGTGTGTGTTAATACAAAATAAAATAATAATAATAAAATATATAATAAATGTATAAAATATAAAAAATCTGTAAAAATAAATATAAGAAAAAAGTAAATAAGTAAAACAATGTGTTTGTTAGTATGTTAGAAAATGAAAATGAAAAGCGTGTGTGTGTGTGTGTGTGTGTGTGTGTGTGTGTGTGTGTGTTTAAAAATAAATAGATTAAACCGTGTGTGTATATTAATAGGCAAAAAAATTTTTATTAATTAATTAGTTCATTAAAAAAAAGACTAAAAAATGCAGATGTGAGATATTAAAGCACAACAACGACTAAAATATCAAACAATCAAAATAATAATAATTTGAAAATTAGTTATTATAAATGAGTTTCCACTGGTTGTCCTCAGTTCGTGGCATGATGAGATATATTTTGCAGCAATTATTTTACATTTGGGCATTTCTCCCAGTAAATAGGGGAGTTTCTGTGTGTCTGATATGAATTCAAATTCGGGGTATATTTGGGAAAAGTTTGCAAAGTTTTTTTGTCTTTGTGTTTTATATTTAGGACATGAGGTTAGAAAGTGCAGCTCTGTCTCTACCTGTCCTGTGTCACACTGGGAGCAGAGTCTCTCCTCTTGTGGTAGCCAGCTCTGTCTGTGGCAACCCTTTTCTATGGCCAGGTGTATGTTCTCAACATTTTTCTTAGTTTAGGACTTAGGCTTTCAAAGTAATAACAAACTGTCATCCTCAACTGATGATTTCAGAGACAGATGGTTGGTTGGTTGGAATTTTAGGTGTTAAGGAAAAGGAAAGAAGTGAAGTAGAGGTGGGGGGGTTTCCCTTTTGTCAAGATGGCATTAGAAGTAGCAGACTAGGAAGATGTAGGTGAAGGGATATGATTATGTGTGGAAAAGGTAGTATGGGGTACTTTTTGAAGAGATGAGTTTTCAGCCTTGGATGAAAGCATGGGAAGTGACTCTGGTGCTGACTGGAGTAAGAAGGTCAATCCACTTTTGGAAATGAGGGGGAGAAGAGGCCGGGATAAGCAGCAAAGTGAAAGCTAAGTAGTCAGGCCGTGGCTCGAATAGCATTCCTTTTTTCCCCATGCTGTGAGATCATCCTCTCTGAGGTGATTGAGATTAGTTTTGGAATGGTGATGGGGTGAGGAGGTATTTCAGACACTACGCTGCAATCCAATTTTTTTCTCCTCCAAAATTGCAATGCAGTGGTCACATTCAAAAGCAATGGTGCCCAGGCCGCAGCTTACAGAAAGTCTTTAAATAATACCATCACACACTGCCCTTACATACTCTTATGCACTCCCTCTAAAATGAAATGGTCACATGGATGGTGCAATAGTTCCATGAAAGCCATCAGCCTTTTACAAAGCCTTGATTTCCATTTGTGGAAACAGCCCCAGCCCCAGGGTCCATATCGACTGATTGTATGTCATTTGGTTAATTACAAATTTCTTTAGGAATTTGCACCTCTAAAGTACAATATCAACAAATGGTGCTTTTCCATTACCAGTACCAGCTTCACTCGCCTCGCCTTGACTCGACTCTACTCGACTCGGTTTGGCCGCGCTCCATTTTCCATTGCAGATAGTACCCAGAGATAGCAGCCCTCAATGTAGCTGGTCCACGCCTAGTGTTGTAGTACTTGAGACCGGTCTTGGTCTTAAGACCACTTTTTGATGGTCTTGGTCTTGTCTCGGACTCGACCACCTTTGTACTCGGTCTTGTCTCGGTCACGAACATTGAGGACTCGGGATTTTATTTCAAGACCAGTCAAGACCACAACTTTGGGAATATCAATAAACTGCTTTTGCATTGTCTGATTTGTTAACATCCTAACTTTGATTGGAAGTAAAACAAATTGCTTCAAATGCAAACAATAACCCTAATTAAACATGTGTTGTTCCTGTTAACGACTGTCACCTCTCCCTGCGATGCTTACATTGATTTCAGTTCTTAGTGTTTGTATGTGGGTGTTTTAATGGGAAAGTGGATCTTTCAGATCAATTTGATAAGTACCTATGATCTGTTTCCACATTTTATTGCGTGCCATGCAATGCAGGGAACTGGTCTTGGTCTTGACTCGGTCTCACCCTCCCTTGGTCTTGGTCTCGACTGCTCTCAGCCCCTAAAAGTCTCGGTCTTGTCTCGGTCGCGATAAACTCTGTTCTTGGTCTTGACTTGGTCTCGGTTTGGGCGGTCTTGACTACAACACTAGCGACGCACACAAATGCAAACTAAAAAAACTCAGAAGTGGATTTAGTGATGAAATTACATACAAAAACTATAAAATATAAAACTTTCTGTTACTGGCCTCTGTCTGGCATGCAATGATGATGCAGTGAATAGTGACGATTCTCTCTGACCAGTCTTCTGTGTTTTAACGTCACATTTTAGTAATGCCTCAGCTCGCTTGGAACCTCGACGGAGGTGATACAAAAAACAAGGACCTGGAAGCAACTTCTCCACAATGGAAAACCAAACAAAGGCTAGTCGACTCAAGGCGAGTCGAGCTAGTCAGCGTTCGTTGGAGGAGCGTAGGGGCCGATAAGGAACATAAGTTTGTATTATGGAGTTTAGGTAGATGGGTGCAGACCCAGTAGTCACTCTCTATGCAAGCATTAGTGACTTGAATTTGATTCTGGAGGCCACGGGGAGCCAGTGGAAGTCACAAAGTAATGGAGTGACATGAGTCCTTTTGGGCTGATCAAAAACCAGACGCGCTGCTGCATTCTGAACAATTTGTAAGAGTTTCACCGCACAAGCTGGAAGACCTGTTAGGAGGGCATTGCAATAGTATAGGCGAGAGATAACCATGGCCTGTACCAGAAGCTGGGTGGCGTACTGAGTGAGGTAGGGCCTAATTTTCCTTATGTTGTGTAGAGCAAAGCGGCATGACCGAGAGACAGTAGCAACATGGTCTGAAAAGGACAGCTGGTCATCAATCATGACACCCAAGTGTCTCACCACCTTGGTTGGAGTGACGGTCGAAGAGTCAATTTGTAGTGTGATGTTATGGTGATTGCTTGGCTGGAATGACCAAGAGTTCAGTCTTAGAGAGGTTTAGTTGAAGGTGGCAAGCCTTCATCCATGCAGATATGTCCAAGAGACAGTCCGTAATCCGCGGCGAGACGGTGGGATCGCCTGGCGGGAAGGCTAGGTAGAGTTGCGTATCGTCTGCGTAGCAGTGGTAAGAGAAGCTGTGCGAGTGAATGATTGGCCCCAGTGAGGTGGTGTAAATTGAGAAGAGAAGGGGCCCTAGCACTGAGCCTTGGGGCACCCTTGTGGAGAGGCAGTGGGAGGAGGATAATTGTCCTTGCCACAAAACATTGTAGGAATGCCCCGAGAGGTAGGATTCGAACCACAGGAGTGCTTTACTCGAGATGCCCATTGCTGAGAGAGCGGATAGCGGGATCCTGTGGTTGACTGTGTCAAAGGCAGCTGATAGGTCAAGCTGGATAAGAACCGAGGATTGGGCTGCAGCTTTAGCTGACTTTAGGGCTTCTGTTACTGACAGAAGTGCCGTTTCAGTAGAGTGGGCACTCTAAAACCAGACTGGTATGGATTGAGGAGGTCATTCCGTGAGAGGAATTCTGAGACCTGTTTTAATACTGCCCGTTCAATAGTTTTGGATAAAAATGGTAGAAGAGACACTGGTCGATAGTTCTCAACTTGAGTTGGGTCAAGTGAGGGCTTTTTAAGCAAGGGTGTAACCCGAACCCTTTTGAAAGTGGTCGGAAAGGTTCCTGAAGCCAGAGACGTATTTATCACATGAGTGATTGTTGGGTCCACGGTAGGAGATATGGCTTGGAGGAGATTCGTAGGAATCTGGTCCAGTGGGCATGTAGTTGGATGGCTACAGGTCAAGAGTTCTGATACTTCGCTGCGTTCTCACTACATTTGACAAAGAAACAACATCTTTTGTTTTTAAATAAGACCTGATGAATCTTTCTTATATTCTTAAATAAAAACACCTAAGCTTAAACCTACTTGGCTATAAAGCTGATTCTGATAAAAAAACAATAACTCTATATTATTCTCTACTATGTTTGGTGTCAAAATATGATACCACTAGTCTTACTGAGTTTAATGGCACCGTAAGATCCAGTAGACACTGATGAACTTACTGAAGGAAAAGACTGATAAAGTGATTATGCACAATGGTAGTGCTCTCCACTTCAGTAGACACACCTATGAGGAAGATTTACAAAGAAAGTAATTAATTTTAGTAAGCTGACATTTTTATACATTGGGTGTTCCTAGCAGTGAATAATTGTTAATTTCAGAATTAGAAGGAGCTTTATTGCTAAGTAGTGTTTTACACATAAAAAGAATTTGCTTTGGTGATAAGGTGCTACACGTAGACAAACATACTGTTGACATTAATAGATATAGAAATATGTGGCATAATATGGCATAAACAAATGCAAGTTATATAACAATACAGAAAAATGAATTTGCAGAGAAAGAACAATGTGGCAGATATTTACATGTGCATTACTCCGGTTTGTGTTGTGCAGACATATTGCAATAGAAGAGGATATTGTTATGGAAGATTTTATTGGACTTTTTTTACTGTTGTACCTACTGTTTGTAGGAGTTATTGTAAACCCTATGTATAAGGTTACGGTCCTTAAAAGTACAGTCAATGTCCATTTTCCGTTGAGCTTTTGCATGAAAAACTTTAATTTTTGTAAGGCTCATGAGAAGGGTTTACATGACACCTCAATACTGGAGATCTATCTTGGAGTGCCGTCCCCAACCAACCCAAGAATGACATTACTGGGAGACCTCTTAGACAACATGAGGGGCAATGTTCACTTTAGCAGACTAGCCCTATTGCAGCTAATAAATGACTAGCCATTTGCTGGACCATCAGGGGTCCTTAAGGGTAATAAATAGTAAATTTAATAAATGTACTATTTAAAATTAGAAGGAAAATAGTTTTCACCATAATTCCATCCATAAGTAACCCAATGACAGAACATATAACTATTTGGGTCATGGGTTTCATACACTTTCTGTAATAAAACATCTAAAAGCAAAAATCGGATTAATCTGATAAGCGTGTCTGGGACAAAATCTTATTAAATAGAGATCTGTGGTCTAATTTGTGTCACTTGTGTCATTTAGTTAGATGTGAAAAATTTGAATACTACTCAAGATTTGGGTAAACCACAAAAAGAGTGAATGCAAGGCAAGAGAATAAATATACTACTGCGTACCTAATGCTTTGTCCTGACAATATGTATATATCTTGCACAAAGTTTCATTTTTCTCCTTTTTTGCCCATATTGACATGGTGTTTTAACACTGTTTGTACTGATTGTATTTTACCTTTTTTGTGGGGAAGAAGAAATAAAAAATTTTAATCTTTTTAATCATTTCACATCAAAATGTGTTATAACTTAATTGAAATGCAGTATTCCTGATTGGGCTTTAAAGAATACAGAACTTCTCTGCTTTTCATATACTTTTACAGCTCTGACAGAAAGGTGTAACATATTACTACAAACACAATTTTCAGGCTTATATTTATTTAAATATAAATGTAAAACAAATACAGTGATAAAGTATTCAGTGGCAAACTATTTACACTTGTACAGAAAAATTTAGTCTGAGTAAAGTCCAGCAGAAGCAGAAGTTGTTGTCTCCTACAGATGACCCTGGGTACTGCAATGGATATTCTTACAACTGCAATGTCGCTACCGCCCCCTGCTGGTGTAGCTAATAAACTGCTCTCACATTTACAGATGTCTGTTTACGGATCTCCGCAGTACACATTGGACAAAATTGTGTCAAATGTATTAGAGTGGAGGGGGGAAGAGCTGTATCCATCCTTAACGTTAGCATACAGCAGCAGCAATGTAAACAGCTACAGCAATGGCATGTGAAATTTCCCATGGCAGATAATATGGCCAGAGTCCCACAGCAAGCAGTTCAGTGCTACCGATACGCTGTTTAGCCGTAATGTGACCGGGATTACACCATCTGTTGTTAACTAGAACGGCAAGCCCCCTGCATTACGCTTACTGCTCTCGGTGCAATCCCTGTCGGCCCAAACCGTCTGAAAGCCGTCGATGGAGATGTTGTGGTCAGGTATATCCTGATGTAGCCAATTCTCCCTGAAGTACATTAAACTACACACCCGGAACTCCCTCTGACTCCGAGCTAAAGCTGTGTGTCCTCCAGATCTCAGTGGGGTTGTCTGTGGCCTAGGCGTCGTTCAGGTCGGCTTCAGCGCGATCAGCTGGTCCCAGGTGTAAACAAAGCGGCCATGTAGTTGCTGTGCAACAGTGCCATGGCTTACCAAAACTCTCCCAACTGGCATGGTTAGAGAGAGTGTAGGTTAAATTACCTAAACACCAACAATCACTCACGTGAGATATAAAAAAGAAAAAAGCACTGGAGAAGTTTGAAAATAAGACGACGAACGGGAGCAACTGCAACAAGCTGCATGCAAGTTGGCGCATGTGCACTAGATAATTTATCTTTGATCTAGACTTACCAGCATTGTCAGCTAGCAATGATGGAGGTAGAGGTGGCGATAGATGGACCTGCTGTGAAATATTAAAGAAATGATCAAATAAAATGACTGAATTGAAATGACTCGTGTTCTTAACATCAAATCTGAAGGATCTTATAATGCAAGATAATCTACAAGAGTTTGATGCCATATCCTTCTAACTTCAGACTTCCAACACTGGCAGCTTTGGAGGAGGCTCCAGAATGTTGCTCCAGAATCAGCCCTTCAAAACAGCTACCACACTCCCAACATGACAGATTTATATGCAAAGAACAAAGCATTACAACAAGTGGGAAATGTAGTTATTGCTATAGGTTTAACTAAAACCTCCCAGCAGTGTCAGCTTCTTGGGTGACACAATAAAGAAATGAATTGAACTTTTACTTGTAGAAGGTTATCACTGTAACGTTATACTCCTTTTATACTCACCAACAGAAGGAGCTGTGTTTGCTGACACCTGTGACCCTCTTCCAACCATGATCTTTAAAGTGGTCCTGGAAAGGAGATGGCAAGAGTAACATTAATGTTGGCCCTTCAGTGTAGAGGTCAAACCTGGCCTATGTTGAATTGTCCTGTTGAATGCTTTATTAACACCAGATGTGAACAGCTCAGCTCCATGGCTAATGTTAGATGGATAATATAGACAGCTATTAAGGCTAATAGCTTAAATTGAATAAGACCCTTGTCCTATTACAATTACCTTAATAATACGGTTTAATACTACTATATTCTATAATACTACAGTGTTTCCCGTACATAGGCTTTACTTGGCTTTACTTACATAGGCTTTACTTGGGCGGGCCGCCCAGTAAATTTGGCGACCTATTTTAAAATCGTTCTTGATTGCAGCGCTGCGCAGCGTATATTTGCTCCGCACATCGTCTCACTCTGTCGCTCTCTCTCTCTTTCTCTCTCTCTCTCGCAAACAGGGACAACATAAACATAAACACCACTGCACAAATCAGTCCAACACAACGATGTCAATGTTGGAGACCCATCTTCAAAACTGCTGTCGAAGTTAGCACGCTGTATAACTGGAGGTCTACAGGTGCGTTCGAGATAACTGGCTGACTTTCGCCAACTCGATAGATAGGGGAATAAAAACAGCGTCGTCAAGTCAGACACAATCTACCTCCGGTAGAGGTGTTGTGCCGAATTCTGCATGCCTGCCGTGAATTGCATGCACCTCGCAGTGGATGCAAATTTTGGTAGGTAGCCTACAATATCTGTTTTGCCGAATTAAACAATTCACTTCTTAATGTCCTTTTAGGACACTTTGCTGTTTGAACGTGGTTATGCCACATGTTTTTGCTGAATCTCAAGAAATGGTACTTTTACTAAGTGTAATAATATATTAACCATTAACGTTCATAAAATATATACTGATCATTTATCACTATTGATGAACCCCACAAAGAATAGTATAGCGTTTAAAAGCAGAACTTTAATACATTGACCTACAATTCTCGGCAGGCATGCAAAATTCGGCATAACACCTGTGACAGTCGACTGCTAATCACCCCCCCGCCCCCAACCCCGGTTACGCTGTCAATCTGTGGGAAACACTGTTAATACTATACCAATTTTATGCAGTTTGTAAAAGTATTAATGATAATCGCGTTTAGCACGTTAGCATGTTAGCAAGTGTAGCTTTGTTAAGACCAGATGTAAGACTTTAATATAAGGTGTTTAGTGCAGATTATACAGGCATCGGGAAATGGAGCCAATGGGCTTACATACTTTTATCTTCATCTCATCTCTTCCTAATGTCCAGACATATATTTACATCTCCTCAGACATCAGAGCCTCTGACTGACCCAGCATAACGAGTGACATCACAGGGTCAGTCAGGGTCAGGAGTGACGGGGAGGTCCAAGCAAGCGGACCCATCAGGGCAGCTGATTTTTCATAATTAATAACTAAATTAATAACCACTGTGATAATTAGGATGTGTAATATAGAGCTCTATTTCATTTTATTTAAAAAAACATTTACGTTCCTTATTTCAGTAAAATTTTTCCACCACTAGCTGGCAGTGACTGTAGGGGCCCTCTACTGGCCACGGGGCCCTATGCCACCGCAAAGGTTGCTTATTGGCTCGGCCGGCTCTGCACTAAGTCAAAGTAATTGACATACAGAAAACCTGCGGCCAGGTGATGACCCACCAGTGTGGAAGTACTAGATGGGTTTTAGTTACCTGAAAAGATAACAAAGCTGCAATGTTTAGTGGAGGCCCAAAAACATATTTTTCACCATGTCCATCTATCAGGTTAACCCAACCAATACTGTTACAAGTAATTTGTTTTTAAACAGAAGACAAGAGGAACTGATTTCAAACTAGAATAGTGGTTAGATTAAAACAATCATGAGTGTCAGGTGGAAACAGCTTATGTTGCTTAAATGTCACCTTTCCAGGAAGTAAGAAAACAGTTGTGTTTTCTGCTTGATGGCACTGCATTTTTAACTCACCCACTGAGATTCAAAAGGATTTCAAAATCTAAATATGTTAAGAGGGTTTCTCAATGTAACAAATACCTCACTCTTGCAACAAAAACACAAAAATCTCCAAAACAGCAATGTGAGTGTGAGTTCCCTCTGTGTTTGTGTGCGTTTCACCACTGGGACAGCAGCAGAGCACGCTGAACTTCAAACAGTGCAGTGACTCCTTAGGGGTCCATTATGGTGGGACTGATATGGTTCTAATGATGCTGGTGTGACTCTGGCAACAATGGTAGAAGGGCAGTTCAAGGCAAGGAGAGCCCCATGACAACAGGATGACTGACAGCTCCCGGGTCGTCAAGGACAGCGGGAGGGAGGGATTCCTGCACCGATGCACCCCTTGATTTGTTGCCAGTGAGCTTGATTGACATGTGATGGTGACATGGCTTCAGCTCAGCTCTCCCACCTCCCACCCCCTAAAGGTTTGATTAATATATTAAAGGGTCAGTTCCCTCAAATTAAGGGGGAAACACACTTTCTCACTCACCTCTAATGGTGTCTAGTCATGCAGATAGATTTATTTTTGAGCTATATGTATGTATGTATATCCTGAAACTGTCATGGTTTTGGGTTGTTTGGGGGGGGTTCAGTTGTTTCCTGTGTTTTTATGTAGTTATGGGTTTCGCTAGTGTTCTGGGTTTGTTTTTCTGTCTCTATGTTCCTTGGTTTTGATGTTTTATTTTGTGACATCGCTCCTTGTGTGTTTCTGTAAGCTTCATATTTCCTGTTTCAGTTTGTAGTTTAGTCTGCCCCTAGTGTGTGTTTTCACGTTTTACTTCCTGCGCTTGTCCCTGGTTGTCTTAGTTGTCTCACCTGTGTGTAATTAGTTTCTCCCTCACATGTTTATTTCAGTGGTTGTCTGTCTTGCATTCAGTGCCAGTTCATTGTGGATTTTGTTAGTGTTGATTCAGTGTTGCTCTTCTCAGTAGTTTTCTCCTGTGTTTCTCCTGTGCCTTTGTGGATTTATTTACTTTTATTGGACTTTGGAGTTACTCACCCCTTTGTGTCTTGGATTTTCGTGCTTTATGTTTTTGGATTGCACACACCTCATCACCTGTAAGTTTCACCGTTTTAGCAATAAACCCTGCTCCATCTCCGTGTCTGCATTTGGGTCCCAAACCTCTGTTTACTGTGCTCAGCTCTACAGCTGAAAGTAACAGAAACAACGACTTGGTCCACAGACCTCTGTTCTTAATTGGAACTACTTTCAGTTCGAGGCTCCTCTTTGTTCCTGCACAACAAATTAATTCTTTGGTCATTTGTTCAAATGCCTGAAAAAATGTATGTTTACATTTGCCTGACTAGGAGCTGTTGGTGACCAAGAGAATAATGACTGCTGTTTCTCAAAAACATTATTTAGCTTTGTTTTTATACCTGAGTGAGACAAGATGAAATACTAATATGAGGTCAGTACATAGTATACATTTAGCCACTCCTAGTAGTAGATGATCACACAGCTTCCTCTTACAGAAGTTGCTGTACCGACTAAAGGCCCTTTCAGACACGATGAGGTTTGAGCTGCGCTCGCTGCTGGGTTCAGCGCTCGTCTGACTAGGTCGGGGAAGTCGTGAGGACAGAGCAAAAAAGGAGGGGTTTTCAAAACGTCTAGTGGGACTACATCATTTTGTTCGTGCTAGCAACAAAAAAAATTAATATATCCCATACTATGTTTAGTATATAGTCTACACAGCTACCTGGTAAAAACACACCTGATGTGCCTACATGTTTGGAAACTTGTTTCCAAGATGCTGCCTTCATCCTGAGGTCTCGGTACAAGTATGAAATTATGTTGTACAATTCAGTGAACTCAAACACAGTAATAGCTTCCATGCCTGGCTGGCTGCCTCGTTTCTATTGGCTGAGTGGGTATTCATCACAATGTGCAGAGCCCAAAGTTCAACCTGCTGCACATGCACTTTGGTCGAAAGCCGTCGTGGCAAAGTGCAAGGGTGCTGTTGAGCGTTGTCTGAAAGGGCTAAAACCTGGTGTGCTCCTTCTTGCAGCGTTTCACCAAGTCATGCATGTGACATTCAAATTGTATGACACAATCCAGGACTAGAAGGAAGAACGATCAAATTTACAGAAACGTGTAAGAATCAAGGAGACAAATCTAAAACAGGCTGGGAAGAGGTAATGCCAGTTGAAAGGGCATGGTGAAGGGATTAACTGATTTCAAAGCTGCTTCTTTTGTTCTTTTTTTCTACATGTGACACTGAGCCATATACTAACACGTTCCATTCATCCACACAAAGGAGAGGGGTGGAGCTTGCCTGTACAATACCAGAGCAGAGCAACAGATGAGGGACGGAATAGAAAAACATTTTTGAGAAGTGCGTGTATGTGTGTGGTTGGGCTGCTCTCGCATTAACAAGGTGTTTACATACCTCTGCAGCATGTCAACAAGGTCAACACCCAAAAATTCATGAGTAAGAACAGTGGGGTTTGGTATGGTCCAGCGCCTTATACTGGAACTGAAACTCTGTTTGGTATGTATGGATTATAGTGTTTGATACCGCCAGGACAACAGATGTACAGTCTGTTTCTTCATGTAAATTCCACATTGATCATTGACAAATATTTCCCATGTGAGCACCCACGAGTGGAATTCATATTCCTGCATGAGTAACACTGGAATCAAGATTCTGTGTGGATTATTTTCTTAATGTAAGATGTTGATGCACCCTTATGACTTATTTGTTTACTCCTTCCACATATCAGAAACTAGGGTGAGTGAGTAATTAACTTACTCATTGGAGCTTATCTGTGCAGATGAGTCCAGTGTTTCTCTCACGTTGTTTCTGTTTGCCCAAGAATGCTGTAGAGGATGCACAAACAGTGTGCATCTCGGATCACAGAAATTTTCTTCAGTGGTCGACATGAGTACACAGTATTTTAAAGTTGTTGTATTGGTATGAAAAAAGAGTGCAGTGTTCTCAGTTTTATTTTCTCACTACTACAAAACAAGATATGTACAGTATGCCAACACACAGGATTACATTCAAAGCATCCTCAAGAGAGATTTTGTCCTACCCATACTTCAACCAAAGCCCCATTCCCATTTGCCTACCAAAGACATAATAAACGATGATGCATTTAAGACACTGACCATTGTGTTCTGAACAATGTTAAACAGACATATGGAGAGAGGTTAAAGGCCTAAAAATCTGACTCCTCCCTGATAATAAACTCTTCAGCCTCCTGAAAACGAAAAACCCATTAAACACCCGTAACGCCTCATCGCCTCTCAACAGCACTCTGCGGTCCAAGGCATGAAAGCTAGGGAGATAAAGCGGAAACGTTAAATAGGAAAAACATCAGAAAGTTTTCTCCCCCCTCTGCCTCCCACTCCTCTTCCTCATCAAAGTGTGTGAGGGAGATGCAAGGAGATGACGGACCACCATGAGAGAGCAAGCAATGGGAGGCTCAGAATTTGTTCTCTCTTTTTGTTTCTTGCTTTTTTTCATCTTTGCTTCTCAGGCATTTTTTTTTTTCAGATAAACAGGCAAAAGCTGAGCCATGAAGATATTTTCATTTTCAACTGCAGCCTCATAAACAGGGCTGCGAAGACAATGTGGTTAAAAATGATGAATATATAGCCCGTGGCTTTAATATCTTTAATACTCGCTGCGGATGTGGCAAAGAATAGAATGAGTATTAGATAATGATGAAAGAAGAAAATACATGGTGAGTACTTTTAAACTCAGAGGTTTTGCGCTCCATTAAGCATTTTTAACTGCTGGTTTTAGCCATACTGCTTCTCTTAGGACTAACAAGTCAGTTTTTTACGGTAATGGCCTCGCTGAATGTCAAATACTGGGGTCACCACAATAAAAGACAGACCTGCAATGCAGTAATCCAACAAGGCAATGCAGGTGTTGATTGCTCCCATCCTAATCATCCAAAGCCACATTAGCAGCAATAGGAAGAGTGGTATGGCCTAAGGGCATCATTTTTGGACGTGTTTGAGTCAAGTTAACAAGAAAACATCTGCATTTATTATTGTTAGCAATAATAAAAATGCAACGTCCGGTTACACTTTCATGTAGTTTCAAATAAAACTACTGGTCTGTTGCTACTGTTGTGAAACGTCACAAAAATTACGGGACGCGTCTGGCAGACAATGGCTGCGATTAGCACCGACAACCGCAGCGCAGCCGTAATGCCAATCAGCCAGAGTCAGTGGATTTTAGCCTTAATGGGACAGTAGATTGGCCCCAGTCTTAAGAGACTTTATGATGACTGAGTTAGTGTGCAGAAGTCCATTAAAACCAGCACTGGATTTTTTGTTTACATGGCTCTCGAGTCACGTAGGAGGGCCCCATAGCAGAATTTTTCTTAGGTCCCAGGGAAGTCAGGACCAGCTCTGTTCACCCTTTCTGACATGGCAGTGCCAATAATAATGGGCTGAGCAAGGGAAGCTGGTAAAACATATTTCAAAAAATGTATGGGGGCCTGTGCCCAGTAGACTTTATGTCTAGCAACGCCCCTTCCTTCAACCTTGTTTGGTAAGTTTTAATCTCAAACTCAGTGGCTCTATCTATTTCAGAAAGTGAATACAGGCCCAGTGATGTTGATGCTAAAATAAAGCCAAGACTCTGACCGCCCTTATCTAGACTGGGCCAAGAATGCTGGATGCTTGGCTGTCACAGCTACAATCTTGCCTGTTGCTTGATACCCTGGCGTTCAGACTCTTTGGCTAAACAGAGAGTTATGGTGTTGAGCTGATGGGCTCTAAGAGCTGATTTGGTGGCTGGCTGACTGGCACTAGTTAGCTATAGTGGAAGGGACGTCTGGCCTGCTATGGCTGTGTCTTTGCCTGGCTAAATGTTGGCAGGCTCTCCTTCTGACTCACTGACAGCAAGGCTGGTTATACAGGCTAGTTGCCTGGATATATTGGCCGACAAAACAACAAGACTGACTCACCAGCTTAGCGACAATGTGGCCCTGTGCTGGTTCTGCTTCAGAGAACAATCATCATCCCACTGATAGGAAACAGGATCCCTTAATCACTGCTTTCATATTACATCAACAATGAGTGGGCCACACTACACCCAGCAGACACACCTTCACTACTCAGTGTCCTCGATACTTTAAGACCACATTAATCCCTTGTGTTGTACAATATGGTTGTAACTATGTGGACACCACCATCCACTTCCATGGTCTGAGGTTGTTTTAATAGTTTTGGCTCCTTAGTTTTAAATTGAAAAGGGTCATTCCACTGATTTACAATATCAGTTTCAATGTACTCATTATTGGGAGTGCTACTCAGCATTTGAAAACTTGGAGACATTTTCTTTTTTTGAGGGGTGATTTTGCTTTTATTGAAGATAGTACAGCTGAAGATAGACAGGAAACGTGTGAGACAGAGGGGAAGATGTGCAGCAAATGAGCCGAGGGTCAGATTCAAACCCAGGACTTTGCAGTAAGGACTCATAGGCCTAGCACATGGTGTGTGGAGCTAACGGATACCCGGGGACTATGCATTTTCAGTGGAAGGCTATGTTAGGAAAAGGTGCCCTGCAGGGTCCTAACATTGACATTGAGACCCAAACCCTACATTTCTGCAGCATTGTTACGTCTTTTATATCATAGGCTTCACAGGAACATATTTGTTGTTGTTAATTTTATCGCTGTTGTTAACTTTACCTCTGAGCCCTGCACATCCAGAAATGACACTAAAGGTGTACCCAGTGCATCAGTATGTAATAACTTGGGAGTGAGAATATGTTGGAATATCAGTTTCATCCAACACTGAACTCTGACTGGGAGCCAGACCTTATCACCCCACATCAGAGTGGACCTAACTGATGCTCTTGTTGCTGAATGGGTGCAAATCATTGCAGCCAGGTTCCAACATCTGGTGGAAAGAGTGAAACCAGACGAGTTGAGGCTGTGTGGATATCGTGTTGTGTGGACATTGTGTCGGCTGCTCACCCCTATATCCCCAGCCCTCTCTCCCTCTCAGCCCCTGACCCTTGTTGGGTAAATAATATCACAGAGTACTGTCTAGACAAAAGCGCCATGAGATAACCTTTGTTGTGAAATGGTGCTATATAAATAAAATTGAATTGAATTGTTATTGCAGCACAGCTGGGGTAGGCAATTTATTTCAAAAGCTTTTTTTAATATTTGTTGAAATTCTCTTTACATCCCGACTGCAATCAATAAATGAAAATCTCTGATTCAAACATGAAAAAAATCCATCCAATCTGTGGCTGCAGACTGTAAATAAGCACTGAAATGATTGGCTGGCCTACTTGTCTACCTGCGTGCACCTCCAGTGCACTCACTGCCTATGAACATGGTGTTTGTGGGAGTGGCTTTGGAGGGAGACCTAAAAATATTGCTTCTTTTGCTAATTTCTCCAACATTGCTTACCCCAGCTTCAATGTGGGGTGGTAATGGAGTGGATAAGACGCCTGCCTTTGGTATGAGAGACCTAGATTCAATCCCCACTGTGAGACTTAACCCCTAATTGCACCTTAGGCATGCAACCTCTGACATATATAGCAACTAAATGAATAAATGTAAATGTCCATGGATTCAAAATTAGATGTTCAATTATTACTGTGTAATATTTATGTGTCCATATACATATGTTTATATACGTCATACGGTACATTTTCCCAAATTAGAAAATTAAAGATCATTGGTTTCTTATTTCAGGTAAATAATAATAATAAATTTCAATATAAATGACAGCATGGCCACACTGGGACCGAGGTGGTGGATTGTATAAGGAGTGATTCTACACTGAGATAACTAATATCTAAACTAAGTAAATGGAACTGTCATACCAACTCTTTTACTGTCAAGTTACATTGTTTATTCATGCAGTATGAAAGCAGAACAACAACGCCACACAGGCAGACAGCGTGTCCATAGGAAAAACATTTTATTGAAAAACATTTTCAGTTTGTAACAGACTGGTGGAATGTGTGTCATTTATCCTCACTTTGAACTTGTTTTAAATTTTTGAACGTTAAAACCATTTTTCACATCCTGGCCATCTCCTACTGCAAGGAAAGGGAGAATAGGGCTACAGCGACCCGGTAACCATGACATGACTAAAGAAAACCAGGGGTAGACAAACAAACAATGCAAATATAATACTGTGTTACTTTCAAACTGGACTGAAATTAAATCATAAACAGAACAACAAAAGGAAAACAGAAACTAATTCAATAAATATTTATGGTACACACTTATGGCACAAATATGCAGCAGTCAGTTTGGCAACTTTTCTCTCTTTTTTTTAAAAACCAAATTACCATGGAAACAGTGCAAAAGGGGAAGGAGTGGGAGGACACGGGCTTTCCATTGAGCGCTAGCTAAAATACATAGCAAAAAATTCAAATTTTATACAAAACATCTTACTTTAAGAGTTTATAAAAAAATGTTTTATTGGGTTCTGGTCAATATTTACATAAGCTATTTACCAAAAAAGTAGTATGCTCTGTTTTACTGAAGTGTATTCCATTTTTTCTGTACTTTTTTTTTCATTTACTTTCTAAAAAGGTGAATAAGGCTATTGTAGCAACCCAGGATCCATATACAATACAAACATTAATGTATTTACAGATTCTTACCTACAGAAGTACGGTGCAAAATTACTGAGTCAAGTGACCAAGGGCTGACCATACGAGCAAGGCATTTTACAGTAGCCTGAGGTGCTTCTCCTAGCCCCTGTGCTAAGACTCTCTCAGCATCACTACGACATTTCATAACAGGTTGAACCAAACCTGGTCAATGTTGGGAGAGTGTTAGTGGAGTGGAAGCTAAGAAAAGGACGTCAGATTCAAAGAAACTAATAAGATTGTCATATTCTGCCGCAGACAGCAACTAAACAGCCATTTCTTTGTTGTATGTGTGTGTCTTTTTTCATCTTTTCTTACATACCTGTTCAGGTGTGATATATATGCTTTTTAATGGTTTCATTTTTCACAGTTTACCTTTGTACTACGGCACATAGTTAAAACAGAAAAGGTTAAAATAAGACTAGAAATAATGCAGGAAATAAAAACTAACAGCAGGTTTGTGTGACGTACTTTGCTAGTTTTGTGTCATTTGTTTGTTGTTACATCTTTCAGTGGTTAAGAACACTTTCCATAGGTGTTTTTTTTCTCAGAATTGATTAAAAAAATAAATAAGAATTGCATATTTGCAGATTTTGTAGCCTCTTAGAGGCACAAACCTCAGATCATACAAGGCTTGGCTTTTCGGTGAAATTTGAAATGTTCTTTATGAACAAATGACGATGCTGATGATGAGCTGATACATGCTTGGAGAATGGCTTAAGTCACGATTATGATCTCAAGCCAAATATATTAATGAATGTGAAGTTACTGAAATCGAGACTTGCGTGCACACACACATGCACAGAGAACATGAAGGGTGTGTATGAGGAAAATAGGGGCACTGGGTGTTCATGGGAATTATCCTTTGGGAGATGGTACACTGAGTGAGTGTGGGAGACACAGGTACTCTGTCCTTTTGTACACCAATGTGAGCTTTTTTTGGGTCAGATAACTCCACTTTCCTCAGGGCCGGGGCCCAGG
Organism: Micropterus salmoides; assembly: GCF_014851395.1. Taxonomy (NCBI): domain Eukaryota; kingdom Metazoa; phylum Chordata; class Actinopteri; order Centrarchiformes; family Centrarchidae; genus Micropterus; species Micropterus salmoides. The sequence continues at coordinate 32,716,917 of NW_024040596.1, forward strand.
CTGCCTTCCACTGCCCTCCACTGGTTCTGCTCCCCAGGACCGACCCTGTGTCAGTGGACGAGCGCTCCTGAAAATATGGGACTCAAAGGGACCAAGAGATATCAAATAATCAAAAACCTAGATTGCATAATGTGAACTTATACCATAATATATTAACATTACTTCTTCTTCTTCTTCTTATCATTACCACCTGACAACACCTGTGCTCTATGTGTCTATCATAAATAAATTCTGCTTTTTATTTATTTTATTTTGTTCATCATTTTAATGTCCTTTTTTAAATGTACATCTACTTTGTACAAAAAAGAAGTAAATCAAAAACTCACACAATGGAAAGGCTAATGAAGACTGAAAAACAGTGACAATGTAAATCGATGTCCCTGTGCTTTTTTTGAGCAAGAATAGGAGAGCACCGGCCATGCTGATTTTGGGCCCTTAGGGCACCCTTAATCATCATTGGACCCCTAGGGGTAAACACTACAGTACCTAGAGCTGTTTCAGACAGCTATGTTAACCTCAACTAGATCTTGGCCTTCTTCTTCACCTGATGGGAAAAAATGGCAGTACGATGAATTGGATTTTTATTGCCCCTAACACTTTGTGAAAAGCCTCGGCTCTAGAGAAGTTGAGACGAGCCCTCAGAACTAAATCTGACACAGCTACTCTCCCATCTCTAGCTACAACTGTGTCTCTCTCTGACTGCTGCGAAGGGTGGAGGTACCAAAAAGGGGTTCAAAGTGCTGCTCTATGTATATGAAAGTCCTCCACTCTTCCCAAGAGCCTCTAGGGCTGACCTGACATGCACCCTATTCCTTAGTGAGAGGGTGCAAAAGTGAAAAAACCCTTCCTCCTTTTTTCACACTCTTGCCACTCCTGTTGGGTCAGCTGTGTTTGAACGTCACATACGATATGACATGTCACTAAAGGAAAAGAAAACCTCTATCTGCATTTGAATTACACCAGGATATGAAAACCAGATACAACCAAAAACGATCAGTAAATGTTGACAGTACAAACAAAAAAGTATTTTTGTTTTGTAAAACATTTCAAGTAACATCTGAAAGAAGTGATTTGCTGAAAACATATCTGGGAATGAGGAGAAATGTAATCCACATTTAAACCCAAACCCACATTGACCGGTGAGACAGTGTGTCTGTGCGTGTGGGTGAATGTGTGTATATGAGATGGTGAGCATGTGGGTGGCAGGGTGAATGGGTGATCTCTGTGAGTCAGTCAGGAAAGTCATAGAGAGGATCGGTGTGAGAATCTCTCTCCTTTTTCCTCTTTCGGCTGGTAAATCCACAGAGTCTCTCTGGCTAGTGAGCATCAAGGGAGGGCAGCCATTTTGAATGTTCTTGGTCAGCCCATATCTTACGTTACCTCTCCTCCTCACTCATTTTTTTGTTTCTTTCACTCTGTTTTTCCAAGTAGTAGTCTCTCTATAGTTGAGGCCAAAAATTCCTTCCACTCCTCTCCTGCCAGGAAACCTTCATGTTAGAACATCCGTCTGACCGTCCCATCCGAGAAAAACAAAAAACACTGTGCACCTGTCTAACTTTCTGATCAAACAACACTCCCCCAAAATCATGGCCACAGTGCACAAAACAAAACAGGGAGCAACACTGGGGGAAGATGGGGTCCTCTCTTTTTCTCAAGAGCCCCAGAGACCAGCAGCAGTGGCAGCAGTAGCCTTCTCTCCGGCCCCCCACCCATTCCATCCACACATCCGCAAACCAGACCGACAAGGTATCAGCAAAACTTTGAAAAAGAAAAAAAACTGTAATAAAACATCAGAGGAGAAGTCGACAGAGTGAGAGATAGAGAGAGAGAAAGAGCGAGAGAGTTTGCAGGTGGGCCAGCGGTGCCAGCCGGAACCAAAAACCCGCACTGCCCGGTTTGTTCTAGTTTGTCTCTTGCTTTTAAAAGTTCCACCTCAGACTTTGTAATAGATGTTGGCCGGGCTCTGAGGCGGCATCTCCTGAACTATGTAGACCGGGTGGCCGTAGTCGCCGCTGACCTTCTCATAATGCGGGCAGAAGACGCTGTCAGCAGTCCTGAGCGGGATGATGATGTCACTGGGCTCCGAGCCGTTATTGTTCCCGCCGCCTCCGCTCCGTTTGGGCGTGGCCAGGGTGCTTAGAGACAGCGTGGCTGCATGCTGCGGTGAGTGCTTGCGATGCCGCCGCCGGTACTTGAGCAGCAGCAGGACCAGCATGATGATGATGATGATGAAAATGACGCTGCCTGAAGCGATGCCAACGAAGATGGCCACCTCAGAGCCAATGACGCTGGACGACTTTCCACCGTTGTCGCTTTCATTGCCTTCTCTAGACGCTACACCTGGGAGATAGAGGGAAGCAGAAGTGAGTAAAATGAGAAAATGAGCCTTGTGTTTGCTGGCTTTGTTTCATCTAGTAGTAATTATATGTGAAAACTTGTCACTTCCATCATCAGAAAAGACCGATTGAGTTAACAAGGTCAGCTGCTCAAAACAAACTATTTTGTACCACACGCCATCCGACTGCGTCTGAAGTCAAAAGCATTCCAAATGGCCACACTTACTGGCAGAGTGAAAAGCCCACCATTACAGAGAGAGGTGAGACGTGATAATCATCCAAATGGGACAACAGCATACACTTTCCTCAAAGACGTTCATGGTGTTGCACTTGGTTGTGCACATGAAAAGTGAGTAAAGTTGTTGTGTCAAGAATAAAAAAAGAGCTTGAGAGAGAAGCTCACATCCTGGCCGATCTGTGTGAAGTGGGCTTGATTTAGGGATTGTTAAAAATGTTGTTCTAACATCAGGAAGTTGGGGGGGGGTCTCAGATGCTATCCAAAAAACACATACAACTTAGTGATCCCCTTAAAGGAAAGGAAGGGAGGTAGGAGCAGTGTGTCTTCTGAAGCCTGCCTCTAAGAGGCTTTTGTATAAAAGTCACATTCGATCGGTGGCTATTCAAATTCAGTCGGTGAAGACTGCAACCTTGAAACTAGGGCAAGCGGAGCCTGATAGGAGATACAATGGCTGGGGTAGATACAGGCAAAAGGCACTTAGATAAATTGCATTTTGAAAGACATAAAAAGTAACTTCATTTTCTAACTAACAACCCTAGAGGGTGGAACATAAGAAAGAAATATTTGATGTCATCATGAGACATCAATTATGAAAGCAAAACTGTGCTCTGAATCCCAGCGGTGAACATTCTGGTTCACGTCCAACACAGGGCCGGTGTGTTCTGTTCTCCCCGGGACAGGAGCATGTTCCCTGAGCAGGCAGGATTACTGTGTCTCCCTGTCTGCCACTGTTCTCCTGAGGGCCTCAAAGTGCTTTTGCTGTGATAGGGGAGTGGATACAGGATGGCATGCAGCCCAAAGCAAGGACCCTTTCGTTGTTTTACAAGGGGATTATGCTGCCTCAGACGCTCTGCCCATAGCACTCTGACGCCCGTATGCTCTTGCTAGCGGCTGGGATGGAGAGATTAGACATAAAAAGCATGAGAGGCCAGGAAAATGGAGAGAGCAAGGGGTTGATGTTTGCAGAGAATGGTGCCAGCGTGGATTTAACGGACAGGGTGGCAGATTTGCATGCTCGACGTTGGACAGATTTGGAAGTGAAAACAGAAAGTGTCAGGTGAGGCTGCGCCCTTAATGAACCAGGACACGGGGAGGTTTAACTTTATATAGGTCATCTTGTTTTTGTTCTTGGGCCTTTCCTGTTTCTTTTTTCTGAACACAGCTCACTGAGGAAATTGCAGGTCTGATTTTCGTCTTGGGAGATTTTTAACTGCAATATAATAGCTGAGATAAGAGTGGTCTGCACATAGGCGCACGTATGTCTGACTTGTGATTAGGTGCAGAAACAAGTGTGTGTCTGTACTAAGAACAGGTCGTTAAAAAGATGGCAGACAGTGATCAGATCATTTTCCTGAAAATGTCACTTAAGCTGCAGGTTAAGGCTGGAATGGGGCCACTCTGGAGATACCTTATAAGTCCTTGAGAGGCCAGAGATGCCTATCAGTTTTATGTGCAACATTCAATTACTGGCTGATGAATCGCTGACCTTTCTTTCCTTCACTTTCACACACACACCTCAGTGACTCTCGCAAATACACACTTACTTAGCGCTATCTGCTTTTAGATGGCCGAACAATAGTCCGCACAAATGCCAAACTGTTTCAATAAATCCTCCGCTCAATTACCACGTTCCCAGGATTTAAGCTGCAAATAGGTGATCTCACCTGGTTTCTCCAACACATCGTTAGGGTTGTAGGTTTCCTTCTGTCCATCTGTGTGCTTAGGAGAGTTTGGTACTCTAGTGGGGTTGTCTTTGGGTGAAACAGGGTCAGAGGGATCTGAAAAAAAGCAGATAAGAGGCATAGGAATGAATGGGGAATTCAGTCAGGTGGGAATTTTGTACAAAAAAACAAAAAAAGATTTGTAGGAAAATCTGAATTTTTGGAAGATACCAACTTAATTTGTCTAACCCGTTGTTTGTCTAACTCCTTGAGCCTTATACTGGCTTCAACTGAACTGTAGAATGCAATTCTGCATTGAAGGGGTACTATATGAACATTGTAAATTTTTTAATATACTATATTAATCATTAGTATTGACATTAATATAGTCAGAATTGTCTTCACAGCTAGCATGTAGGAGCAATTAGAGCGATCGTTAACTCTTCCAATGTCCATATGGGCATGTGGGTAGTACACTAAGATAGCTATCCTTTAATCGATCACTGATTATGTCATATAATCTTAAAAAGTAATTTCCTCCAAGCACCAAAAGCATCTCAAAAGAAAATTTAGAAAAATAAACTTTAAATGTTTCAACCCTAGTAATTCATCATGCAGTCAAACTCGATCAACATAAAAGCCACCCGTTTCTCTAGATATGGCTTTTCATGACCCAGATATTACTGCAATCGACCTAAAGAGTAGCCAATGGCTGTTTTCAGTTCTGCAATGGGTCCAGTATTTCTCTTGTTTCATCTAATGCTGAGCAGGCTCCAAAACACAGGCTAATTCTTTGAGCATCTGCTGTTATAATCACTAGTACTATCAAGTTCAACATCATGCTCAACAGTACTGAAACCACACTTTGTAGTGCATTTCATTGAATAAATCCACTGATTTGTACGCATCCCTTCTCAACACTGGAGCTGATTTTCAGTACTATTAAGGCACAGAACCCATTTACAGGCCTCTTCAGCATCTGTTCTTTTCTTCCTTAGAGTGCAGCAGCTTCGATTAATTCCCTGACCTTCAGCGATTCTCTGTTCTGTTCTGTTCTGTTCTCCAACCCCAGGAAATGACCACTCTGGGTGGCAGATGGGCAACTGATTTATGAACAATTATCTCTAAAAAGGGTCCTATCGGTCTGGTGTGACTGTGTGTGGGGCTTCAGATGAAGTGTGTTGAAAGCTAACTCAGGGACAGTGGGTGTGTAGGTGTCTCACATATATGGTCATAAGTCATTAGCAATATGTGTGCCTCTAACATAGATTTGCATGTGTAGTAAGCCTTCTAGTTAAAAGAGTGTATAACAGCAGATGCTTCCAGTACACACGTGCAGGCTTACGCAATTGTGTGTGTGTATGTTATGTTGCATTAGGAGTTCCGCTAGATTACATCTCCTGCACCTTCGCAGCCCCAGGTGTCATGGAGACGATCGAGCTGTATGCTGCACAGCGTCCTATAACCTTATTAGGGCATTTTCAGAGACTCACACAGTTTTGCACATTGTACGAACACTGCATTGTGGCTGCCTGCTCATGCCTGCAGGCGCTCACGACTGTAATTCAATAATACAATACTCACTTTGTCCCACTTTCATGATTATCTTCATGGACTTGGTCTTGCACACTCCCCCCTCCTGGTTGTCGATGCCCTCCATGGTGCCGTTAGATGTAGCTACAGCAGAGAGAGAGAGATGAACAAGGTTAGAATTAACTGTCGCTGCCAGCATCTGGTACAGAAAAGATGTGTTGGGGAAACTTTGTTGCCATATATGCCCTGAGCCTATCTCGGAAAAACAGCCAGTTCCCAAAGACAACAAAGGCACTGAAAGCCTTCCGCTGAGGAAGGATATGAGTCATACGCCCTTTAATAAAATCACAATTCACCCGTTCATCACCTCAGTCGCTCTGCTCCAGCGAAATATTTCACATCCCCAAAGTCAATTAGCTTGAGTAATTGTGACTGTAATATCTCTAACTGTGCTGATGGGCCTCATGAAGGAGGCAGTTAAGGGAGGTGAGGAGAGGGGAGAGACTGAGAGAGGGAAACAACGATGACTGCAATGACAGTGGCCATCTTGGCATGCCGCAGGAAATTCAGCGGCTTATCGTGCATTAGCGCTAACGACACTCCAGAGAGTGGTAGCCAGTTATTAAAGAACACACTTTTGGATTTTAAAAACCCCTTAAATGTTCAGATCTAAAAGCCAAACTTGCTGCCAGGCTTGAGGAGAAGGAGAGATCTGCTGACAACATGAAAAAATATTCAGGGACGTAAACAGGAGGGGATGGGAAATGGTTTTTAAAAATTAGGGCACTTTTCCAGAAGAGGCAGTGAAACAGAGGGAGGTGATAAATACCTCAATGGCCCTCAGATGAAAAGAGCTTAAAGGATCTAAAAACATTTAAACAGGAGAAAATAGAAGTGCACTGCTAAACACTGTTTCAGAGAGAGTAGCAGATGTTGGGAGAGGAATCTAGAGAGGCAGTGCAAGACGTCCCACATGTGACAGGAACAAAACGGGCCCTGTAAGCAGATGTTGAAAGGCCCTTTTTAAAAACAAACTGCACTTTGATAAAAGATATCTGTACTTGTGTTGAACTTGTACAGATGTTGCCCAGAGACAAAATGCAAAAGCCAAAGCAAGCTGCCCTGCCAAAGCCCAATCAGCTGGATGCTTTCAAGCCCATTAGCTGCTGCTCTGCCTCTCTGCTTTTATCTGCGCTGCCCCTGGAGGCTGCTGGGCAGAACTGCAGCTAGCTTGGATCATGAGTGAGACAGGGAACAGGGAGGAAAGGGGAGGTGGGGGTAGTCAGGCTTGTGGTCTATCAGGTCAGTAACACAGAGGCTAACGAGCTGCCAAGGCTTAACAGCTTGGCTTCCCGCCAGCACGCAGTGGCCCGCATTCACTACGACTGCCCCCACCACACTGACCCATATCCCCTCCCCTCTGCTTCCTCTCCAGCCTCTCTTCCCTCCCTTGAACAACACCCCATCATTCCCAGTTTCCCCCTCCCTAGAGCTGCCACCTTGCAGCCACGATAGCTTCTTCCCTAAAACCTTTACCCCTGAGCACACTCAGCGCACCTCCCCGTCGCCACCTCGGTGCTGTTGCACACAAAGCTATTCCATCAACTGCAAGGGAATTGAAAGGCAGGTGCTTCGGTGAGATCTCGATTGAAATAGCTTTGAAAAATTAAGCTCTGCATAGTCTGCCACTTTCTCTTTTTCCTCCTCCCAGTTGTCCCTTTTCCTTTTTTCCCCTTCCTTTCCGCCCTCCCAGCTACCATTCATTTTGATCTGAATCGCCTTGCTTTAATAAGACGGTGATGGGAGCGGACACAAAGAGCATGTTAACAAGGACTTCCTCCCTCCCTCCTTCCCACCCTCCATCTCGCCTCCTCTCTCCCCCGCCTCCTTCTCTAGCTGACCTATGGCTTTCCAGGAGAACTTAAAGCACAGTACAGACAAAGCTCCTTAAAGGCTTGTGTTCCTGTGCCAGTGTGTGTATCAGTGTACATGTACATGTGTGCGTGTGTTCATTTCATAAACCAAAACAAACATGAATTTTACAATCCTGCAGGATGTCATTAACCATCCTAAAGCTGTTTACTTTGAATGATGACGGTGTGTTATGTTTGAGGTACTTGTTTGTGCCTGAGAGGTTAGAGTTCACAAGTTGTGTATTTAGGTCTCTTCCGGCACACATATCGTCAGTTGGGGCACCTCCTTTCTTCCTTTGCCCTATTAAATCATTTAACACATTAACAACAATCTACAAAGAAGGAAAAAAAAAACTGAAAAAATCTCCTTTTAAGCTTCCAAACACTGACCTTTTTAAAACTTGCAACATTTCCTTACGGTTAAAAGAAATCATGAACCTTCAAACTGGAGTAATTTTAAACTTTGAATTCTTCTTCCCCTTTAAATGTGAAGTAAAACACACTCACTATGCCACGGCTGTAGTCCAGGCAAGCCTGACTTGGATTTAAACAGAATGTGATTGTTGAATCGGCGAAGGCTGGCTGAATGACTTGACCCTCCATGGCCAAGCCAGACAAGGCCAGGCTGGACTGACTGACAGGCTAGCTGGCTAGAGTTAACCAGCTAATCCGTAATGCCGGGGGAACACGGGGGAGTAGGGTGGGATAGACCTGGTTCATACAAGACCCTCACAAATAGATTTAGTCACAAACTACTGTTAGCATTAGAGCACCCAAACAAGACTCACAGACAGGGAGGGGGGAAAAGGGAGAGAGGTAGGGGAGAAAGATTAACTCACTACTGTGTGTGACCTTCTGCATGGACCCAGAGAGAAACAATGTGTGAGAAATAAGAAGGAAAAGGAAAAAGAAAAAGAAAAGAGACACTGGATTTCTTCATCTTGACTGTTAATTACAGAGTCTGTTTCCTTATTGCTTTCAAACTGGCGATGTGCTTCTTGGAATGAAAAAGACGAGTCCCATACACACTTGTAATCGCATGCATACAGAATGCAAAAAACAGGTTCTGCAACAGGGGAAAAGGCCAGCAGCAAAAACCATGCATCTGCTGTGACAAATTACAGCTTGAGATCAAAGTGACAGCTTGAGTGGCTCTGTAAAAAAATGTTCCAGCACACACACACACACCTTCAACCACACACAAGTCAAACATAGCCTCAACAAAATGGTAGAAGTGTGTCAAAGAAGTGTCCTCACTTTGAGTGTCTGCCTGCAACACTCTGTCTGTGTTAGAGCCACCTGTGAAATTAGCACCAGCATACAATGACCGACCACAATCCCACCCCCACATCATAAAAACACCACTAGTCACCCCACCTCCCATCCATCCTCACCCTCCTTAACTAAATTTTCTCCTGTTTATCAAATCAAGAGAGTGGAAAATCACCCTGTGTTTAACAAGACAATTGTGAGCTTCAATCCAGACAAAGAGTGTGAGCTCTTAACTCCATTTCCTGTTGTCTCCTAATGAATCTAGCAAACAGGAAGAAAAACTTCCAATACTACACATAACTGTGGTAGCATTTAGTGCTAGTTTTAGTAGAAGGTAGTAGTTTAGCTAATATAACATTCATATAGTGGTATTAGCTTTTTATAGCATTTTTGTCATTTTGATTAACTGTAAGCTAATGTTTTAGTTTAATTTGATATTAGGTAAGACAACTTAACGTTCTTTTTTTTAATGAAATCTAACATTTTTATAAATTCTTTACTTACTTCTCACTTCTGAGAAGTGAATCTGTTGTCCAGTACCAAGAGCATGCTTTGCTAAAATTGCCAAATTCCATGGATGTAATTAATACACAATGTGCTGCCGAAAGACAATGCTGGGCCTCTCATAAATAGTGGAACAGAGCAAAGGCATGGCAACAAGAGGCATCTCAGACAGACAGATTGGAAGGGAGAGGAAGTGTATTGTACACAGCGAGAGAATGAACGCATGGACAGAATGAGGATGTGTCCCAGAAAGACAGAAAGAGAAGAAGAAGAAGGCAGCTATGGTCTAAAGGCAGAGCGTAATTGCCATCCGCCAAATTGCAGCGGAGGGCGAAGCCATCATCACAGTGCTGGCTTTATGGTTTGGTTAATACCTTCACCACCGTTTGGCCTAATCGCTTGTGACAGGGGGCGCCTTCACGTTTAGGGCCCCGGTGACCCGCAGAAACAGGCCTCTTGAAATCTGGGTCACCCCAAATACCGTTTAATAACCACCTCTACCAATCACCACTGCTCTCTCTCAAAAATATATAAACATTCGAATCCATTATTTAAATCCACTTAAGTTTAATTTACGGATTAAATTCCTGCAGCAGCGATAAGTGGCTAAATTAAAATTGTTAAAAAAACACAGTTCAGCTGAGAGATGTGGCAAAAATCCATTTGTTTTTGTGTTTCTTCCCACTTAGATATTTGCCACCACACATAGTAGCATTAACTATTAATGATTAATCCTGCCACCCTTTTCATAATGTGATAATAATGCCACCACCAATAATGCTATGAACCTGGTATTGGAATGAATAAACTGAGAGTTGATTTTAAAAAGAGGAATTTTCCCCCTCAGAGCTCTCTTTAGATTCACATGACAATTGGAGCAGCAGGGAGGAGAGGGGACTGTTTTCTGTTGTGACTGAGGCAAAAGGTGATTAAAGGCTTGATGAAATTTCCCTGTGCATGTCTGCTCTGACTTTAAATTCAGCCTTGTCCTTCTTCTGCCCTCTTTAGCTCATCTCTCTCATTCTGTCTCTTGCTATGCCCCCATTCCCTTTAGCTCTATTTCTCCCCCCCCCCCCCCTCTCTCTCTCCTCCCTCCTTCTCTCCCTCTCTCGTTAGCTCTCTTTCGCTTTTGTCACTCTTTCTGCCCCCTTTCCCTCCTTGTTCATCTCTCTTTTTCTCCTCTCTCGCCTTCTCTCTATCTCTCTCGACCCCTCTCTCTCTCCCTCTTTAGCTCATGTAATCATCTAGCTCACTAGGCTCTCGGCTGCAGGCCATGCTGCCGCAAACAATCACATCAAACTTATCTGCTCTCAACTGGAGCAGCATTGTGCGCAGTCACTTTGAAAAGGCACACAGAAAGACATACACACGTACACATATGGAATGCACAAATACACAGACCATATAACACATTCTTATTCTTTTTTTCATTAGTGCACAGGAAACAGATATGACTGCGTGTCACTCTTTGCTACAGGATAGTACAGGATGAGACAGTGAAATGCTGAGGACTGATGGATCAGCAGTTCAAATCAACAGAGGTGGTTTAGAGTTGGGGGGGGGGGGGGGGGGGGGTACATAACCATCTAATCTAGGTCTAGCCTTGGCACAGTACTCAACACAAGGCAGCGCTAATCCAATTGGTTGAGACTCAGATCCGTGGCATTGATGTGGGGGCCTTGGCAATTGTGAGAAGAAATGGAGGATTAAACGCTGGTTAATTAATTACGTATCGAGTGCTCACTCCAAAAGACTAATGAAATCCTCACGGTGAACTTTCTGAGGCGGTGTCACACTCCGATGGATCTTGGACAGCACTGCTGGAGGGAAGGAGGGGGTCAGACACACACAGGCACAGATAACAAGATGGAGATCCTTTCATACGCAGTTACACAGGGCAAGAGACCTATATATTAATTCCCATATGTTAGTCTCTCGACACATAGACACACACGGTTTTGCTCACAAGCAAAGATTCACACATGGGCTCACTCCAACACTGCAAGGTAAAAACAACCATGAATCTGACTCCACTGATGCACACCTCTTGGGGGAGGGGGGGGGGTGTTTGCGCTCTACTCCTGGTGTTTACCCATGCAAAGCTGGAGATTCTCCAAGCGGAATAAAAAGGAACAGCACTAAGTACACAACATAGTGCCACAATGCAACTGCAGTGGGCTGTTAAAGCTGCAGAACAGGGGCCCGAGCTAGCCAAGAAGAGGCAATTAACAACAAAACGCGACACACTCCAATTGCGAAACAGTTCCCTCTCTCCTCTCTTTAGGCTACACATTAGCATTTTGGGTAGCTGAGAAGAGAAGCGGGATAGCGACGGTGGCAGGGGGAGAGGGGTGGAGGAGTGAAGATGTCATTGGAAAGGGAATTTGCAAAAACTGCAAAATTGGATTTTCCAACCCCTCTTTTAAAAGTTCCAAATTGAACTTTCACACTGCTCTTTCTGTTCTAAGTTGTCGACTCGACAGGCTGATGAAAAGGAGGTTTTTAGCGTGAGGCAGTGGGATATTTAAAGTTCTTGTCTGCTCAGGCAGGGATAGAGAACTACAGAGAGAGAGAGAGAGTGTGTGTGTGTGTGTGTGTGTGTGTGTGCATTATCAGTGTGTGCATGTTTGTCCTCACACATGTACTCCTACATGTACCTGCGATGGTCTATGCTGCTATAACCTGAACCTAACCCCTTCTTCTATTCTGATTCTGATCCACCACAATCCGATCATATTCAGCAGCAGGAGTGCACTGGGAGAACCAGGGTAAGTAAACACCAGCATCGGCTCATCAATAATTAACTTCAGCGTTTGGGTGGAGGGAGCCGAGGAGGACACAAGGGGAGGGGGATTGTGTCTGCGCCTCTTCATTCAGAAGCCTTTGTAGTCCTTGAGCACACACACACATATACAAACCACATCTGATGGCTCTGTGGGTGTGGCTGCTCATGTACATGCATTCTTGCACAGGTGTATTTGTGTGTTCATCCACCCAATCAGGTTGCCCTATAAACTTCATGTGTCACCAATATGTAGTGTTGTTTTGCACTGGTGTCAAGCATTTAGTCTGCTTTATTTGCGCCAACATATTTGCCATGTCTCACCTGAAGAGATCACAAAACCTGTTAAGCTCTGACACAGCAAGACATGCCCCACCATGCAAATATCCTGCAGCTATGACACATAAGTGACAGAGCAGCTACTGTTGCCTGTTTAGTTTAATACTTAAGTAGAACTGAATGATTGTGTCGGTGAACCTGTTTTTCTGAAACAGCTGCTTAACAGATATCTCTATGGGACCACAGAGTACTGTGGAGCTGACAAGAAAAATATTAATTCGCAGGAGTCGTGTACTGCAGTTTGAAGTGGGATTTATACAGTACAGTACGTTGTTACCTTGCACATTTGTATTGCAAAATTCAACTTCCTCTTTTACATTTGACTGTTTGGATAAGAAGCAGTATTTCCTGATCATCTTTCCTCCTCTCTTCACTCTCCTTTCTTCCCCTTCCTTCGACTCAGTCAGAAATATGGCCTTCCCCTACTGTGGCAGCTCACAGATGGCTGTGGCAGAGCCTCACAGATGGTTCTATCTGCGGCGCACCCCCCATCAGCACCACACAGATGGTTCAGTCCACCTCCCATGTTTCAAACCAGGGGGCCGTCTCTAAACCCCATCAGAACTTCCTCCCAGGATGGCGTTAGTACATCACAGGCAATCAGCAAAGCGGAGTGGCTACACCTGCTCCATGAGACTGGATGGTGCCAGAAAGGTGTGAGATGAGGGAGTTTCAGGTGCTGTTTCACAATCTGACAATCAGAACTACTCCTTGCTAAGTTTTCCGGCAACTTTGCATGGTTTGGCTTCAATATACTCATCTTTTTATCTGGGTCCTGCTAGAGGCTTGACTTATACAGGAAGCAAATCCCACAAGGGGAATCTTTGAAAACACTGCAGATTCCTTTGAATGGACTTTTACCAAAACTTCAAACGGGACTAAAATGTTTACTTACGTACTTATATCTGTAGGATCTCAAGGGAAAAATCATCCTTTCAATAGTCTTAATCTGTGATGTTTAAGGAATTCTCTGAGTTTTCTGCCAATGTCCATCAAAAATATCTGGGGAAGTTGTATGAACTCACTTGTGGTTTTATGTATGTAGGTGGAGAGAGCAACAGTGAATACAAAATAGACTGCAAAGTATGAGCAACTGACTGATGGTCTTGAGAGCATACCCCGAACTAATGTCAGTATAGCAATATGCTTTCTCTGTCTCACCAGACATTGATTAGAAAAAGACAAATGCACAATCACACAACAAACATGAGGTATGTCATCAACAGCTGGTTATTGAACCTTGTAGAACTGTTTAAGGCTGTTTTTCCCTTAGATTATACAAGGCCTAATTTATGGTCCCTACAGGGAGAGACATGTACTTACAGATGATGAAGTAGTCTTTCCCCCTGAAGAACTCCAGGCCCCATAGATTGGGGCTGAACTCCTGAAACTTTAGGGTGAACTTGACGTCCTGATCGGGCTTGACGCAGTTGAGGAGTGGTGTGTCGGCCTTGGTGATGGTGCAGCTCTCCAGCTGCTCCCTGGGCACCATGTACACTTTGTAATACTCCACGCCATCGCCCACTCCGCCATCTACGCGGGGGCACACAATGTCCAACTTATCCCCGATCTGGGGGTACAGTACCACGCCTTGGCCTGGCACAAATCTGAAAGGAGGTGCAGGGAGGCAGGGAACAAGGGCAGAGAAAGAAGGATGTTAGTTAGCTGCAGAAAAACTGATGATAGGTCATTCATTATGCATTTTGGATTTGAGTTTTTGCCATTGAGCCTCTCCGTATCTTGCAAAAAAAGAGAAGTCAAATTAATAATTGATTTGGTAATTACTGATTGTGTCCATTAATTTTATATGATGAGGGATAATGGTGGAAAGTGTGACGTGTGTGTGCATGCGTGCGCGTGCGCGTGCGTGGTGGAAAGTGACCCTCGTATCTGAAGATAAAATCACATAGCTTTACTTCAGCATTGTGGCAGCGATGGAAAGGGAGAATAATTAACCGGATAAATGAGAACAAGGCGGCGCGGTTCCCTTATGCGAAGGAAATGTCAGAACAGCGTTGGCATACAAAATAGAACATTTAAAAAAAAAAAAAAGCCCAGATCTGTGAGGCAAAATCACCACAACAGGAAGAGCAGCAGAAACACATAGACAGAGAGCCTGGAGGCGTTTGTCTGGGAGTGTAGTTGAATTTCCCTAAATTCTTCCCAAAAGTAAAATAATGTTGCCATTTAGTCTCCAAGTACTGAAAGCCCCTGCAGCATTCCTGTGATTGCACACGCTCTCACACACACACATTCACAGTTGGAGCTTGGGTTCCAGGTGAAACCTTGTATTTATCTGCTAAATGAATTTGCCCCATGCTTGAATACAATTTGAAATGTTAACCATGGATGCCCAGGAGGCTTTTTATGGCTTTCTGGTGCAAGTAAATAAACAGGAATGATTTGCAAATACGGGCAAATGGAAATGATGGGAATATCTAGCAGGACCGTTTAGGTTTGACATGTTGATCATTTACACTTACGGTACTGTGTGTGTGTGTGTGGGGGGGGGGGGGGGGGGGGGGGGGTCTGTGTTGTGGGTGAAGATGAAGATTAATTTCTAGCAATGAAGGACCAAAACAATGGGTATTTACCCTCATGACCAAGAGCTGAAACATTAACATTAAGATTAAGGGGTATCAGGTGCTGTTTCACAATTAAGCGATTAGTCAGTTGACAGAACATTTGAAACTATTTTGATTATCGAGTATTTTCCAAGCACAAATATCAAATATTTCCAAGTTGCACTCAACTGGGAGTGTTTGCTGCTTTTCTTTGTTTTATGTAATAGTAAACTGAAAAAAAAAATGTGCAGACTACAAAAGTAATGCATAGTTGTAGTCATTGTTCATTGGTTCAAAACCAATATTACATTTACAATTCACATTAGAGAAGATGGAACTAGCAATTGTTTGACATTATAATTTTTTTGTTATTAATAAATGATCAACATTATCAATAAGCTTCTGATTAGTTGGCTCTTGTTTCTCCTTTCCTGTTTGTCTTTCCCTCACAAACCTGCCTCCATCCATTCCTTAAAAAACATCATATATACAAATGTCTTTACGTGAGGGAAGGCCCAGCATCAAGTGTCCTTTGACCACTTTTCCTTGAATAAAGTGTAGAAGAGCCTGAGATTGGCATATCACAAGAGCAATGAGACTGAAAACACTGCACTCTTCTGCTCTCCCAGTGAGGACTGAACACCAGCGTAAGCCTTTAACTGTTTTTTTTCTGACTACAAAGGCAGCCACCGCAGGGCAGCAGGGGAGCCTTCACACAGGAGACCGTTGGCAAGGCACAGTCGATTCATAATTAACAAAGAAAAAAATTAAATAGTGTGTGTGTGTGGGGGGGGGGGGGGATTCAACGCATATTCAGTTTTATATATATAAGCATACTGGCTGCTGGTTTGCAGAGAAACATTTTTTCTCACCCTATTTCTGTCTTTCAAGCATACAGATACAGACACATACATTATTTCTCCTTCCCTCTGCGACATGCACCATCTTCGTCGCTTCTGGCGTGAGCATGAGCACACGCACAAGCTCACACACGAGCATGCAAAGGCTAACTAGGCCGAGCGAATATTTCTTCTGCCTCCTGGGGACACACTCAGCGGTGGTACAGTGTGTCCAGTGACGGACATGGGAAGAGAGAGAGAGAGAGAGGAAGGGTATGTATGTCTATGCATTGCCATCTGGCATCATTGTATCATCTGTGTGTGTGTGTGTGTGTGGCTGGAGGAGGGGGTGGGGGTGGGGGGTCAGCACAGAGAGAGAGAGAGAGAGGAAAGGTCCTTAGAAAAGCCTAGGGGGCTTCACTTCTACACAAATACTGCGGAGCTGTATGTGTATGCATTAACCTTGTGTGTATGTGTGAGCATTCATCCATGCATGCAAGTGGGCATGTGTGTTTATACAGGGGTGCTTGTGTGTGTGTGTGTGTGTGTGTGTGTGTGTGCGCGCGTTAGTTTGTATGTAGCGTAGCTCATGGTAGCCATTACTTTTCTAAAGAGGTTGATCTAGAAGTGCTTTAGTGCTCTGCTTGCAAAATGACAACACAAAGAGGTGAACAGCAGTTCTCCATCCTACAGCTCCACGTCCTTCTCACCTTCTCCCATCATGCTCAGCTAGTCAGGAATTGGTTGATGACTTTGTATATTTTGGTCCTTATGCCCTCTAAACATCGATACCAGTATCATGTCTGTGCGTTAAGTTTGAAGCTAAAGTCAGCTAACTGAAGTCAGCTAACTGAAGTCATTTAGCCCGGCTCTGTCTAAAGTAAGAAAATGCACCTGCAATTTCAAACAATTCTAAACCGGACTAAATAAAATATATTATCTTGTTTGTTTCCCCGTACAAACACGGAAATGTATAAATGTATGTATTTTTGATGTTAGAGGCTGTTAGCTGAGTAGTACTCGATTAACTGTTTTCCATAAAGAAATTATTTTTACACATAATTCCCTAAAACCATAATTTGTTGTTTTTTATATTTCTGATCATGTACAAATAATAAACATATATAAAACAGCTTTAGAAGTATTGACCTAATTCTAACCCTAACTAAGTGTAGTATTAAAAAAAGCACACACAGGCATATGCCTTTCAGCTTTTTTCTGATAACAAATTTCATCAACACACTGACAATACTATCAACCAGGGCGTCGAAACTCGTGCCCTGCTAGCATGAATGCTATCTCTACCGGAATTGGGTGACTACCAGGAGATCAAACATGACTAAACCTACACAGGGAGAGCTGCATAACCCACACAAGCACACACACAGATATGGAAGAGCTAAAGGAAACATCGTCCTTACATTTCCTCATCTCTTTCTGTCACTGTTGCTCTCACATATAAACAAGGTTTTGTATTCTGTGTGTTTCTCCTGACAGAAAAGGATATACAATGTCATAATGGCTATATCCTGTTCTGTCACTGTCTTTACAAAAAAGAGATCTGCCTTTGCCAGGGGCAAAAATATAAGACAAACACACCATCCTCTCTATTACACTCTTGTATTTTAGCCAGCTGGTTTACAGCACAGTGCTGTATAATGAAACCATTCAATAAATGCTGACAAAGAAGAATAAAACTGTTTGAATGTGGGTTTGAAGATAAGCTGCCAAATGGCTGATTAATGGCAAATATGATGCTATTCTTGATTGTCTCTTAGAAAAAAACACAAAAGGAGGGAAAAGGAACAGGGAAGAGGTACAGACAGAGAGTTGGACAATCATTCATTTGTTCTACATCTCCCTCCTGCGCTCTGTCCTCCCCTGCCTGTGTTTTGCGATGGGTAAATGTGTATGTCGGATACCAGACACCTGGCCCAATAGCAGCACCAAGTACACAAGGTCACACACACAAACTGAGGAGTCTGAGGTAGCCACTGCCTAGATAGCAAGAATAAATAAAGGAGGGGAGGGGCAGAAAACAAACAAAAGCTTGCCCCACCATCTCATGATTGTAAATGCATTTGACCCCCACCCTCTACTGGCCCCCCACCCTGCTTTAAGGCACACTTGGCCCTTCACCCCTCCTGTTTCCCAGCCCTCCTCCTCAACTCTTCCTCAAACTAAAAAACCCTTCTTTAGTGAGCCTGCCCCCACCATAAATATTCCTGAACCAAAGAGCTGAGAGCATTTTATCACAGAGGACTGGAGACTGTATTAAAAGCGTTTAAAGCCTGTTCAATCCGAATGTGGGGTAATGTAAAGGCATACAGAAACACATACTTTTGAGCATGTCAAGTGGCATGAATATGAGTTCCATTCATTTTCTCAGACTCATTTTAACAGTATTGATTGCATAATTAAATACAGTTATCCTTTTAAATCCTACGGGACTCTAGCAGTATGTAGGACCTTTATGGACTGCCGCTAGTAATGTGGAAAATTACATGAATATGAAAATGTATTTCATATATTGATTGATAAGTCTTCTATTTTTATGTCTTAAAAATATTACATGGCAGAGTATACTGAAACCTTACAAAACATAACATCTCACTACTTTCAAAGCAGTCCAACAATATCATAAATTTTTCAAAACCAAAAGTCCAAATTCATCACAAGGGTCTCACAATTAAAACTAGTCAATTAGTTGAGAGATTATTGAAATTTACATATCTGCTGACATGGATATTATTTTGTTGTAAGAAAGCTTTAAACTTAATGTTAGTTGTACTTCAGCTTAACATTCAAACAGTTGATTAATCAATTAGTTGATCAAATACATTTGAACATACATCAAGTAATTTATCAAGCAAAAATGCAAACTACATTGCTGGTTTTGAAAAATAATCTGCTATAGATAATATAATATTAATTCAATAAAAATCATTGTGAATTGACTGTATTCCTCTGATGTTTTCCAGTTTTCTTTAATGTCACACACCATTTGTCCTCCTCACAATGACGGCAACACACGTTCAAATAGTGTAACCCTGAGAAGGAAAGGAAGCATCAGAGAGACAGCACTCCTCTTCTTCATCCTTCTCTCATCACTGTTTACCCCCCCCCATGCAAACACGCCAACTGCTCTGACAAAGCCAGGAGCAGAGCTAACAGAGAAGCTGAACGGAGCTGTCGGTTCTATCAGCCGGCCTCATTTCTCTCATCTCTAACCACACTGTCAGGCCATTTGGTGGGAAGGTGAGAACAGCCACAGGTGTCTGAACTCTCTCCACACAATCTCCATGTTCTCAGAGTTAGATTAAAAAAATACTTGTATACTATACTATAATACTGAGAAGATTTTTATAATGAATCAGTAAAATCAGACAGCAGCAATTTACTAATTTACTAAGAGCCCTCACAGCATTTCTTGGAAAAGGATTTTAAAGCAAAGATTCTGCCTGTAATTGCTCTTTAGTGGACATACTTGTCTTCCTTTGTGATAGTTGTAACATGAGTTGTACATTTTAGGTTGAGGGTACGTTTCTAACCAAGTGAAAGTGAAATTAAAAGGCTGTCTCTTCCCCAAATGTGACAAACCCTGGTGATCCAGACACACAGATGGGTGATTCCTGGGGACTTGAAAGTAAATTTGCTGGGTGACATCTGTTTTTCTCGTTTATCTACCAACTACCTTTCCCCGCTTTTAAGTTTGGTATCTTTTTTAGTGTGAGTGTGTGTGTCTGTGTTGAGGGGTTTAGGGAGGAGAGAGGAAATGTTTGGGGCAAAAGGAGCAAAAGGAAAAAGCGGGGAGGTGGACTGCAGACCTACTTCCTGAGGTCGCCAGTAAAAAAACAACCAAAGTGAGATCTCTCATGTGTAAACCCTTCTGCCTTCTCTTTCTCTCTGGATGTTTTTCCCTGTGTCCCCCTTTGACTGCACATCTCCATATAACCCCCCCCCGTCTCTCTGTCAGACTTTCTATTTAAACCACTGGATTGTTGGATTTGTGTGTGACAAAACAGAGCCACGGTGGCCTCCCTGGTGTAATCCCCGTCCGAATCTCCCCTCCAAACTCTTCCTGTGGCCCTGAAGTTATGAGAAAACAAAGTGAAATGAGGGGATGGTGAATATTTACTGCAGATCAAGAGCAACTGTTTGACTCTGGATCCCAGCTGCAATGCAAGGATTCATTAAGGCGGCAGACAAAGAGGCCAAGCCGGGGCATAGTGAGGGTTAATCCACCCACAATTCTTTGCAGTGCCCCAGCTTTCTGCCTCTGTCGTCCGAGGGGACAGAGGTCTTTACGCCGACTGTCACCCTATCCCCCCTCATCCTCTCTCCAGTTCTGTCTGCACTCTGAGCCTTCGGCCCTACCTTTCATCCAGTAATCCAGGCCTATGGGATCTGAGAAGGCCTAGACATAATTACCCTCCTCGCCCCAAGGGGCACCGATGCTTTCTTCTCTACATCTCTGTTTCATTTCATACACTTTTTTCCTATTCTTTCGCTCCCTGTTCTTTCATTAAACAATCTTAATCATCAACTTTTCTCTTGGCAGTAGTCGTAAAAAGGTACGTCAACCTCTGCAGCCCCAGCAGTGTGAACTCTGCGTTAAACATGGCAGGATTTCACTTTCCCTTCTTCCATTTTTCCCTCACTTCCACTGCCGGTTGATGTAGCTAAATTAAAACAACTGAT
Organism: Micropterus salmoides; assembly: GCF_014851395.1. Taxonomy (NCBI): domain Eukaryota; kingdom Metazoa; phylum Chordata; class Actinopteri; order Centrarchiformes; family Centrarchidae; genus Micropterus; species Micropterus salmoides. The sequence goes on from NW_024040596.1 coordinate 32,737,599, forward strand.
CTTTCTCTCTCTCAACTCCAGAAAGAAAGGGAAGAAAAGAAAAAAGGCAAAATTAGAGTCACTGCAGGGGTTTGGTAGGAGGGATAGTTGGAGGAAGAGGGAGGGCATCATAATGACATTCCGCACAAGGCCTCGTCAGTCATTCATGATGGACCTGCATCTCTATGCCCCCCGCCTCCCCTTTCTCTAGCCCCCCCTATATTCACAAAAGGACCCACAGAGGTGCCCCTGTCACTGCCCGGTCACAAAGGGCCTTTGGGCTTCTATGTAATCTCTTAATGAACTGCAGTGGAAGAGAGAGAGCGCTCCTTTTACATAAACCATGTAAAGCAGGCTTCCCTTTTGTTTCTCCCTCCCAACTACAAAATGGATTACCACAAGGAGGAGGTGTGTGTGGTGTGATGTGATGTGTCTATGTGTGTGCATGTTGGGGGAGGAGGAGGAGGGATGGTGGGGTCATTCTCTTGTTTTTTTTTCTTAGGAGGTTCATGCATAAGGGCAGTAAAGTAGTAAAGCGCAAACAACAATGAGATTTAATCGACACAGCCGAGGGCTCTGTGGAGGGATTTTTTTTAAACGCACACACACTCAGTATACATACACACACAGAGGGTGAGAGAGAGAGAGAACCTAGCTATTTCTTTATCCTCTCCCCCGGCCTACACACACAAAGGCATTAGACTGGCCCGCGGCCTTCACATTTCTAACATTCATCCTTCCTTGAATAGTCAAAGAGGAGGATTCACACAAACTAAAAGACAGACACGGAGGCAGGGACAACTTGGGCTGTTGAGCATATTGGTGACCTGCTGAATAAAGATATTCACACTTTGGGGTTCTCTGTTACACAGAAGAAATAACTGACACCCTGGCATGAAGACTTTCAACAAGCTGTGTAAAGGCATAACAAAAGTCCGAGTGTCATGTATTCAGCCAAAACTTATCAGACATTAGCTGTGAAAAATAGAGGTACATCTTCCATCCGGATCTCAAATATTAGAAAATCTACTAATTTGTCTGCTCTTCCTCATGAACAGCTCCTCCTTGGTAGAGAGTAATAAATAGAATGGATAAGTAAAAAAAGATTTCAGCTGAAGTCAGAGTGCATGAGTTCCTGTGAGAGTTGAGATTTATTCCAGCCCCAGAACTTGAACTACAAACCGCAGTTATTGTCCTCGCTGTGCTCCAAATAGAAGCCCCTCTTAAACGGGATATTTACTTTAAAAGAAAGAGGTGTCAGTCACACAATGATATCACTCTGGCCTTTTACCTCTGAACTCCTCACCCAGACAGAACGCAAAGAATGCGCACATGCACACGCTAATTCCGCGGAATGCCCGCTGGATTTGTGGCAGCCCAAGGCCTTTACTTAATTTCTTTGTTTTTTCCTCCTTTTCAAAATCAAAACTGATGGCCAAGTGAAATGTCACACTAATTTGCGAGCGCTGCAGTTCCAAAATGGAGGAGGTTTCATGTTCTGGCTCTATGGGAAAGAAATTTTAACAGCACAAAATGATTTGTTGGGCGATCCATATTTAGAAAGAAAGCTTTGCCAAAAATCAAACTGAAGTGTGTCATACCACGATATTTTAAAATATATAGTTAGCAGTGTTACTATTTGCTGTGATCTGCCACTTTGAAATGGCTTCAGACTAAAATCTATGTGCACATCACAATCAAGCAAATGTATACTGCTACAGACATTTTCGGGGTGTTTTGTCATCACCATCTACAACCGAGGCCAAAAGGTCCTCTAATGGCACTAGCCTATGTGCTGGCCTAAACCTACATACTCACTGTATCACGGCTTTATATCGGACACACAGCACAGTGCCATTTGGGCTGGAATATAGGTGTGCAAAGGGCAACCTTAACCGATATGAACCTTTAAAATGCGTTTTTAATGATGTTCTGTCTTAAAATGAGGTACAAGTTAGTGCGTCATTCGGTGCACAGTCTAGATTCAAACGCGCTGGGACACAGATGGCCCTGGCAGTCAAGAGGCTAGAAGGCCGATGGTGTTGCATGTCCCAATCACAGCTCTGTCCCAAAGACGACGCTGCAAATCCTCTGTCTACCTATACTGAAATAAATGGCATAACAGATACACCAGGCCCGAGTGCGCACGGTTACGCGCACCACAGTTAATGCACATTTCAAGCAGTTATAAGCCAGGCAACAATAGACACCTGTTAGACCATCATAACGTCTCCATTGTGTGTATTTCACTGAGGAAAAACAGGAGATGGAGAGGAGCTTTCTGGCTGTGTCAGAGCCAAAATCTGAATTATTGAGCGAGCCGGAGTTTGGCGTGACGAAACGGCCACAAAGAGGGGCGCCCCCCACCGGGCTGAGACCAGGGGTGTAGAGGAGGAGAAAGACACCGTTTTTATTTGCAGAAAAGAGTTTAACCGCCTTTCATGTCCTGTAGGAATATTTAGGAGGCAAATGGAGGGTGCAGATTATTTTGGAGAGTTAAATGTAATTTCCAAACAGGCAGGAAAAAGAGAATTTAGGTCTAATTGGGCCCGTGTTCGTCACATTTCCTAATTATCACAAACCGTAGGTCTTAGCTAATGCACTATTTTTAAACATAAATACAACTGTATGGGACATGCAGAAATGGCACATCCGAACGCACTCAGTGCCACATTTGTGACGTTTCTTTTCCACTCAGGCTTAAGACAAGAGCAAGAAATTGCTGTAAGTAGCGAGCGGCGGGTTGGAGGCGCACAACGGCCAATTAAAAGTTTTTGTCTCATATTTATAATCTGCCCTAAAATCTGGCTCATTTTTCAGTTAATTATTTAATTCTTTCCACACAAAGTGTTGGAAGCCGCAACATAGCATTTAAGGCCCAGTGGAGCGTCCCACCAGCTCCATGAAGCCTCCGCCTCGTCATGTTTAGCGCAACAAAGATTTCTCTTCATCAGCTCTCTTTATTATTATCTTCATCATGGGGGACACAAATAACATCCAATATTTGATCCTGTGGAAACACAAGTCCAAGGGAATAAACGGACCTGCTAATGAGCTCAATACAGCTTCAACTGTCTGTTATTTTAACTGATTCGGACCTGCTAGTCAGATATTAATTACAATCCGCCTGGTCGAAGTTAGTATTGACCGAGCAAGCGAGGCATAAAGTTACCTTCAAAATACTTCGAAAAGCCAGCGCACAACCAAAATGAGCCACATATCTTACTAAATCCGCAGAAATATGCCAATAAACAACACATAATAGATGAATCACACAATCTACCGAGCTGCTTCCTTCTGAGGCGAGTTTGAGCTGTTGAATGGTATAATAACGTACGGCCGCGCGGGCCTCGCCGTCCACTGTGCGTAAATATTTCCCAACTGCAAGAAGACACAAACATTAAATCTATCAGTTAAACAGTTAAGCAACGAGCAGAGCTAAATACAGCTTTCTTCATCTTGACAGGTGTTTTGGATGATGGCTTTATCATTTTAGGCTTATTTTACTGCGCGGTTTACCCCGGTACTTCTCAGTCATAAACACCCAAACTCAGTACAAAAATTGTGGCAGCTGAGCTACAAAGCAGGTAGAGGTTGGTTTAGGAGTTTTGCTCATCATTAAGGTTCTCTTGGAAACTCGGCATACGGATGACCAGCTACAATGTGTGCATTTTGACAAAATGTTACTTTCCAAACGCGATTCCAACAGATCGCCACAGCGTGCTGTCGCGGAAAGGTACTGTGAGAATAACAGGCAAAAATAAATTATATTTTTAAATCACGCTACTCCGAGAGCTCTTTGTTCCGCTCAACAAATGTTGAATGAACGAGGTGTTTCTGAAAAACTACTTAACTCCTATTATTTTTATGCATGGAGTAGCCTACGGGCGGCAGGCAAGACAACACTAAATGGACTGATTTTTCCACGGAGTCTGGCATGGAATCGCCTCCACACGGGAGAGCGCACGGCACTACGGGGCCAGTAATCAGCGCGGCACTTACTTGGTATTTGTTGTGTTCCAGTAGATGGACTCCAGGATGAGCGCCCGGCACAAGTCCACTTTGAAGGCAATAAACAAAACTCCAAAATAATATCTCCACATCGAGTCCCCCATGGTTAGCCTGCGCTCCTCCGAGTGGGTGCACAATCCTTATCAAAATAACCAAATATGTCCACAAAAAATAAATCAGAGGACAAGCGCTCCAGAAAGGGCTGCCCGCTACAATTTCTTCACCTTATATCCCGATCCAGTGAGGATGCGCACGGACCACAAACCCCGATCAAACGTACTAGAGCATCTCCAGATGAGAGACCCGCTCCAAAACACCAAAGGCGCACGGCAGTAGTTCATTCAGCAGACAGTGCGTTAATATTCTCCCCTACTCAAAACGCAGACTTCCACCCACTGTAATACATCTCCCAGAGAGAAAAAGTGGTGGTGTCCGCTGTGGACCGGGCGGCAGATGGAAATCAATACAAATATAAATCCCCCTGTGTTATAGTCCAGCAACGCACGCCAAAATCCAGAGCAGCAGCAGAGAAAAGGAGAACGAAGGCTGGTGGTGAAATGGTGATATTCTCCTTTCAGCTGAAGCTGGTGGTGAGCAACAAACTGGGGGTGACAGCAGCAGAAAAATGAGAAGGGCGAGACAATGAGGTCGGATGGTCAAAATTAAGAAAATGATCAAAAATGAGAATAAAAGAAATCAAAGGAGCTGGAATGGAAGTTCTCATACTAGAGGTCCCCAAAACAAGCGCTGCAGCTAATTCCTGCAGATCCGTCCCGAACGCCCGCAGACAGCGCAGGGATGATGCCTCAGTGCTGCTCCGAAACCTGGATGGAAAGTAACTGCAAGGGACCGCGACTGGGAATATTTGGTGGAGCTGGTTTTGCCCAGGCCCCACCCCCCGCCGACGCTGATTGGTCCCTCGGCGGGGAAGTCAATAGGAGCTCTGCTGTCAGTCAGGGAGGGCAACTGGTTCAGTAGGGTGACTAGTGGTGAGCAAAATGGGAGGAATGACAGTCATACTTTAGACAATACGCGGTGGGGGAATAACATGAAGATTAAATTTTATTTTTGTCTAATCATCACGTAATGAACGTCTCATGATATTAAATACATATTCGTCCAAAAAGAAAAAAGAAAATAACGGTGAATTCCACGACAAGTCAAATGTCGGGGTTAACACTGAAACGATGACAGCAGGTTAACTGAACAAGGAAATGAGCCTGTTTTCACGCAGAGCATTACAGCCCCAAACAACGAAGAACGTGCACTTCTCGCGCGTTATAAAATAGTTTCCGTGGATAGCCCCATAATGAAAACAACCAGACAATATTTGCTCCCATAAGGCTCATACAGAGCACTGAATGAAGCCACAGTGCTGCAAGTGTCTCTGTGCAGTGAACTGCACTTCAAGTTTTTCCGAAAGACAAGAGCGCCCACTAGCGGAAATTCCGTTTCAGAGAGAGCTGAGGAACTTCAGAAACAATCCGATTCTATTTTATTTCACATCTAAATCAAACTTGAAAATTACAGAAATTGATTTATTAATAAGAACAAATAAAATATAACATTATAGTAGTCTATTTAAAACGATTGCTTTCTGGCACAGAGACCGTTTAAAATAGAAATCTTTAAACTTTTAAGTTAAAACAGTTTTTGCATTTTCTGTTTTTCACTGGATTCTGCCCCTAACCAGCAAAATGACTCAACTATTATTTTTTACATAATTAGAGCCTGCATTGTGCTGCATAATTATAATAGGCCTATTCTCCGAACTATTAAAATATTATTTTAACATCGGCTAAGATCAAGTTCCTTCAAAGCCAAATTGAAAGGCACACATTCACACTTTCTACAAACACTGAATTTAGTCAATGGCCTCTAATTTGACGAACACACACACACACACACACACCTCTGACAGCCGAATGTAAGGTGTGAAGATCTGGCACTTTTTAACGACTTAATTCGATCAGGAGGTTTTTCAGAAGCGGCCGCTGTGGATTGTGCCTGTTTGCTTATCTGATAATAAGGCTGATATAACACCGGGCAGATAATTGAGGAGTCCGATCCCACAGCTCTCCTTTCCTGCTCTGGAGGAAATAGAAAGAGGGGCAGACTGGATGTTTATTGCGGCAGTGTGAACATTAGATTAATTGAATTCAAAGAAAAGAATAAAGGAAAGAATAAAAGGGCCTATATTAGATTAACAAGACTGACGTGTGCTGCTCCGTGCACAGGTCCCTCTCTAAATATTTAGGTGTTCCGGTTTCTTTGCTGACTGGAGACAACGGAAAAACCCTAAAATATTTTTATATGGAGCTATGTGGAATGCGTTTAATGGTCGTTTACCTCTTGATGTCAGGACTTGCAGCCTAATTTAAGTTTTTGTTTCTTCCACACGCAGATCTGTAAAATCATTAGTTTAAACGTGGCAGAAAAAAGTCCAGTTTGTAATTTTTAAAAAATATTCAGACAGCATATGTCTGTTCTTGTAGTCCTTTTAAGTGCGTCTCTGGCGGTAGCTTCAGACTACTCAACTATTGTGCAACTCTGTGCCACTATATTAGGCTATAATTCGTTGTAAAGTAATTTGGTTGTGTCCTTAAATGTATGCTTTAGTGAACACCTTTGGATGACAGCGCAGAGGAAGTTTTGAATGTCTTTATTTTTAAATCTCCTCCTTCCTGTCTCTGCCTGGCTGAAACGGTCTCTCAGCCCGCCGGCCGGGCACAGATCTGCGGAGCCAGACAAATGCGTTGTGGAATACACACACACACACACACTTAGGCTAACTGTGAATCTTTGTGCTTGACACTTGCAAACAGGATAGCGGTTTGGACTATTGTTGTTTATACAATGTTAAAAGAGTCTGGTAAGCTAAAATGGAAACCCTCCTGATGACAGACTGCTCATTTTATTCAAATAAACACAAAAGTAGGCCCGTTACAAAAAGTCTGAGAAGCTCACAAGTTGTGCTGAAAATAAATAACGAGTGATGGGCTACAACAACAATAATAATAATAATAATAATAATAGGCCTGCTCTAGTTTTTATTGTCATTATCATTATTATATGCATAATAGTTCCAAATATCAATATGCTATTTATTCAACACTTTTTTCTTTCTCTATCTTTGATCAAACTATTCCCAGCCTTACTAATATTCCTCTGTAAAATTGGTTTGTGAAAATAAAAGTTTTCGAAGTCAGCTGGATTTTTACCAAGTAAAATGCCTCCTTGTTAGAATCACAGGACCAGGCTGAAGGGAGAGGAGCTGAAACAGACCGGCAGCAGCGGGACAGAGCGCACACAGGCGGGTGGGTGTCCGGGGGACCGGGACTTCCAGCTACTCTTCACCGAAATTCTAAAGATGTAGCTGATGGACCAGTGGTGTTCCTTCTAAACCACAGACGGCTTCACGTGGAGATGTTGCCATGGGAGCTATAATTTAAAGTCACGTGAAGAGGAGTAGCTCCTCTAATTCATTATATTAATGTGTGCATCCATCACTGCTTCACTCGCACCCTCAAATGTAGCCTAGACCCGGACAACAGTTAATACTGGACTCATGACTTTAGACTGGGAGCTGCAGAGGGCCGCTGAATTCCCTGTGTAGGCTACCTCCTGAGATCTGTCATCCAGTGAACAAGAGCACGAGGCCGTGCCTGCTGATCTCGCGCTAGCACTGCAGTGATCTCAGTCTGTCACATCAGGATCCACTTGCTGGAAACGGCCGCACAAGTCTTAAAGTGGAGCTGCCAACTAATTAGGCGCTGTTATTACAGGGATTTCGTTAACCTGACGTTGATGTATTGGTTCCACACAGTTCCAGGGTAGAAAATGGATCGTAGTGTACAATAACCCGCTGATAAAAGCCAAAACGGCTCCAGGAATGCCACTCAAATTTGTCACAGACCAGGTCAAACGACTATTATTCCAAATGACTTCAGTTTGAATTAAGACCAGGCCAAAAAGCTATTTAACTTACATGTGAGCTACAACTCTCAACAAAGATGAAGTGAAGCTCAGCCTGGTAAACAGGTTCAGCTGGGTTTATTCTACACTTCCTCAAATGTTCCTGCAGTTATTTTAGTTTAACCCTTGGTATACAAATGTAATCGGTGGATCAAAAACATCACACACACATCTGTGGAGGCATTCAATGGATTTATTGATCTGTTCAGTCCCTTCACAAATGGGGAAAATTACATGACAAATTGAGAATCCCACAACATAGTCATTATACCCACCTAAGGCCAGCCGTCAGCCCCACCCACACACACACACACACACTTGTTCATTCACTCTCACATTTGCACTGCTGCTGACCTCGATCCTTATCTTACCTGAACTTGTCCATCCTCTACGAATCAAGACTTACCAAGTGAAGCGCCTTGCCAAGTTCATTAACTACAACAAAAGAACATGGACTGTGTAGTCGAGTTTCTGTACAAGTCACTGTTTTCCCCAAAGAGTCTGATAAAACAAAACTCAAGTATTTACCCATTACTGTCACTTTTCTGTTCGTGGATCAATTTCATAACACAATCTGAACTGGGGAGAGAGGGTGAGTGGGAGTCAGCAAATCACAGCAAGGCTAATAACATTACATCATACAGGAAACGTCCTCTCTCTCTCCGCTGTTACCCACAGGCCCCATTTATCGTATCGTTTACACATATCCTGTTGTAGGTTTGTGGTCCAGTCATGGGCAGCTTGGGAGTCGAGGCCGAGTTCACCTGCACCGCACAAACTTCTAATCTAACACAAGCTTTACATTTCCCCTCATGACAACATGCTGCTGTGTCATTTAGGTAAAAAAAAAAATTAAAACAAAAATTGAAAAACATATACATGGCAGACAGAGCCAAGGCAGAAAGAAAATAAGACTTACATGTTGAACACAACCTATGGGCAAAGGAAGTAATGAAGGTGGAAGACACAAACCTGTCAGCTGGACGGGAAGTTAACTGTGCAGTGATTTGTTACCATTGCCCCAGCCACTTTTGCAAATCTTATTTTAAAAAAGGAAAAACTACAGGCCAGCTCCCAAGCTGCACATAAGCTTTTACAGTAAGCTGAACTAGACAAAGTCCTACATACTTTTCTATAATAGGGTCTGCCGTTCTATTGTATTTTGCTGGCTGTGAAGACATGGAAGAAGGGCACAGGTGCACAGTTGCTTGCTGTTAAACCAGAGTTAAGACTTACAGGGCAAGGGACATGTTATATATAGCATTCTACATCAAAAGTTCAAGTTCCCTAAAAGTGAAAATAAAACAGAAAAAAAGCACAAACAAGAGTCATCTGTGCGGTTGGGATGAGGAAGGATGGAGGGAGCAGTCAGGTCCTTCAAGGGCAAAGAGCTGCCTCCTCTTCAAGGCCGGTAGGCACTACATGGCCCCTCGCAGGTACTAGCTAGTTAACACGCCGGGTTGCAGCCCTTTCCTCGGCCTTCCATCAGCACTTCCAAAATGAAGCGAGCGTTCCACAGAGGAGGAGGAGGTGGGGTCGAATGATTAGGAGGGAAAGCTGGATGGGGATGAAGGCAGGGAGTGACATGTGGATGAAGGGGGAGCAGTCTCATTCGGTGGCCTTCAGCGAGAAGGAGAGCTTGGGTCTGGACTTGCCCTTGCCGAGGATGATTTTCTGCTCTTCCTTCTGTTGCCTCTGACGGTCCTGCTCCAGCTTCATGCGCTCCTCGTGAATCTTTCTCTGCTCCTCCACAATACGCAACTGCTCCTCAGCCTGTCAGATACACAGCAAGCCACATTGCAGCAGTAACATTAGAGAACAGACACAATCCCCCTCAACCCAAGTGCCCCCAAACGGCTGGCATTCTCCCTCTCCCTGCAAGATCCAGCATTAGTCTGTTGCTTTTCTTTTTTTTGTCCAGCTGTTTACTATCGTTCCAGCTCGTTCAAATCAAGCCTGAATCAAATAAACACTGCTTTACAAATTAGTCACACTTGCGCTTATATAGCCAACAGGAAAAAACCCACTGGATTGTTAACCATGGCTGATAACCATCTATTCAAAGCCACTCAATTAAAGTGGTTCTTGGCAAGGACTGAGGTCTTCGGTCACGTTGTGGTGCAGTGAAAGACTTGAGGACTCAATCAGTGGAAGACAGACTTGTAATGAAAGACACATACGTGACATTAAAAGCACAAAAGCCAGACATGATGTGTGTCACTTTTCTTACTTCTCTAAGTTCATTTTAGTTACGGCTGGATGTGATCAAGACTAACGAAAATAATTTGTGGGATATAAATAATGCAAAACTGAGAAGTGAATCGGGAAGAAAACGACCCCATCCTGTATACAAATAGAATTGCTATTCAGGGTTTTTGACAACATCTCATTCTTGTTTTCTAGAGGATGAATAATGATGGTCAGCTCGTGTGTGATGAAGGCAGCATGTAAGAATGTTCCAGAAACAGAAAACAGAAAAGCAGCAGCTTTGCTCTTCACAGAGCAGGGCGTACCAGCTTGGCCTGAGCCTCGGCGATCTTGCGGTTATTCTCCTCCAGGATTTTTTCCAGCTCCTCCCGCTTAGATTTCTCTTCCTCCTAGACGGGTGACACGGTTCCATGTTAGCGCACGAACAGGCTACAGCCACAACACACTTTATGTACAGACATACGCACACACGCTTCACCTCTAATTGTCACACTCACTCGCGGGCACACGCACAAACTCATTACACCACAGAGAAGTTTCTTTAGCCTCTCGCACATGACCACACTGTGGAATTCTTTGTAGTCAGCCTGAATTGTTTTAAAAATACAAAGAGTGGGCAAAAAGCATAACCAAATTGTGGGGGGAAAATAAACCCGCTATTTTTCCCCTCCCTCCTTCCCTCCCTCTGCTGTTAATACCCTCCTACAAAAGTTTTAAGCTAAGCCACACCTAGGGTGCTCACTGTATTATTGTGAAAGAAGTAGAAATATAAACACAAGAATATAAAGGGGGAAACCCACTCATCACACTCATAAATAGAAGACAGATATAAATGACAGACAATACAATCTAGAAGAAAATACAATTGCTGTTTTTTTAACATCATTATAAGCAAGAGAAAAAAGGATACAAATAAAGGAGGGAATAGTTTTGGCTCACCAATGCACGTATACCTACGCATTTTCCTTGCCTGTGTACCTACACAACTGGTGAAAGCATTCGGCATTAAACGGTTGAATATTTACTGTCTCGTCCGGACTGTGTGGCCCCTGCAGAGACAGAGAAGCGCTCCCGGGGTGGGTGGGTGGGTAGGTATGGGGGATTCTGCCATACCGCGCCGCGGCATTCCTCTTTATAACTGATCTCTGTACTGCTTAGCCTGCGCCTGCAGCCACAGCTCACATTCAATTTTTTGAGTTTTTCCTTTGCTTTACAGAGGCTCAGTCCCGAGACGATAGCAGAGTGAAGGACAGTACAGTACAAAGTGGTGTCTGTGTGTTTGAGGAGGACCGGACCACGGTACACTTACAGTACAGGACACAAGTCACGGGTGAGCTGAAAGGCTGCAGGCCAGCTCAGGGCTAGTTAGGAAGGTGGTGAGTTGTGTTTCCAAAATAAAAAACAACACAAATGTTTTTACAAATAAACATATTAAGCAGCAACCCTATAGGAGAAGCAAGTCATGAGTACAAACACAGTACATTTGTTTTTCTAGGGAGAAAAAAAACTCTTAAACTGCATAAAATAATCAATAAGAAAATATATATGTATATTAACACACAAAGATTAGACCAGTGATAGTTAACCTCGTCGAACAGGAAACAGGAAATGTAGTGGTCCATCATTATGTATCCCAGAGCAGATTCCGTCTAACAGAAGATTCTCAAAACAAGGATCGTTAAAGAGAAGATAATTGGGTGGTAAAGAAAACCTGTACAGGACAAACTGTCTGTGAATTAAACAAATGTGATTAACATTTCTACACATCAAATTTGATTTAAAATGTCAGAGTAACAGAGACAGGAAATCTCCACTCATCTGTCAGAAGCGCCTGTGAGAGACTAATCAAAGACTGGACTGGGGCCTTGCATCTAGCTGAAGCTTACTCAGCTGAATACTGTAAGGCTGACCTTTTGGTTACAGACGAGCCTCACTAGTTCTACCGGTCCCTTCGACAAACAATGTCTAGGACTGAGAATGGGAGATGTAGAAAGAGTAGAGTGGCAGTGTACAGACACAGCAGAACGCAGAAGAGGGGGGACTGAAAAAGTCCAAGTAGGTAAAGGAGGCACACTCAGAATACATTTCTCAACCCATTAGTGCTGAGCCACTAGCTTCTCCCTGAGCAAGTCAGGGTCACTACGCTTCAGCTGCCCTTCTCATTCACAATACATTATTACTGTAGTGTCAACAAAGCCCTTTTCTTAATGACACCGGGAGAGGCGGGGGGGGTGTTTGTCAGACAGCTGTCTACCACTCTCAAAAGGAAAGAAGGAAGCAAAGGAGCTTCAACTAACTTTAAAGAAGCCTGAAAAGGTTCCTTTAAGAACTGCATCATAGACACTAAGACTGCAGAGACTAGGCTTCTTTCTTTAAAAAAAAATAAAAATAAAAAAACTATGGATATGTTCAATTTGTCAAAAGACTTCATCTAAGCTAGTTCAAGAGTTTAGGAAAAGTTTTTAAATGGCCATTGATGAACAGAGATGGTGACTGTAAAACTGTGTAATCATAAAGAAGCGTTTTATTACAGACGTTAACAGAGATGCTTACAAATATGAAAGGAAAAGATCAAACTGAAACTTGAGAAAAATTATGATATGAAGTGAGTAACTTTCTGAAACCCTGCCATGGCACAACTCTCACTGGCAAGTTAGGAACTCCCTGAGACGCAAAATTAACGGTGGCAAAATTCACATTGCACCTTTAAGTCTGAAACTTAAAGCCTAAAGTGCCACTTCAGTTCCAGCAAGACTCCTGTTGTTAGAAACCCAGACTCGCGTACCTCTACCTTCTCGGTGCAGAACCTGTTACTGGTTGCAAGAAGATAAAGGATATATTTTGCGGAGCCACGATTTAAGGAGACGTGACTGCATGAAGTTGGATTTACAGTTATTTGAAATTGTTAAAAATGACCATATACATATTAACAGTTACATTAATACTTAATGCTAATTAGGAATGATGCAAAGATGATTTTTGGCATGGTTCCTCTCACTCTATATATTCTGTTTGGTACTATATGTCTTTGTATGTCGTATGCAGACACATTTATGGTAATACTCGGTCACCATTACATACATTGTTACCCTGCAGGACGGCCACTTCAGGCTCCGCACCTACCCTTCCTGCTGTGAAACTTGTACCATGGCTAGATTACGTTCGGAAAAGTAAATTGGGGGGGGGGTCCCTCAACCTCCACCATCCCATGTCCCGAAGAAAGGCACCAGTCAGAGCAGGTGACTGGGAGGGAGACGGGGACAGGGGAATAAGGGGTTGGGGAGGTATGCGGGGAAGGGTGGGGCTGCGTTCCAAACGACCGAGCGTTACCTCTCTGGCCTTCTGCGCCGCCAACTCGGCCTGCCGCTGCCTCTCTAGCTCCTCCAGCAGCTGCCGCTCCATGATGCGCTTTGCCTCCTCGACGCGCCGCAGCACCTCCCGTTCAATCTCATCCTTCCGCTTCTCCAGCTCCTCCTCCACCCGCTTGGCCACCAGCTCCTCCACTCGCCGTGCCGTTTCCTCCTCGATCAGTTTCTCCTCGATCTCCTGCTGCCGGCTGGAGGACAGAGGAATGAAAGCAGACATGCAGAGGGACCGTTTATAGGAAATTATCATAAAGCTGATCTGCTCTCATATTAAAGACACAAATATTCCACGAAACTAGACTAACAACAAAACAAGAAAGTGACTTAATCTTCAGTGACTTATTAAAAATCAGTTAGTACTATATATCCTACTAGGAATGTAGAACTACAAAGTAGTATCGGTCACCTTTCCGGCACAGCTTTATCTGCAGCTTCGTTATGTAGCTCTATCATGGCACTAAAATCACATGTGGTGTCACTGCAGTTCAAGTTTGACTTCAGTCTATAGCGAGTAATGTAGTTTTTCCACTGGCATGGCTTTGTATGTATTCCCACTGCGCCATCGCAGCAAGGCTGACCACTGCCATTATACTGCGGGTCACTGTGGTCACTGGAGTGCAAGAGCTCACAGCGAGGCCTGTAAGAGAAGGCCCCAGGACAGATTTGTCCTACAGACAAACTGATTGGTTCAATGTGTGTGTGGTCAGGCAGGAAACTTAACAGCAGAATTTTTTAAAACGTTCACCATATGAAGCTGTCAGGACTTCTGTAGCTCCTCTGCTGTGCTATCAAGAATAAAGTTTAATCTGCTGCTATGTTAAGACACAGCTAATGCACACTACTACATCACATTAAAAGTGATGTCAAACAACGTCATTATAGAAATGGGGAAAAACATGCTTTTGTGCATTAGATAACGGTCAGAGTAAATTACGCTCAGAAAATCAGACATTTACTGAGCGAACATCAGCTAGTCAGCACAAAGTATTAGCCACTGAGGTTAGCCAACTCCTGTCCAATATAAAATGATCTGCATCTAGACGAGCTGAATGAATCCTTTCTATTTGTGATGAACAGTTGATACCTAGCCTCTGCCATCAGTGTATGAATGTGTGAGAAGGATTAAATATTATCAGGCAGTGTGTTCACACTGGAAATGTCTGTATGCAACTAAGGCCCCATCCACATTACTGTTTTAGTTTACAAACGGAGAATTAAAACAAATACGATCTCAGTCCACAGCAGCGTTTTAGCTGCATATCAGAGTTGATTGTCTACATTAAAACGACTGAAAACGCACAGCTATTGGCCGTTCAGGTACATTGGGCATGTGCGTGCCAGAGTAAGCATGAAGCAGATGGTCTCTTCCGTAGTTACAGAAGATTTGGCGAAAGAATAAACAAATACTATTTTTTTCCATGGACCAATAACGAGCTGGGACTGTTACTGAATGTAACTCGGGAGTGAGGTGGCGGAAAACAGACTGGGAGTCGTCGCAAAGTAAACGGCGACATGCACAGTACAAGTGTTATTTGCACGGTACAGAATATTTTAATAAAAATACCATGTCAAAAGCCTGGTTAGCAGCATTGTGTTTCTGCTTTGCATGACTTATAAGACCCAAACAGAGAGCTGAGTGTGAGCGGCTGCGTCATCGTTTTTCTAAAGTCCTCCATTTTGGCCCGTCTTCACTAAAAGGCCCTCCGGAGTTTTGAAATGCGAAACGGGGTCGGCAGTGTTTCAGGTCTTCATTTTTGCCGTTGTAGTCTGGACGGGAGGTGCAAACGTAGCGAAAGGTCTCGGTTTTAAATCGAAAACGCAGTAGTGTGGACGGGGCCTAAATCAGCTTGACTTGTGAGTGCTGTTGATGTACACTGTCTCACAACATCCCTCAATCACATCCTCATTACAACTGCAAAACAAAAATGAAATGGAGGCTGCGACCAGAGAAAAGATAAGGAAGGTTTTTGTTTGGTTAGTCTATTTAGCTCTATCAGGTGCTTTTTGTTGAAACATTCAACTTTCCATAAAGTAGCTGGGCTCGACAATGTCACTTATCTGTTTTTTCAACAAACCAAACTTTTCAAACATTGAACTGATTGTTCTGCATACATGAATGTTACGATTATTGACTAGTTATCACTTAGCATTATCAAATTAGACTGAAGCCACCATGTAGAGCAGTTTTTCTGCACAAGCATTTAATGAATGAAAACGACCTACAAAAACGCTGTTAACTGCTGTAACTGGATTAGCTGTGGTAAGATATATCGTCTACTAATATGAAATTATAATCAATATAGTAACATTATATAATTAATATATTAATATTATACTCACAGTATATTATTAAATGAACATTAGACTTTTTTAAATATTATACAAATACACGCATTTATACTAGTTCCTCCTCCAGGTTGTGGATAGAGCCTCTGCAGTGGACTTAGCCAGAGCCAGGACAGGGATCGGGTGGTTACAGTGCGAGGGGAATGCTATGCTATGTATATGGCCCATCAATTGCAGGTAACTCTAAACTGGTTGCCGGGTCAAAACAGTTTATGCTTGAAACTACACAACAGTAAGGAACACAAAACTTGCAGGGACTTATTCATCACCTGAAACACTGAGCACCTCCACACTTCTTGTCAGTGGTCATTCATTAAATCTATCATGTGCCGGAGTGACCAACTGAGTGCTATCAGTGGCAGTTAGTCTGGAGCCCTGGGAGTGTATGTTCAAACATGCAAAACATTCATATTAATTGTTAATTAACATTGGTGTGCACCAACATACCCTATTTAAAGTAATTATTAAATCTAAGGAAAAGACAGATTTGTTCACAATTAGAGGACGATTACACTGTACCTTCAAAAATATATACTGGTACTATACTATAACAATTAGTTTATAGTAAATACATACTATACTTTTTATAGCATAGTATATACGTCCAGTAAATAATGTGGGATTGTGGGACTGAATTGTGAGATTGAATTGTGAGATTTGTCAATGTTACATGTTGAAATGGGAAATATGCTAAATAAAGATGTAACCACGGTGAGCTGGTTATATGAAGAGCTTCAGGGGACTGGTGCTTATTGCAGACTGGGAAAAGCTCTAACCTCCAACACATCCTCAGAAGTACACATCATTCTTGCATGTGTAAAACCAACGATGTTATGGCCAAATCACAGTTTGGCTGCTTTTACCACAGTCCAGGTACATCAAATGTGTGGAAAATGTACTGACTATGGGTCTGTCCCGTGCAGCAGCAGACTGAAGGGTTAATGCAGATATAGCCTAGGCCAACTGTCATCCTGTTTGCCTATTGACAATTCTTTTAAATTGTCTTTTTTTCCCCCTAACCTGCACTCTGAGCAGGAAGCTATTTGAAGGTAAGAGGTGTTTTGTCGCTTCTGGCACAACTTTTAACCCACAGCATACCCTCCATGGATTTGATTTCATTCTGTCAGCCACAGGGAAACTGGAGACCTTACCCAACTCAGGCCCAAATCCTTCCTTATCTACCAAGTCTTCGGGTCGTGATATTTGCATTTGTATGCCTGGTTAAGTGGCCCTGGGGCTATTAAGCAGTAAAAAAGAGCCACTCATGAGGCCAGGTATGGGACAGCATCTCAGATCTCAGGTGTCCACGGGCCTCTGGCAACCACACACTTTAACAATAGCAGATTCCCTGTCCAACAGAACCTGCAAGCAGACAATAAACTGCCAATGGTCATTATGAGTGGCAACCACTGAAGTGCTTCAGGACACAGCAGTGACATGTAGCTCTTATCAGTGCGTCCTAAAGCAGTCACTTCACTGCTGCAGCAGCTGAACTTAACCCCAAACACTTACAAATGCTTTAGCTAGTTGCTCAATAAATTATGTACACAATTATTAAGCTATAATTTCCAGACCACTGATTGATAAACTGACCAATGGTGTGAGCACTACCCAGCCTAGCATCATTAAGGACCAGTGACCAGTCTTGCAATCTTTTGCACTGACAATGTAATAAAGACCAGTGAGATGGAAGTAAAAGACAGAATTCCTACAATTTAAAAAGAATTGTAAAGATGATTACTTTGTTGCTTTTAGGTTTTAATAGTTGTAAACAAATTAATCACACCTTAACAACAAGTCTGTACAAGTTGTAAATAATAATTGAAGTTCGGAATTGTAATATATCCGTCATAATTAAACTAAAACTTGAAGTGCCAGCTGGAAAAGTGAGCTGGCTCCTCTTCCATGTGACAGGGATGAAGTCCTTCTCTGTACAGACAGGGCCTGTAGAGCCTAGCTGACGTTAGCATGCTCTGGCGGCTAGCTTGTTAGCATTACCTTGCTAGTGTACGGAACGGACGAAATCTATACAACTGAGTGCTAGCCTAGCATTTAGCTTAGCACATATTGCAGTCCAATACGGGTAACGTTATGTAACGTTATAGGAGAGAATTTTATTAACATATACTTACATCTTCCTTTGTCTTTCCATTTCTGCCCTTCGTTCCTCCTCCTCCTTCCTCTGCTTCTCGTCCAGGGCATTCCTCTTGCTCAGCGTCCTGCCGAAGATGTCAATGCGCTCCGGCGGCGAGGCTGCTCTTTCTCTGCGGGACGAGGCTGTGGTGGACCGGGAACGAGAACGGGACTCTCTGCGACGGTTCCTCTTTGATTCTCGGGACTTGGATCGCTTCTTGGACCTCTCCCTGTCTCTGGACCGCGACCGAGAACGGCTCCGTTTCTTACTGTGCTTGCTGCTTTTAGAGTGTTTGGACCGGGACGAGCTACGGCTCCGAGAGCGGCCCATGTTGACCACTTCTACTAATCGAGCGCTCACACCAAACTACTGTGTCTTATGGCTGCTATGTGGCCAATATCTGGAATTCCGTTCCACCCGCTCCTATTCTAACGTGTTATTTACAACAGCTGACCAAGAAGATTTGCTTCAACGGTTGTATCTTGGAGAAATAATCATTCAAAACTGATTGTTATTTTGCCTTCCTAACTCGCTGTAAAGAAAGATGGCGATGTGTCGAGTTAGTAGTTTCCCAGCAGGCTCCGCGGCTTTCGGTATTTCCCGGCGGTCTTCGGGATCGGCCAGTCAAATGTGTCCATGAAGTTAAACATCCCCAAACTTTATTTTCTCAAGAGAAATTGATTTGGAAAGTAGTCATTAAATAATGTACTGGGCAATATGAGTCTGCACCGCCTTGGGTTGGAGCAATTTGTGATAAATGTGTGCATACTTGGGGGACTAACAAGACAACAGTAAAAGATAGGCTAATTGACATTTTATCAGATTTATCAGATCAGAAGTCATGTCAAAGGTAACATTGTTTTAACAGGCAAACTGTAGCAGTAGGAACTGAAGTTACAGAATGTTGAGGAGGAGCACCAAGAGTGTTATCAGCAGACTAGCAGCTGTATTTTGGTATTGCATATTCAGCCTTCATATTAATATTGCAAGTTATCACAACATTACATTTGTCCCCTTAACTCTTATATACATTGGGTGGATTGCCCTAATGTGGGACACCTAAGTGTTTTTATGTCCCCCATAAATACATGAATGTCCAGTGAAACTGGTTAGACAAAGCTATGGTGTCATGTGATCAAAATCACATGACCTCTCAAATGTCCAGTCAAGTATGAGGGTGAGGCAATCATCAAACAGGAGGCACCTTGTGTAAAGACCACCCAATTGTCAGTGACAAGAGTTTTGACAAACTTGATATTAAGGAGTATAAATTAATTTTAAATAAAACAATCCTGCTATTTTTTGGCCTATTGTGCTTATAAAATGTTTGTCCATCAAAAAATAGTAGAACTTTGTATGTTTAAACTATATATTTTATTTCAAATTTCCAATTGTCTCACTTCAGGAAATGTGGTTTTGAAAAGTGGGACAGTATGTTTAACCTAATGTGGGACAGTTCTAAAGTACTTCAGTCACTCAAAAAAGTGTAGTGGGGCATGATTTGTGGGGAAAAAATGGTTTTACTTACGCGCTATTAGAATGCTGTACTACATGTTTAAGGTCATGGGAAATTGTTATTCTTGGGGGTGGTGGTTTGAAGGCTTTTTGTGGTTGTGTCTGTGTGTGTGTGTGTGTGTGTGTGTGTGAAGGATGATTGGTGTCTTAAAAAAATAGCTCTGAATTGAAAAACCAATAAAGCCAGTCCACTTAATTTTATGCATCTAATGATTAATTCAGTTAAATGTATTTCAGATCACAATGGCAAAGCAGAGAAAGACACGGAGAGATTTTCAGACACCGAGCAAGAAACAGAATCAGGGAAAGGATGAGAGAAAAGGCAGGATAAAAGGCATTGCTTGTGTTTGTTGTGAAGTAAAATAAACTAGAGTCAGGAATTCTGATTGTGCATTTAACTCTTTTCTATCTGCATAACATAACACAGGCCTGTTATAACAGTTGCTTAATGTCTGTCATAACTGCATCAAAACTATCATATTGTATTATTTGTTGATGTTCAGTTATCAATGTTTCATTCATCCAGAACCAAGATAATTACTAACTTAAGTAAAATTTTAATATATATATATATTATTAATATTATATTCCCACATTAGGAAGATGCTGATTTTCTTATAGCACCAATATATCTGTCATTTCTTTTATGAATGTGGTATCTGCATTTTCTCTTTTGATTTGACTAGGACATATCCTCTGGTTTTTAAAATGGTGTTGGGTGTTGATTTAATACATTGGCTTCACATCGCAATATGCCACAGAAGTCTGAAAAGCACAAAATGTCCCACATTAGGGCAATTCACCTTTTTTGTAGTGCATTCATTTCGCTTCCAGGGCACCATCTTCTTCCAGGACCTCAAGTGGGAGCTGAACATCACCTCCCTCACCAAAAATGCCCAGCAGAGGCTGTACTTCCTGCAGCAGCTGAAAAAGTTCATCCTGCAAAAGACAATGATGGTGCACTTCTACACCGCCATCAATAGGTGCGTTCATGCGGTGGTACGCAGCGCTCACTTAACATGATGCATGCTGGACTTAACATAAGGCATACTGGTTAGAAATTGTGTCCGATACATGTACGATAGTCAATGGCAAGAGACAACTAATTTTTTTATCCCGTTTGAATTGTGCTCTGAATTACACATATGATGATGGTCTATTTTAAAAAAAATATAAATTTAAAAATAAAGAAAGTCACAGTTTGATGTAAAACTGTTGAAGTATAAGACATAATTACAAAGACCACAAACCCAAAAGTCGCATATGTGACATTGTAACTTTTTCTCTCAATGACTGAAGCTAATGTTACTGAAGCTAACGCCAAAGAACTTCCATGTGTCGATGATGTGATAAAAGGACTGAGAGTCGTTGGATCAAACACATCAGGTGAGACATGTTTCTGCATAGAACATAGCTAAATTACCTAGCTAGCAGCAACCAAGCAATAACATTAGCTAGCATTACCACGTTAACATGTTGGTGACATATATAGTGCGAGACAAGAGATGTAGGTCATTGAACTATTTTCACACAAAACGACATGCAAATACGTCAAACTGTGACTTTCTTGACGGACAAAATTATTATTTTTTTAATTGACAAACATCAATATCATTAATTCAGGGCATAGTTCAAACAGGATCAAAAAATAAGTTGTCTCTCACCATTGACTACCCTACATATTTTTTCTTAAATAAGGTCCCAAGGGCCAGAAGCAGACTTGAGTGACTTACTGTACATTCAGAGCAAAAGCGAAGCGAGCGTTTGGGGCCATGAGTTTACATACAAAGACGCGTAGAGCCGCGATTTTCTGTCGGGCGGCGCAAAGCGACGCGAAGGGGGCGGTGCCGGCGTGAGTTGAAAATTTCCAACTTGAGCGAATTTGCGCGGGTTCTAATCGCCTTCTCGCGTTGTGTGTGAACACTTGCAGCGAATGTACTCACGCGAGGAAAGCGCCGTGAGAATTAAATTTGCGTTTGGTCTGAAAGCAACATTAGGCTCTCTATTGTAAATTTTTGCACATTGCTTGTTAATGGTCTGTATATTTTTTGCATTCTTTTTATTTACATTAGTATGATAGTATTATTGTATTATTTTGTATACCTGTCTTTATTTTATCTAGACAATATTTATATTTCTGTATTTATATTCTGTAAAGCACCAATATATACCAAGGCAAATTCCTCGTATGTGAAAATGTACCTGGCAAAAAATCTGATTCTGATTCATGTACAGTTGTGATGCTACACTGGACATTGTTTCAGCAATACTGGCTTTGGCTGCTACCAAGTACACATAAACCACTCTGTATCTCAGTTCAGTACAAAGTATACAGTGTCAGACCATGTATAGTGTAATCTAAATGAGCTGCTTGGGGTTTAATGCAAACATTATGATACCTGGACAGATATCCATTACATTATTGAGATTTAGACTGCTGTGTATATTAGTAAGTTTAAGTAGAAATTGTGTGAAACAATTATTTTTTCCTCCTATACCTATTGCACTAAACCCCCTTTTTTTCCTTCCACCTTAAATTTAAATACATAGCTCATGGGTCAGTGGCGCAAAATCAGTTATATATAATTTTATTTTTACTGAAGTCCGTGAGATAGCTAGATAGTAACTGTATGCCAGCCTTGTCTTCTTTAGTATTCCTCCTCTTCGGTCCAAATCAGTAACTGCTGGGAATGTTTTTGAAGTAGTCCCTCAAATGTGGCGAGTGTGTCAGAGAAGGTTCAAGATTTAATATATCCAATATTAGTATAATAAGGGATTTCAAAAGATTTTACTCAAAACACACACTAGAAGTTCAGCAAAAAGAGCTTCTTAGGCTAATCTTATTTGCCATGCAAATCATCCAAAATCATATCCAGTCCATAATATGTGTATGTACTGGATTATTTAATTTGACATCAAAATGAAGAGATAAACATGTAGAGGAAATGTGTCTTAAAATGAAAAACTGAGAGAGAGAGAGAAAGAAAAGCTCAGTTTAACTTCAACACTGCCTAAGCTGTGGAGTAAAGTTAACCTTAGAAGTGGAAACTGAAATGGTTAATTGCATGAATTGCTCTACTGCCTTTTTTGACAGTGAGCAGAGCAGAACCTTACTCTAATTTAAATTTTTGTCTCTATTTGACCTATATTTAACTTTGCCTGTGTCCATTTTTAAATTTTGTTTTCATACTCTATCAGGGGCTAAAATGATGCTTTTATCAGAGCTTGTAAATATAGTGACACGAACATCAGATAACCAACCGAAGAGGGAGAAAAAAAACCACAACTGACAATGACACAGTCCTGCACTAAAAGATTGCCATCCCACTCTGGTAAAATGAGGCCATTGTGATAACTCTCCCTGGAGTGCTACGCTCGAAATAAACTGGCATTACTATATTTAAAAACACATAACTCAAAAGCCCAGTGATTCAGCTTTAAAAAGGTCACACCACTCAAGCTAAAAATGAAAGTCCTCCAACTTAAAAAAGATTTTTTTTGTCATTTCATTTTTTCTAATTACCTGCAGATATCAGTATCTCGGAGTCTAATTTTAGTAGAAAGATATAATTTGTTCACATGGAGTCATGCTGTGTGCAGCTTCGATTGTAGATCAAGAATAGTTTTAGTTGTTGCAAACTAATAACAGTTTTCAGATGAGTCACTTTCATGTGCACACAGATGAAAAGGGCCTTTGTGTTCATCCGTGGGCCTGGATTGTCAGATTAAGTATGAGCACCACCATGCAAATACAAATTTCCACAGAATTAAAGTGAAGACAAATGATGTGATTTTAGTGCCAGAAATTGAGGGCTAGTCTAGGTTCATCCATCCAGGAACTGCCCACCCTCTCTCACTCCCTCCGTCTCTTTCTTATTCCTCTGCTCAAAGCCAAAGAATTGATTTTCTTTTCTGAACTTGTGGTTGTGTTTTATTTTAATGAGCCACAAATTCTGTTCCCAGAAGATGAGAGGAATCAGCATTAAAGAGAGATGTCTTGTTTTTTGCTTGTGTAACAGGGTTGGAGAGGTGCTTAAAGCCCCTTTTGATGAATAATAGAAAATGTTTCATGAGGTGGAGAGGAAAAGAGTTCCAGTGCCGATCTGGTGGGAAAAAATAAGTTGAATTGAAGAAGCAGTGGTTGTGTAAATGAAATAATTTGCAGTTTGTCTGCTTTGCTCCTGGGTGGTTTGGGGTAAAAAAGGAGATGCAATAATATGAGCTGGGAAGATGAGATGTATTCTCTAATCTGTATTTGAAAGGGTGCCTTGCAGAGGTAATCTCAGGAGAAACAATTTGGATATATCATTAATAGTCACATGTGTTAAAGGTGTACGTGTCACAGGAGTGTACCACCTAGTCCTTTGGTGGGAGAAGTTTTAGCTGATTGACTTGGTCACATAATATCAGTTTTGAAGGTTTGAATGAATGAGAACTAACACTGAATTTGTGACGTTGAAAAATATATATATAAGCATTTTGTTTATTCATATCGAATGCCTCAATGTGCAACAAGCTAACAGGTGACTTGATGTTTAATGTTTAATAGTTTGAATATTTGATGTTTAATAGTCACAAATGTAAGTCGCTTTGGATAAAAGCATCTGCCAAATGAGTAAATGTAAACGTAGCCAGAAAACCAGCAGACCTTCATTTACAGTTTTTCCTCTATGGTGTTGAATTCCAAAATGATTGCAGTTTACTACATGTTCAGTCTGGCTCACTACTTTTCTCTTTTTTCTGTTAACAAAGAAATCAACAATGGCCTCATTTACTGATATGTAAATAAATGCCTTTTGCCTTTTATGCAAACTGATATGCAAATGTATATATTCTTTTAAAAGGCTTTAAAATTCTAAAACAGCTGGGTACTGTAGTTTTTAGCAAATGTTACTCATACAAGAGGAAATAAATTTGTTGGGGACTACTTTCAGCTGCAAATGAATAAAAATGTGGTATTTGGAGCAGCAGGACGGTGTATGTGGGATTGAATCAAAATAAACTACCGTGTGTGTGTTCATGTTAATGAAAGTCCTTGTCACCCAGTGCAATAGTGTGACATGGGGTGATATTTAATAGTTTTTGGACCACAATAGAGCTCCATGGTGCAGATGAAAGTTCAGGTAATCCACAGCCCTCGCAGGTTGCTCTTCAGAGTGTGTCCCAAGGGCAGAACAGTGAGTGGTAAATTTAAAAGCTGGTCTGTCTAAACTGCATGTTGTAATTTAAGTATTTATAAAGTCACTAATTTCATTTTAGACAATTAAATGGGATTACACAACTTCCTGTTTCCACGCATCCACCTCTACAACAGTGAAAACAGTGGTCACAAAGAAGATGTATATGCTGCTACTTTTGAGAGGAGCTTCTACTGATCCCATTGACATCCATGAATTAAGATAAACCTCAGTAATGTCATCAGTCAACATCATTTCAAACTGCACACAGCAACTCAAAAAGCATTCATAAGTCTGACAAATATTACAGTTCCACCCATTACCAAATCTTTAAAGCACTTTCAGAATACTGTGGCAAGATTCTCAAAGAACGTCTGATTTGAAGGCTACAGATATGCCTATAGGTTTCTTATTTTAAGTTTCACCTTGAATCATTTTGATGAATTATCATTTGAACTCAGATTCTCTGCACTCTAAAACCCAAAAAAACAGAACCCAGCTCAAGTTAATCAAAAAATCCATCCCTTTCACATTGTGTGATCAAAGTTGGCCCTTTTCTTTCACAGGCACTTTTCAGGTCCCCTGACCCTGCCCCGTGATTGCTCTTCAGGGGAAAAAACACTTAACAAACACAGGATCTCTTTTAAAAAGCCCCGCCACATTGTCACATTGTCATGTTGATAGCCTAGGGGTCCTGGCATAAAGAGCTATTGAGGAGGGAGACCTGAAAGCAAGCTTTCCCTCTACACTGCCCTGAATGAGAAAGGTTCTTTCACCTCGGGCTGGGTATGGGAGAGGTGAGGAGGAGATGGACACAAAGGGGTAGCATGGTGGAGGTGGAGACTTTTTAGGAGAGCAAAGAGATTGAGGATGTGGAGGAGAGGAGAGGGCGTAGTTTAGGAGGTCTGTGGAGTGTAGATGTGCAGGAAGTCTCTCTTGTCTGCAGCACTGAGCAGTGAAACATACACCATGTCCTCTCTGCTTTTCATTTCTTTCCTTGAGTCACTTAGTTGACAGCACAGGGCTAGGCAGTCTGACTTTCGCTTTCAGTACTGCAGACTAATGATATAAATCACTTTTTAAAACTTTCCCTCATTATTTCAATAGAGTGTGATTTAAATGCAGCACAAGTCTCTGGGATACCAATTATTTATTTACTGCCTGAAGTTACAGTAATTATGCATGAATTATTAACATACTTTATAGTGGTAGGGAGTTTCATATATGCTGGAAGTTAAGAGCTTATCACACTGCACAGCTAATAACGTGCACGTATCTGTGTGTGTGCTACACTTTCTCAAGACAAATGCAGTGTAGCTACAGGAATGTGTTATGGGCTAAATAGTTCCTAGTTACCAAGATTCTGGCCGTGGGCAACTTACTGTATATTCAGTCTGGTTGGGATGGGTAGGGTCTTAGTTTTTGAGGGGAGACAGAAAATTGTGAAGTGCAGGAAGAATTACACGTCGCAGCTCTTTTCAACAGTGTCAGTGTTGGTGTTCTCTCTTCTCTCTGTTCCGGGTTGAGACATTTTGAAGCAAATCTATTTATCTTGGGTCCATTCAGATCAAGTTTGCCTGTCCTAAGGTCCCTTTCGGGTGTGTATAGACTAAAGCTGTGTTTTTTTGATTTCCCTAAAAATATTTCTGCTTGGCTACAGTCAGAGAATAAGTTACAATCACGTCACGACATCCTGTCCAAGATGCTCACCAAACTGTCTTTACTCTTTTCGAAGAGCTACATTGTGTCCAACGGTTAGGAATCTCAGATGATGATCAAAACTTCCAAATACTGAACAGTGAAATTATAAAATTAAGTAATAGCAAATGTAAGTTATGTGCATGATTTGTTATGTCAAGTTCAAGTACTTATTTGCTCTGAGAAAGAAGGCATGTTTTCCATCATCATCACACACTATGTGCTACCATGTGACCCCAACAAATGCCAATGAACCACTAACCAGATGTCCTCCTCCTCTAACTGACCCTTACTCAAGAACGCCTTTTCCGACAATTCACTCAATTCAAAATCACTAAAACCTTAAAAGTGCACCCCATTCATTACAATCACCATATGCCTAATGTCTTCCCCCTGACAATTTGTTTGTGTCAAGGCCAGGGAAGAGCTTTGGTCCATCTCGCATGTGTCAGTTATGTCCCCTCCCTCTTGAGAGATGTAATTAAGTGTTAAAAGAGCTTCAGAAAAAACCTTTGTGACAAAAGACTGTGAGGGAACTTGTCTGTCGCCACCACATATACTTGACAAGTAGTGGTCAGCACTAGTGTTAATTTTGTCAGCCATTTTAAAATATAGTCTTAGTCTTAGTCCTGTGTCAAATGTCCTTGTAAGTTTTTTTCATATTTAGTCCACTGTATACTATTTTTTTAACCTAGTTTGACTAAAAGTCTGGGCATTTTAGCCTAGTTTTAGTCATTAACCATCATTTTAGTCTTCTAACTCATTAGTAAAATTTTGATTAGCATTTTGGTCTAACCAAAATAGAGATATGATTCGAATGTTAGCTTTGTTCTCATTTTATTGCAAAGGAGACATTAACTGATCTCAATTCCCAGGTGGTTAGCCTTGATATGCCGCTTCAAGTTTGTAGTGTTTCTTATAATCACATTGCTTGCCGTCTGATATAATGTATTTTATTAACATTTTTAATTTATGGATTACATTTTAGTGTTGTCATTTTTCGTCAACAATATTGCATGTTACTATAGTCACAGTCAGCGTTTAAGGACATTGTCCCCGTCTGGTCTTCTTGTTTTAGTCAGGGAAAAAAAGGTTGTTGACAAATATATTTCGTTTAGTTTCGTCTGACAAAAGTAACACTAGTCAGCGCCAAAGATCATCTTTCACGAGAGGGCTGGACGAGAAGAGAGAGAAGAGGACAGGTGATTCTGACAGGGCAAACGCAGACATCAAGGGTGGGGTTTGAAATATTGGCCGGCAGGGAAGCTGATCTGGTTAAGCTCTTGTCACTATCTTCATCTGAGACGAGCGGCCTGCTTCTCTTCTCGTCTTGGTGCAGCACCCCGGAGGTCCCTCCCTTCCCTGCCATTCAGAACTAAAATGAGCAAAGGTTAGGCATTAGACCAATTATCAGCTGAAATTAAAAACTGTGAGTGAACACAGAAGGTGCGCCACGTTCACTGTGGAGGCTACCAAACGAGGAAATGAAGAATCTGACTTTAAAGACTCTCCAGCCCTCCCAAGTGTGTCTTTGGCATATACTTTGGTCTGAGGGGAAAGAGATTTACTCCTGTGACTCTTTCATCCCCTGCATGTCTTTTTTCTTGTGCCTGATTTTGTCCCACAGCGTGCACAGAGAAAGCATGGCAGCGTGTGAGCGGGTGTGTGCAATTCACAGCATGGGAAAAAGAGCACTCCTGAGAAACCACAAACAGGAAGGTAGACACATCCATCACAAGCATGCACCCCTACCTCCTCCTACCACCAAACACACACACAGTTCACAATTCACTCTCCTTGCTTGCCACTGTTCCCCACTGTAACAATGGTTGTTTCCTGGAGACCGGGGTCACAGTGACGTCGTGAGCGACAAGCCGGTATGTGAAAGCTCAAGAACCGGTGAATAGGAAGAAGCCAAGGTCTTACTCAACATCCAACCATGACTCAATGGACCTGCACAACAAGAGAACTGTTTTCATATTCATCAACAGTTTCCTCACTCAACACTCATCATCCTAGCATTATGCAAACATTTTACAAGGGAAGGTGCAACTCACTGGTTTGCTGCTTCTGAATACAGCATGACTCAGTTTAATCAGCACCGTACAAATACACAGCACTGATTTCTATCTATTTACAGGTCGGAACAGCTTCACCTCTCAGATATGGACCGTCTGGCTTCATTTCAAGAATCACTTCATCGTGTTCACTCTCAGGTTAGAAGGAGGGATAATTATTCATTCTGAGATGAAAGCATCAACAGGTATCAGAGTGAAAGAGGTGTTGTGCCCCTCAGGCTTTGTCAGGTTTTTTCCTCTCTTTGTCAGGCTAGCTCTCATCTACATCAGCACTGGTCTGGAACACGAAAGCTAAAGTCTAAATCTGAGCTGGAAAAACATGATATAACTGCTCAGTGACATTCAGGGGATGTGTAAGTGGAGTTAAGAAGACAATCTTTTTGTAACTTTGTCTGTCATGATTTTCAGGTTTAGCCAACTTAGTGTGGACGTAGTCTCAGTCACAGCTGTGCTGATTTGTGTGTGTGGCCAGGGCTGCTTTTTGGCTTTTTGGCTGTTTGTGTTAGCTTCCATTAGTGCTCTCCTGTTGGAAGCCATGGAGGATGGGGTTGGGCTAATTTCACAGTGTGTTTATCAAGCTTGGTTGTTGAGAGGGAGCGGTTGAGAGGTGGTGATCAGGGACTGACTGAGACTCTTGCCAGGGCACCTCACATACTGCTTGCAGAAATCAATACTTCTCTGTCTCCATCTCTCTAGTTTCTCTTCATTTTCTTCACTTAGGAATTTCCACACCAGGCCTGGGTGTAGTAGATTATAGGGACAAAGTTTGCATAAAAGTGTGTTGTTAATCAGAAAGGTATTGAAATGACTGATTCAAAATCAAACACTACAAGCTGACATCACCAGTAAAACACAAAGAAAAACTTACATACTCTTAAGGTCGCTGACTGGATCAGAGACACTGAAATTGAGTAGCCTCCGAACAGCCAATAAGAGTGAGCTGACTGGGAAGTGTCACAAATGTGGTGTGTATTTGCTTGCGCTATAAAATGTATAAAGCATGCTGATTCCCTCTTTCCAGCCATGAGCTCATGGGTTCATCTGCAGTTTTATTCCCTTTTATTTTCTCTGTTTTTCTGTGCAAAACACAGCAAACACAAGTGCACTAGCTGATGACGACAGTCTGCCTCCATGTTTGTTTGTGTCTAAAGTCATGTTTGATCATGTGAGTTTCTGTGAGAGTCCCTGGAATCGCCACTCTGAAATTATTTAGTTTAAACGCCATTTGTGTGGTCCTGCATCTGGACTAAATCATCTGGTGTGTGCATTCTTAAGATTAGTATCCCACATTTTTCAAATCAATTAAAATTTGAAAATCACCTCTAGTGTGCACCAGGCACCAGTGTGTGTTTGTATTTTCATTATGTCAGTAACCATTCATCCAATCAACTTCAAATGTGGTGGGTGTGTTGCTGTGGACCCAAGGGAGTGCAGTGTCACGTTTGGTGCAATATGAACGCAAAACACCTTCAGAAGGAAGGGAAAGAAGGAAGCGCTAAATATCTAGCAGTATCTCCACCATTGTCATGTTGTTTCAGTGTTATTAATGCTGTTGGACAGAGGTCAGCACATAAGTTTGATAATTTAAATTTGAAATTGTTGGGTTCGTGGTTAGCTTGGTCAGTAGTAGACAAACATGTGAAAATATTTTCTTCGCTCTTCAACAAATTAACTATGAAGAGACTATTTCACATGCGAGTGTGCGTTCTGGCGATAGGTCCACATCCATCAACCTATGGACGCTTATTTTCATTTCCCCAGCATCTCCTAGCAGAGGAAATTCCTGCGTTTCTCATTCAGGGGAATCACGTTTCAACTGTCTTTCATTAGGAAAAACAGAACAACTGCGGGAATTTAACAGTGGGTAAATAATGATGATGTTACAGGTCTCAGATGGAGAACCCATAAACAGATAAGATTTTCCTGTAAAACAGGAGAAAACGTGAGAAAGGCTCAGAAGATTGAGGAAACAACAAGTCCGCTAACAAAGAGAGTCATGCGGGAAGCAAAATGTCACACTGCCCCCTGTTGACAACACTGGAATGTCCACAGTGTATTACAGAGCCTCTTAACTTCATCAAAGAACATAATAAACGGCTCAAAACAGAATATCTTAACATTGCATAAAATGTAACAATACATTTTGTGTGTGTCACAATGATCTGGTATACAATTTATTTTATTTAATTAATTTTATCAGTGTGATGCCTGTCACATCTGTCTGCGCAATGTGCATGTCAGATCTCTCCTCCTTGGCTGCCATCTTCATTTTCACTAGAAAACAAAAAGGGGAAAAGAGCATGCGTGTTACTTTGTGGCTATAATAACGCTGTTGACA
Organism: Micropterus salmoides; assembly: GCF_014851395.1. Lineage (NCBI taxonomy): Eukaryota > Metazoa > Chordata > Actinopteri > Centrarchiformes > Centrarchidae > Micropterus > Micropterus salmoides. Next base: position 32,768,423 of record NW_024040596.1, read on the forward strand.
CAATGTCCACTATGCCCTGCAGCTCCTGCTGTAACCTGAGAACCACACAAATGAAGGATTTAATGTTTGTATTAGACTATAATCAAAACTTGTGCTTAGGCCCCATCCACACTACTGCGTTTTCGAATTAAAACGGAGACCGTTTGCTACGTTTCCACCTCCCATCCAGATTAAAACAGCAAAAATGAAGACCTAAAACGGAGAACTTTGGAACTTGCTGCCGACCCCGTTTTGCGTTTTGAAACTCCAGAGGGCGTTTTAGTGAAGACGGGCAAAAACGGAGGACTTTAGAGACGATGACGAAGACACTCAGGCTCAGCTCTCTGATTGGGTCTTAATAGTCATGCAAAGCAGAACCACAATGCTGCTGATAGAATTGGTATTTTTATTAAAATATTCTCTACCGTTCAGATAACACTTAGGCCTATCTGCCTACACTTGTGGGCTACTGTGCATGCTGCCGTTCACTTTGCAACGACTCCCACCTCCTTTCGCAAATCTTCTGTAACTACAGAATAGACCATCTGCTTCATGTTTACACCAGCACGCACATGCTCAGTGTACCTGAACGGCCAATAAATTTGCGTTTTAATGTAGACGGAGATCAACTATGATACGCAGCTAAAATGCTGGTGTGGACGAAGATCGTATTTTCAGGACAAACGGGACAGGAGTCGGGACAACTGCTCATAATTCGGGACTGTCCCATATTTTTCGGGACGTCTGGTCACCCTAAAGGCGTCACATCGGCCCCTGTAAATGGGCACTGCACTAGTGCAAGTAATGTAGCTTACATTAGTTAGGTTGTGGGTTAGCAAACATTTGCTACTGTGAAGCTAATATGCAGAGAGGACGTGATGGTCCCAGAGCCAGCACACCAGCTCTAGACAGCGAAACTCACAACTCTCCTGCTGCTAGAGGCTGGATGAGGACTCTTTTGTGGTGCTGTATGCTTAAGTCTGCAAATACTTAAACTGAATTCTCTAATGTTGAGCTTCTGTTTCATTAATTATTACTGATTTACTTATTAAACCACAGGTAACTACTGTTAGTTGTCAGCTGACTCAAAATTACACAAAATTACACAGAATTATATTTATTACAACTAGCTAACCTTCTTGTGGACCCCCAGGAATTTAGTTTTTCTTCATGTCTTCCTGTGCTGACAGGACTGCACTCTGAAAGACCAGCATGTGTTTGTTACCAATTTGAATATACAGCATTATCACTCCATCAACCCATAAACATTCCCATCAGGGGTTAGATGTGGTCATAAAGAGCTTCTAGCTCTCCCCCGCACTCTCCTCTCACCCACGCCTTCCCTGCCAAGTTACCCATCAACCCACATTCATTTTGGTGACTGATGTCCTGATTAAACAGAGAGGGTGATTGATCCATCATATCCATCATTCTGCCTGTCTGTGGCACAGTATGGTGTCAACCCTTTACTCTATTGTCTAGAATTCCAACCTTCGTACGGCACACGTGTGTATGTGTGTGTGCATACGTGTATTCCCAGCCTTGTGTGTGGAAAGCATTCTCTATTCACATGTGATAGTGTGACAAATATAATTTGGTCATCATCGTCGGTGGTGATCTAATTTCTTATGCATATGTGTTTGGGGACAGCTTATGTTCATTGTGCGAGAGCAAGGGAAGTTGGGGGATTGTGAGATTTTGTGTCCACGTGTCAAACACAGTCAGAGATGTCATCTGGCCTAAACAGACTCTCCCTCGCTCTGTGTTTCCCCCCTCATCCATCTCACTGACAGTGGCAGAAACAGTAGCCTCCCCGAGCGCTCCCTCAGCTAACAGTTGGAGGCCCTGCCTGCTATGTATGGAGGCCTTGTCCACAGGAAGAAGCCTGTTCACAGTCGGGTTAACTTGTTGAGGACACCCCACCATCACTGGGTTGACCTCTATATGGAACTGAGTTGAGCTGCCAGGTCCCAAACCCATTTTTCTACTGGATATTTTGACACCTATTCGTGGCCCTTCACATTTTTTCAGAGCTGTAAATGATACTAATACAAAGGAGCTCACAAATCTATCCTTTGTGCTGTTAAAGTAATCATGAAATATGAAATTTGTCACTTTGTGCAAGTTGTCACAATGTCCCTCTCTGCCTCAAGCTGATGTGTGGTGAGTGTTCTGGCACTAAATGGCTGCCGTGCATCACCCAGGTGGGTGCTACACATTGGTGGTGGTTAAGGTGAGTCCCCCCCACTTCACTGTGAAGCTCTTTGAGTTTCAATGATAAAGCGCTATATAAATGTCATTCATTATACACTGTATAAATAAGTAATATTTTTCAAACAACTGTATTTCTTTTACTCAATATAGATGCCGTATATTTAGGTGTTATTTTATGGTGTACAAGTACATGTACATCGACACCAAAATATGTTTTTTTGAATAATATGCAACCTGTAAAATCTTTCATAGTATAACTTACCTGCAGGTACCTGTCCATTTGCACTAGTATATTGTATACTGTAGATTCTGTATGTTTTTAATGGTGTGCTGTGTCATGTGCATTGTATGAAGGAAAATCAGCAGATCACCAAAAAGTCTACAATTCATCCTGTTTTTTTGTATTTATTTTTTGTTGCATTAATGCTTCCGTGCATGTGTGAATTAATGTATAGAATAATGCCTCTTAAAGGAAGTTTTTCCTTGTCTCTGTCGCCTAGTGCTTGCTCTTGGTGGGAATTGTTGGGCTTCTGTAAATAACATCATAGAGTATGATCTAGACCTGCTCTTTTATGAAAAGCGCTGTGAGATAACTGTTGTTGTGATTTGGCACTATATAAATAAAATTGAACTGAATTGAATTGAATAAGCAATTCAAAGATGTACATATTCTATAATCAAATCTGAGACTTGCATGGAAATAACATTACAACAGAATAATCATCTAAATAATCGAGGATATTTAAACCTGCAGAAAGCACTGCTATAGCTGACTGGTCAAAACCCCACAAGTGAAAAAACTAGCACTAGAAAAAGTAGCACTTTGGTGCATCATTCAGCATTAGCATTAATGATGCGTCATGTTTCACATACTGTAGATATCCACCCTGTCTGTCTTTAGAATCAGCACCTGTCAGGAATCCCTCTGTGGACAGCGTTTGTTTTTATCTCAACTCCACAATTGATAGTGGGTTAGTTTCTGCTCTGTGTGCACAAAAGGACACCCTGAGATTCCGTTTCAACAAAATAAGAAACTTTTGGATTTACAGGCAAAAAGCCCCCAGGCAGCGTACAAACCAATATAAATTCTGAATACATGTATATAATGTGCAGCCTCACTCTCACTGCTGGATGCTTGTCTATATAGGCTATTGTAGTTGGTTTTAGACTATTTAAGGTGAAGAAGTGTACTATTTTATTTTATGTGCCACTAATTTGCAATCTTATAACCAATTTCAGACTAGTTTTTCAAGACTGTAACACTGTACTGTCACTGTCAGTGAACTGTGTTCCATGCAGTGAACAGACAAACTTGGATTCCCCTGGAGAAAATAATATAAACTGTGTGTCAGATTTGATGTTATTCCTTCTCCACCTCTACAAAATCTAAAGTCAAACTAAGATTTGTTAGTGGGTGACAGCCACTGATTTAGTGGAGGAGACTGAATAAAGAGAGATGGAAGGAACATATAGAAAGACTTGGGAGCAAACTTGGGTCAAATCATGTCTGCTGTGTTTGTAGCATTCTGGGTGTTTGTTTTAACCTGTCTGGAGTGCCAGATGGGTGGGGTTTCTGAAAAAAGAAAATGTATGTGCCAAGAAATGAGACAATCACAGGAAAGCAATAGAAAATTATTTTGGCAGTTTTTCAGTGATCACACACAAATTGTCCTAATGCAGTTCTCCCCACTCATCCAGTAGGCCACTCACAGCAGGTTAAAAAATAATTTGATCATCATGTATGTGACCCTGCTGTGTCTGGGGAACATGGGTGGAGAGAAAGGCTTGATAATGAGTTCCATAAGACTGCAGAGTGAGGTGCAGGAGGACAGGGACAAATGGAGAAAAGGAGCTATGCAACCTTTGAGAACTGTCAGCACTCAGCACAGAGTTCAAGGAGGCTGAAAACACGTGAAGGCAAATTCACTGTTAGAATTAACAAGAGGCGTTGTCTTTAAGTATGTGTAGTAATCAATCAACATGCACAATGAAAATGTAGCTCAAAGTTTTCTTGTCAAGCCTTTCTTTGGACAGATCTCAGTTTGAGCTTAATTATCATATCAGTAGTATGCAGCTAAAGCATTTTCATTTTCAAAATCCCTCCCTGCAGCAGGAGAGAGATCAGCAGGGTTGATACCAGGAGACCCAGAGGGTTGCTAACTTCAGAACATGAAAGACAACCTATTCTTTTATCCAGACAATAGAGGTGGATGGGCCCCCACCCTAATTCACATTCTATATGGAGCTAGCTGCTCCTGCAAGAGGTGGCTTCTTTTATCAAACTCTCTGGTGAAACACTCACTCCCTCTCCAGGGTGCAGCTAAACTTAGCTGACCCTTGACTCAGAGTGTAAAACCTTCTAAATTCCCGGTCATATATGTGGCCCATCCTGGTCTTGTAAAGATTGTTAACTGGAGAAGGAAAGGAAAAGTGAAGATCTGGAAAAAAAAAATTGTACTCTGGAGAATTGCTAGCCTAAGATGTTGATGATGGGGACAGTAAATTAATTCTTGTGTTTGGAAAAAAGCTTCAAAGTTGTCCATGCGCACCTGTATAAAAGTCTTGGAGGGCAGATGCAAAAGTTGCTCTTGAGGTACAAGAAAAAAATGCTGCACACTGTCTGACAACCAGAACATTATATTTACTGTTTTGATCCAACAAGGACCTCCTTCAGGTCAGCACACACTTTTTTCCTTAGTTTTGGAGATTTTTATTGTTTTGGAACAATAGATCCATTCTCACCCACCTGTCTATATGCACATTTTCAACATGAGCATGAAACAAACAAAAACACTATCATGTATTCTACATGGTTTTCTATTGTTTGAGGTTTGACTGAAGCTCTTTTAATTATCATCTCGTTGCGCCCTCTTCTTCTGCTCTTCTTTAAATGCCCAATGCTGGACAATGTGTCAAACATTTAGATGGCATACAACTCCTAATATAACGGCGGATGGAAATGCACATTTCATTTTTCCAAATTTCTGGAAATTCAGTTAAAATGTATGCATGTTGCTACTTTTTTAGTAAGCGTCAGGGTCAATTCTTAATTTGATGAAAGATGAAAGATGGAATTGATTAGGGGATTCACTTGTGACAGTCCCTCATGCTCATGATGGACATTTAAACATTAATTTCCATCCTTCCATCAAAACTTTCCAACTCAGCAGTAACGCTGCTCCCTCTCGTGTACCAGGTGCCACATATTGTGTGAGAATTGTGCTCTTTCTGTAACATGTTTTGTTTCATGTTTGAATAAAAAACTGCTAAAAGCAATGTTAGAGAATCCATGTCTGGAAAGTGCTTGAGACACATTTAAAACTATTGACAAGAGTGCATTGATTGTTTTGTTGTTCAAGCTCAGTAAAGGCTGAGTAATGATCTGATCCATTGCTGTCAGGTCATCAGTGCTTTCTGAAATGACTGTATCCTTGGCTTATTATTACAGACTGGGAACCACTGACTAATTCATTCTTGTGCTGCAGACCTCACACCCCACAGCTCACACACTCCCACTTGCACTAATCATTCCTTTCCCTTGTGTCCTCAGTAGTCCCTTGCCTTCCCTGACCTATTTGGAACCCCCACAGGACGAGGTCCCAGATCCCAGAGCTTGGCGCTGGAATTTGATTAGTCAGTATTTCCCAAAGACCTCATCTCGCACTCTTCTCCCAGCACATACACATAAATATGTCAGAAACCAACCTCTCCCCTCCCTCTTGCCTTTTTTTAGGTGGGGCTGTGGTGACTGACAGCTGTATTGAGCAGGATGAGTGGCGGAACAGAGGCTCTTTATGTGTGCAAGCCTCATTTGGGCACACCCAGTGGCCTAATGACACCCAGTGAAATGACCTGGGTGACTCTGAGCTATTTAGTGCTGTCATCCCACTAAATAAGCACTCAAACACACACACTTGCACAGAAATAAATGATCACCAAACCTCCAACTAAACTCTATATATGGTTCATTCACACTGTTCAATCTTCTCTTGACAGTCAAACATTTAAATTTTGTTTTTATTGTTTTCATGAAAATAACAAGACAAAAGATAACAGTACTTGACAAAGATTTGACATAACAATCCCCTCTAATCTTTCAAGGTGTAAGCAGTTCATCAAGTTTCTCATCCAATGAATATAAAAAGGTGGTTGAGTAGACTTCCAGCTGATGAGAATAAGCTGTTTGATAATTACGGTGGAGAAGATCAGAGGGTCTTTCTGGGAGTTAGAGAGGGGATTATTCTTGGGTGGAAGGCCAAGAAGAGCGATGAGAGTGGAAGGATCAATGGTTGTTTTCAATGTTTTGGAAATTTAGTCAAAAATTGGCTTCCAGAAGTTGAGCAAGAGCCAAAACTTGTGTAAGTGTGGCTGGAGCTTGCCTTGGTCCTTTATGTTGGATGAATGTGCTTAAGATGACTAAGATGATGGCGTGCGCAGATGGAGGAGGAGTGCATTCTATCCAGGACCTCGTCACACTCCCAAAACACATAGTCAAAGTCAGTTTCACACTGCTGCTTCACCAATAGATCTTGAGATGCTGTGAAGTTTCCAATAAGGTCATAAAGATGGTAATCAATCCATTTGTTGTGGACACCGGTCTCCAAAATGTTATCTAGTAAGGTTTTTGGAGGAAGTGACAGAAAATCTGATTAGATTAGATAAGATTTTTCCTTAAGAAAATCACAAACACATAATTTTGAAAAATGCCGATTGACTCCACAACAAATATGGCCATTTATCACTTTAGGACCGAGGCCCCATCTACAATACTCCAGAGTTTTAAAACGAATACGATCTCCGTCTACACCAACGTTTTAGCCGCAGATCTCCGTCTACATTAAAACAACTGAAAATGCAAATCTAGTGGCCGTTCAGGTACACTGAATGGACCAATAACGAGCTAGTTAAAAGCGACTGTGGCGGCTTGAAAACAAACTGGAAGTCATTGCAAAGTAAACGGCGATATACACAGTACAAGTATATAAGTTTATTTTCATGGTACAAAATATTTTAATAAAAAATACCAAATCAAAAACTGTCAGTAGCATCATGTTTCAGCTTTGCATGACTTATAAGACCCAATCAGACCCAAACTTGAGCGTCTGTGTCATCCTTTTTTGCCCATCCACACTAAAACAATACTCAGAGTTTTAAAACAAAACGGCGTCAGTAGCATTTTGAAATTAAGTCTTGGTTTTCACCATTTTAGTTTGAACAGGAGGAGCAAACGCAGGTCTCCAATTTGAAACGAAAACGTAGTAGTGTGGATGGGGCCTAAATCAGATATAGCACCTTGCCTTTGATCAATCATGCCACTTTGGCCGCTTCTCGTTGTATACTCTTGGCAAACACAAGCTCAGAGTTATCTAATTAGTGAGCCAAACCTCTACAGGCACACAGAATGCCAGGCGGTGCTACTGTAAATACCCTTTCACCATCTGGAATGTGTGTGACTGTGTCACTCTCTTTTCTCTGTGACCTGAGATAGCTTCTTGCTAGGTGGTAACAGCATGCCAGGCTTCAGGCAGCTGTCTCTGTCTCTCCTTTCCCTCCTGTACCATGCCTCATAATCAGCAAGTCATCGAGAAGTTCTTTTATTTCCAACAGTGAAGAAAGTGACTGTTCTGCCATCTTTGCTGTTGACTTCTCACCACTGCAAATGATGTATACTCTTCCTCCTATCGTCTTCCTCTGTTTTGCCCGCTGGGCCCTCCCAAGTTGTAGCCTTTTCCTACTGTAAGGCGATCCACACACATTCATGTTGCATTGATTGGGCAATATTCAAACATTCTGACATGCAGAGTAAAAAAAGCGCACATATGTTTGGGGTATGCTAAACATTCAGAATAAATTACATAAATCATTGCATTCCTTTTTGTCAGTAAGAAGTGAGAATTGTTCCAAATTTCAGACTTGCCTTGCTGTGGTCTTGTATTGTATAAGCCTGTGTGATGGAAGCCAGCGAGACTATAAACCTCACTCCCGACACTTTAAAAGACGTGCTGGCGACCGACGCCAGTGGCCACAGGGTTTAGCTCCTTGTCACCGTGTCCGTCTCCCGTACCTGAGGTTGCCACTTCGAGTCAGGCCCGTGCAGTACGTTCTCGGGAGCAGCCGTATGCACTCACGTTACTCTTCTTTCCAACGTTTGTTGACTCCATCTTATCAGCGCTACTGTGGGACCCCCTGTATATTTTTTAACCGCCCGCAGCAGAGTAAAAACCGCCCGCTCCCGTGTGATTTGTGTTCGAGATCCCAATCCCAATGCAGCTCTCTAGGGGCAACACTAGCCCCTTCAGCCACTTTCATGTCCCAGTTTAAGCCTCGAAAATACTCGGGACACGGACTGCTTTTGTTAATATTACTTTCTGCAGTCAGCTTGGCGGACACGTTCCACACATGCACAGTAGATCAGTTGGTGCCGCGCACAAAAAATGGGAGGCACATGGACGTCCCACAGACCCAGACCCTAAGCGTATGCCCTCAGATGATGACTTTTTCGTCACGCGGACCCTAGCCGACCTTCACGGACCTTCGCAGACGCGTAAAGTATAATACTTGCCTTAGCTGCTCAGCCTCTGGAGAATGTCCACCTCCCAGTACTCTCACATCCTACAGCAGATAAGGCCCTATCTGACCCAGATGGCACATTCCACAGGTGTTAAATTAGGAGATAACAAGCACTCTTTCATTAACACTCTGACAGGATTGCCTGATAACAGTTAGAAACCTGCTTACGATGACTTGTTTGGCTTCATCTCCTGCCTTGTGCACAGTGGATGAGATGAGTCAGGATATAAAGAGACAGTCTCTACCCTGCAAAGGGAAAAGCCAATGACTTCAAGTTGAAGAGGAAAATACTATTTTTTGATGATGTAGTCAGCATGAGGTCAGAGTCAATATCATTTTAGAACCATCTCAAAACATATTCCCTTAAACTTGCTTTAGTGCGAAATATTTTTATAGGTCAGGGAAGTTTTCTCAGTTCCTCACACTCTACATTTACTGCCTTTAGTCAGATTGTAACCTAGCGTGGGATCACAAATATCTGACCTGTTCGCTGATTCCAATTGCTGTCCACATCTCTGTCTTTTTCATATTGAATGATGATTGAACTAGGTTTAGTGTTGTGCTCAGTGACAACTGTCTCCACTGTTGGAAATAAACTGAGCCAGTCAGAGGTAGGAATGAAAAGTGTTACAAAGCTATATGAATTGTGGAAGTCCACTTACAGGAATAACAACTCCTGAAAAATGTCAAGTTAACTGCTACGAGCATTCAGTAGCGATAGGCGGGCCCGTGCCACCCATTTAATAAAACATATGAATAAAATGAAGTTAGCGGAGAGGGCACCAGTAGAGGGCACTTAATGAGCAACAACAATGCTCATGATGTCAAACCTATCGAAGATAATTGACGGTGGTTAAGCTAGCAAACTTTTGTAAGATGGCAAAATAATCTGATTCCTCCCCAACTCCCCATGCCCAAACAAAGCTCAGAAGAAAGAAGAAAGTAAGGAACATTCTAAAAGCCGAACAAATCTTAGAGGTGAACTGTTGTCGGTAAATGAGACCACCTGTCAGCACAATCTGAAATCATTCCCTCCTACTAGGTCAGTAATTGATATGGCAAGACATCTATTTCTGTATTTTGCAATGAAAGGTCTTACTGTCCATTAGGTCAATAGCCATTGGCTGGCTGTAAATGAGTTAATACAGCTGTCTAAGGCTTGTGCTGTTCTGCTGTTTCTGTTTATGAAGTCTACTATTCTGTATCCTATTACTGATTTTCTGACTTGTCACAAAAAGAACAATTCTCTGAGTGATTTAAGTAAAATTTACTTACTTTTTACAGTCTGTTGCGCGATACAATCCGTCACAGTCCAACTTGTATAAACCATTTATATGCTATAAAATAGCTCAGATATGTTTAAATGTTTATGCTCTATTTTATTTGACAGAATAGAACTAGGTCTAGGCTTTTTTTAGACTGATATATTTAAGTTGCCCTTGCGCCTGGCTACGCTTATGCCGCTATCGTGTTGATTAAAATAACATTCGCAGGACAGAAATGTGATATATACTGAATGGTTAAGGAAAAATAACTCCTCCCAGACAACAAATGGCTGTAGTATGCAATATCAGACTAAATACTGAAGTGAAAACAAAATGGCAATTCAGTGTGATTACATAGGACATTGTCAAACAATGGCCATGTGTAATTTTCAGCGGCCTCTAGCAATGAAGTTTCAGATTGCAACCACTACCTTTCCAAGTAGATGCTCATGTGCATGCTCAAACTAACAGCATCACACAAAATGCTGGAAACTGAGGTAAACTCCCACGGCAGCGTTACAATAAAATTTTTATCAGACGGGCACAAGGACTCTAACAAAGTCATTTTTGTGTACATTTGAATATTTTTTTAAAATCTGTAATTTTCTTTGTACCTAAGTACATCTAAAGTATTGTACTTTGCTAAATTTCTTATAAGTAAAATATATATAATGCATTAAAATGAAGCCTATCCCAGCCTGGAGCCTGGAGCCTATCCCAGCTGACATCGGCCGAAAGGCGGGGTACACCCTGGACAGGTCGCCAGTCCATCGCGGAGCAGAAATGTTAAGTGACCCAAATAAAACAAACTAAAGATGTTGAAATGCCAGCTAATCTTCTGAAAAAACCTAGCTGGAGGCAGTTACATTACATTTTTAGCCGACACGTTTATCCAAAGCGACTTACAATTGCTATATATATCAGAGGTCACACACCTCTGAATCAACTAGGGGTGTGTCATAGTGGGGAGTTGAACCCAGGTCTCTCACTCCCAAGGTATGCAGCTTATCCACTGCACCATCAACTCCTTAATGACAGTTGCCAGGTGTGGTATTTGTCGAACCCAGGACCTTCTTGATGTGAGGCCACAGTGCTATCCACTTGTCCACCATGCAATTCTGTTAGCCTGAATGAAATCCACTCCCCCCAGTCACATTAACACTCAGATTCCTCGAGGCACCGGTCGAGGAGGTGGAGTTGCAGCTATCTTCGACTCAAGCCTACTAATCAGCTGTAAACCTAAACTTAATTATAATTCATTTGAAAGCCTTGTTCTTAGTCTCTCACACCCAACCTGGAAAATTTTGCAGCCCATTTTATTTGTTATGGTGTACCGAGCCCCTGGACCATACTCTGAATTTGAGTTTTTGTCAAGTTTAGTTCCCACAGAATCACTTTTTATCTGACTACTATTTAATAACTTTTGATTTCACATCACTGGACCGCATGCCATTAGGCAAAAATTTCTACACTAGATATCTATCTTGAGATGTCTGCCACCAAATGTGCCAGAATAACCGATATGTTTGCTACCGGGGCTGCAGTAGTTTTAACATCAGCTGCAGTACCCGACATTGTACAGTCAGAGGCACTTGAAGGAGTAAAGGAGAGCTGTGGCCACTGCCAGGCAGAGGAGGATGTGTGAGACAGCGAAGCAGAAGGACAGAGAGAGCAGGAGGATAGTGGAGGTGAAGCGTGGAGTAGCTCAACCTGTAGGAAGCAAGCAGGGAGGTAGGGTCATGCTGGGGACATGCACCTACAACTTTTAGAGAGCATTTTTTGAAAGTTTTCGGAAAAATATCTTACAACAAGAAATTTTAAATAACAAATGTAGCGTTGTGTGTTTATTTATTTATTGGATGGTTGTATTCATGGTCTCCTTGAAATGTCATGTTTGTATCCATAAACTCACAATTAAGAAGTAGAGACACTTTATTAATCCCGCGAGGGGAAACTCTATGTTTTCACTCTGTTATTATTATGTTAGTATTTACACACAGGTCCGAAAGACACACATGCACCCATAGCAACACACAGGGGGCTGCCACTCAGTGCGGCGCCCGAGCAGTTGGGGGTTCAGGGGGGTTCAAGGCCACCTGGAGGTGAACTGGCACCTCTCCAGCTACCAGTCCACAACCCTCCAGTTCCCAGCCTAATCCTTATGGACTGAGCTACTGCCGCCCCTAACCAACAAAAGCTAGCTATATTACAATTAATTCTATTTGTAGGTCTTTAATGAAGCATGTTGCGGTCACTAATCCTTGTAAAATCCTGTGCTGTGCTGTTCAATGGAAAACCATTTGTACCCTCGGGGTAGTACATGGTCTAATCACGGTTTTATATTGCCCAGCAATATGGACAGTTTCCATTATGTTGTTACAACATGGTTGGTCTTATTTCAACCTGTAACCGAGTAACATAACTTATTGTGAAAAGGGCCCATACTCTGAAATGTTAAGTTTGAAAAATGTAACTTTAAAGCAGCTTCCTTGGTCTTTCAGTTAACTTATCAGTTGGAGTGCCCACAGTTTTTAATGCCACACAGCTGATGATCACTCATTCATGACAACTGTGAAAGACTTCACTAATGATGGATTGTCAACTTTAAAACAGGCCGAGCTTTGCCAAGGCTGTAAAACATTAGGGTTTTAGAGCTATTGCATTTAATGCTCATGGTGTAAACCTGCTGCTGTTGTTTCATAATGTAATTCACATAAAGCTACACCATTATAGGAACTGATGAGATAGTAAAACAAGGTAACCCCAAATGAAGATGGTATCTTCATCTTAAGCATAAGGCACTGTTGCATACAATGCTGCCTCCACTTACATTAACTGGCATTAAGTCACAATATTGATTTCCTCAGTGTTGGCAATGGATTTTTTCCTGCAAGATCATCAACTCTCTGACTTTGGGCTGCACTGAGAAAACTAAAATGGGCAGAAAGAGTAAGTGAGAATAAGATAAAGTGAGACAAAGACATGAAGGAATAAAGAAGGCAAGAAAGGAGTGATAGAGGGTATAATGGAAAATACAGCCAAAGCAGAAAATCATAAAATGAAGAAGGATAAAAAGTGGAAGATAAAGACAAACAGAAATTGTGAGAAAGAGTGGGAAAGTGGGAACAGGTGACAGATGATGCAAGAAGGAGGCGTTTGTGTGTAAAAGAGGACAAGCAAACGAGAAGGAGCGGATCGATAGAGAAGGCATCAATCTGCTGTCCAGGGGGGGAAGACTGATCAGGATAAGGGGAGCATTCATCATGAGACAATCCTGATACACACACACACACACACACACACACACACAGAAGAAAGAAAGACAAGAAATTAGAGGTTAGACTTCCGTTTCACAGCACAAATAGACCTCTGGTTTAACACTTAGCCAGCAAGAGGCAAAATAATTGTGTCTAAAACAGAAGACCTAACAAAAGCCTCAGTCCTCCTGAATATACTACTTTGTCCCATCATATTACCTCATCAGCAGCTGGTGTGTGCTCCTAAAAATTCCTGTTTTCACAACCTGACAACAACCTCCTCAGAAACAATTAACCAGACGGATTTACAAGATAAACAAGAGTGCTCGCCAATCACAAAAGCTTGCTTGACCTCTCTGTGAAAACACCCCCGCTCTGGGTGCAGTGGTAAGTCCCATACCTGCAGAGGTTAGGGAGACAGACACTATCCACTGTCACAACACGGGAGGGTCCTGAGATAACATTTAACAGTGAGGACTTGTAGCTCACATCTGTGTCAGGTCTCACTGTGCACAGACTGTTCTTCTTTCTGCTCTTCATCAAGGTGGGTGGCCATGTTTTCTACTGGCCACCAAGGCAGGCTGACCCACGAACATTTACATTTACGTCCATTAGTTTCTGTTTGTATCCACAAGAGCCTGAAATGAAGTGTGCAACTAAAGCTCAAATGATATTATTACATTATATTTATATGTAGCCAGGTGAACCAGGGGTACAGAGTTCAATAGTGTTATTTGGGTTATAATGTTATGTAATTACTAGTGGGATTACAGCAGCGATAATGTTCCTCTCTATTTAACGGCACTGTCACTTTAAGAGTACTGCATGGGACGGAGAGGGTAGAGTTTCCGACGGGACAAGGGGAAAAACGGAAGTGTCGGGCCCCGCGGTGTAGTGAAACGGCACAGGATGTACTTTTGGGTTATGGATACGGAGGATATCTCCATAACCCATGGTAAAGTACAGTAATAATCCTTGAGATCGGCAGACGGAACAGTGAAATAACTAGTGGACCAAGGAAGATGCCTGAAAACCTGGGTGTCCCAGCTGATTCCTGACGATTGATACCGAGTGTGTGTGTGTGTGTGTGTGTGTGTGTGTGTGTGTGTGTGTGTGTGTGTGTGTGTGTGTGTGTGTGTAACTTCGCCACCAGGGGAAGAGACTCTGACCAGCGGCGACAGTGTGAGTGACAACAAAGTGTATTAACAAATAAAATCACATTATATTAGTTTATACTGACGCTGTAAATAAACAATGTTTACTTCATACTGTTCCGCTGACTTAGAGGGGAGATACACGTGCAGAATTGTACATTAGAACAGTGAGTTGCTGATTTCATTCATAAAATGTTAATTCTGAGTTTCTGTTTCTGTTTTATGGTAAATTCAAATATTTCACCTTGAGTTTATGTTTCTGCATTGTGTGGCTAAATGAATGCATTTATATATATTTGTTTTTTATTTTCTCTATTTAGAAAAGGCCACTACTGTCTAGACTGTTTTATAGATTTTATTATCAAGAATTTAATGTTTAGTGTTCCTGTTAGCAGTAACTGAAGTCTACAAGAGTGAGTGTAAACTAGTTTATGGCAGCTATTAACATATTGTGGTATGGTTAAGGTTTACGGTTAAATCACATAGTTGAGATCAGATGCAATAAGCAAAGGACGAGTAAGAAAGTTTAACCCTTAAACCCTTGACTTTACATCATTAATGATGTTCTCATTTGAGTCCAGTCGGGGAATAAAAACCCATAAAAAACCCATTTAAATTTATGTTTGGCCTCATCATTCCTGGTCTGGCCACATATATTACATTATTATAATTATACTTTTTGCGAGTGCATAGCCATCAGGGTCCTTGTGACATACATTTTATCACTTGCCCATATCCATGTATGCCATTACACCCCGACTGCACATGAATACACATAAAATCTGCGAACATAAGGGCTGGGTATCTTAATTTATGATACCAGTACAAATACCAGGACCAATACCAATAGAGTACTTCATTACCTTCATACCTTTGTTTGTTTTGTACTTCATTAGATATGCATCATACTAAGGGAAGCATTCAGTTGAGTAAAATGCCAAATTATTTTTGCACAAATACATTTGAAAGCGGTGTGTTTACATACAAAGTTGAATACTTTCAAGTCAAGCAAGAAAGTCGCATGACGCTGAGTCACGATGGCTTATCAGCGTTGAGATTGCCTGTACGTCACCGGCTTCAGAGCGTTGTGTGGAGAAGGCGACTGAAATTCTGCTGGCTGGCGGAGCGCTGCTAAACTTGGGGGAGTAGAGCCGCAGCAGCGCTGCAGATTTTGGACAAATTAACACCCGTAGTCGGACTGGATTATGCTCTGACAACCATGGGCGTAAATCTCAGCTAACAGTAGGGGGGCACAATGAACATAAAATTTGATAAGAGAAATTTTTGAGGGGGACACAAATAATACAGCCAAAATTGTACTGGTATAGGATATGTGCACACAGAGAGAAGTTTTAGTACTATTTATCTGGCCAACAACACTAAGCAATAGTTTAAATATGACTTAAATTCATAGGTTCGCCACGCGGTCATATTATCCTAAATAACTTGCTCCTCTAGGCTACATAGTAAATTAGATTTCTTCTGGGATAGAGGATGTCTCTTACATACACAGCCTATATATGTTAGATATTTAACAGCAGCAGGCCAACTGATCTGCCACTTAACATCATAATGCGCAAGACCCAACACAACAGTAGATCTACGGTATCAGCCTAATATCAGTACACATACAGGATTATCGCTGTAGTAAGAGATGCACAGATTACAGTTTTCCTGGCTGGTTCCAGTTACTGATTTTTTAAATTGTCTGACCTGCTGATTCTAATTTTGTCCGATTCTGATTTTATTTCTTTCTAGGATCTGTAACTGACAGCATACACAAACATTTTTGTAACTATTTATTGGAAAAATCTATTTTTATTAGGGTCCCCATCAGTAAACTTATTCATGTAGATAAAATACACTAATGAAATCCTCGCTCATTTAAAACATTTACATTCATCTTTAAAAACCTCTGTAATCAAGGATTTGAACTTTGCAGTAGGTACCAGCCGGAGTCCTTCGCAAGGAGTTCCAAGTAGATGGGGCACAGCATGAGAAAGCAGTCTTTCCCCACATTAAAGTAATCATGGGAACTTATTAAAGCAGCAGCCAGCTGGACAGAGTATGATGACTATTGACTGCAAAGCTAAGGATGCTACTGATGTAATGTGGTAGTTTGCATACAAGTGCTTTATCTAGTCTGACATTTTTTTTCTTTGCTTGAAAGAAGCAAGACTTGTTTTGAAAATAAAAACCAAGTTTGGGCCTGAGTTTCTTTAAAAGCCTATCTATGTGTATATTAAATGCCAATATATCGTCCTGCCAAATACCTAGATACTTGTAGCCTTCAGTGAAAGTTACCCTTTCAATGACTGCACCATTTAGTGTGCGAAGGCTTCTACTGATTCTCCTGTGAGTGAGCTCTAGTGAACATTATGAACACTATGTTTTTTGGGGGGGGTTTTAAGACTAATTTGAGCTTGTGCAATGAGAACTGCAATGCAGAGAACACATCCTGGAGTTTAGAGACAGCCTGAGCCACAGTGGAAGCACAAGTATATAGAACTGTGTGATCTGCATAGAGATGCAACTTGGCTCAATGCAAACATTTTCCTATGTCATTTACAAAAATGGTGAATAACACGGAAGCCAAGATTAAGCCCTGGGGTACACCTCTGGGGTGCATTTATTAATATCAGGTCCAAGAATTTAGAATTGTTTTCACATATATCAGTTGTGTAAGATTCAATGAGTCACTTAAGTCCTTAAAACGGATGTCTAGTCCCGGTTCAAATCTCCCATTAGAATAAGTTAAGAGTCACTTAGTTTGTGCAGTACATCGGAGAGTGAGTAAAGAGCCTCACTCAGGGCAGAGGGTGGCCTATGATAGCCCACTACAGTGCAACAGACATTCCCTGACACTTTCACTAAGGGGGTTTGCATAAACTTGAATTTACTCTTTGTTCAAACTATGCCATTTATTTAGCACAGTAAAATAATTGCGTGAAATTTTCAAGTTTTGCAGGTAAATGATTATGTCTGATTATGATTGCACTTTGTACAATTTAATTTGCTGGCATAAGTTCATTTCTAGGTGACAAATGCAAAAAGGTGTCATTGGAGTGTTGGCTGATTCTGTGATTCTGGTGCTGTGGACCACCCTGCCGATGACAGGTAGCCACAAAGGAAACAGCATTAAGGGAGCCACACAGCCAAGACGGGTGAGCGGTAAAGAACCACTACTCGGCGGTCCACACCTACCTGCAGAGCCTGTGGGTCCATGGAGGAGCAGCAACGCAGCAGGCACAGAACCACCAGGACAGCCCTACAGGATGATGACACACAGCAACAACAGAGCCGTGTGGGATCCGAACGGTAGCACAGTAGTCACAGGTCCATCAAGAGAGCCGGGTGGAGTGGAGGTACTACTACTACTACTACAGGTTCAACAAAGACAGAGACGCGACATGCTGTCTGTGGCCATCAGGAAATGAGAAAATCCCCATCACAGGTCGCATTAAATCGAAGAAAACTTGCGGTAATTGGCTGCGAGCAGAACCATACAAAAAGTGATTTTTTTTCCAGAAGAGGATTGATAGCAGAATTTATTTTTTTGGAGCATATCATGGCATTAGGGATTGCTGTACATTGCTGTTCATGCTCACACATCTGTGACACATTCCCTGACATATAGCATGTGTTAACTAGTTCAAAATTGAATCTGCAGGTGTATGGTCTGTATGAAACTTTTAAAATACTTGCCTTTTTCCAGCATTGCCTTGGCAACAAGTAAATCTTGTCAAACACGTAGCAATGCTCATAATTTGTGTGGCATAGCAGCATTAGCATGAACAATAAGATAGAATGGTGGAACAACCTAGTTGACTTGACTCAGGTGAAGCAAAATCAGCTGTAGCTACAGAAGAAGAAGAATAAAGTATAATCATGCATATCTGTTAACACTAGTAGTGATGTAATAGTATATTGGTACTGGAGCAAACAGAAAAAAACAACGTTAGCTCATTGACTTGAGCTCTACATCTAGAAAGTATATACTGTAGCCTATGTCTACTGTAGTGCCTGGCAACTGTTTAGAAAATGTTAATAAACATATGAAAATTGCCAGCACATTTACATAAAGAAATCCAAGTCTGAAACATGTTTTTTTAGATTCACCTGAGCACCTAGAAAACTTATTTTTTGCACAGTATTATTGCTTTCTTATGTTTCCAACTTTCCTTTTAAAAGAAATGTATATAAAAAAAAAATTTGTGCTGCCCTGCGATGGATTGGCGACCTGTCCAGGGTGTACGCCATTTTCACCTGATGTCAGCTGGGATTGGCTCCAGCCCCCCACGAGCCTGAACGCAGGATAAGCGGTTGATGATTTTCCTAGCAGTTAAGGTGATGTTCTACAAAAAATCTTATATCAAGGTGAGTTGTTTTATCCAGCAGTGACCCAACTGCCTCTCTAATTCTCACACACAAACACAAGATCCACCTTCCATTTTTGTCGCGGCTTCCAAAAAGGGAAGCTTGGCAAGTGATTGCAGAGGACAAAGCCTTTGGCCTTGTTTGACCAGTTCCTACCTCGTTCCATGTATTTAGAGCAGTCTGACGAAATTTCCTTTTCGGCTGTCAAAGTCTCAGCTGATGGCTAATTATAGCAGCTAGCATCAAGTCTTGCCCACTCACCTCTTCTCACTCATCTTATCTGATGTTTGATTGTCAGTACACAACAAAACTCCATCGTGCTTCATGTGTTTTTATTGCTTTTGCTTTAAATTATTGAGTGGTCTTTAGTTCCACTACTGCAAAATGTGTCATAGCTTTTTGCTGAATAATTATAGTCCAGCAAAATATGACAAGAGTTTAATGAGTAATTTAAATCCTGATTAACAAAATGACTGACTTGCATCCTCTGGTTTCCAGTTGAGACTAACAAACACCAAAACGTTTCTTCAAATGTCATCATTCAGTATCTCTGCGATCTTTACAACTTAACAATATTATATATATATAAGTTTCCCTAAAATGGTAGTACAGCATCTTTAAAACAAACTTTAAAATATGCCACAAAGAATTCTGCTGATTCTTTGTGGGTGATGCAAGAGTTTTTTCTGCTCTGAATGTAGAAAATGTATTCAGCACTCATAAAATGTTTTTCCCATCACTGATTCTATTTAAAGATGCTGTTTGAATGTTTTGGCTATGTGCCCGATGTGTGTAAACTATGTGAGGGAGATATTTATTTCTATCTGAACAAGCGTTTGATTTTCTGATTTGAAGTGGTGCAGCAAGAAGGTATGACCGTTACCCACAGATGCTTCATATTTTGGGCCCGAACAACTAATTCCCTATCACCTTTTTCTTAATAACTGGAAATGAGTAACAGAGAGGTTAGCATCATCATCATTATCTGACAATATTTATTAAAACTATAATAATTAAATAAAAATTAAAGGCAACACTGTCAGTTTGTACTTAAGAAAAACTTGTAGAAAAAAGTTTGTTTCTAGAATGTGTCATTACCATATTGCGGACAAAGTAAACACAAAATAAACTGCAGCTCGGAAAAGATAAACACTTCATCCACGAACATGCAATCATATGTGCATGCACAAAATGAAAGTCCAGCAGCAGCAGGGCTCTGTTAGTTGATTTCTTGCCTCAAAACTTCTCAGAAGTGGATTTAGTAATGATATAATATAAAATATAAAACTTACTGTTGCTGGCCTGTCTGGCACATGCAATGATGATGCAGTGAATAATGACAATTCTCTCTGACCAATCAGTGGTCTGCAGTGTGCACAGCAGAGTATAGGGCAGGTAGACTTAAAAGATCTTATGAATTCTCATCAAATGATGACGTTAGTCTCTTAAAAGCTTTTTTCTTTCGACATGTCAGAGAACACAGATGTGGGAGAGATTCTGAATGTGCAGAAATTTTGAACATGAGCAGAAAACCTTTTTACTTTGATTAAAATTAACTTATTTGAGGTAAAAAGGTGCCACATGCACACCCCCATGCAAAAGACACAAAAGAGGAGGGAAGACTGAATCATGCCTGCATGTGTGCTGACTCAGCATGGATTTTATTAAATTAGAAAAGTTGATCTACAGGAGAAATATTGGCTATTTAAAAGCAATAGCTACAGAATATCTGAAAGTCTCAGTGTATTATATTCTATACCCTTTATTTAAATGAAGACTTTTCCACCATAAATTGAGGCAGAAAAGGCAGAAATGTCACCAGAATGCAGGAAATGTTTTGCGTGAAATTTTCAAGTTTTGCAGGTATATGATTATGTCTGATT
Organism: Micropterus salmoides; assembly: GCF_014851395.1. NCBI lineage: Eukaryota > Metazoa > Chordata > Actinopteri > Centrarchiformes > Centrarchidae > Micropterus > Micropterus salmoides. The sequence continues at coordinate 32,789,122 of NW_024040596.1, forward strand.
ATGATTACACTTTGTACAAATCTTTAAATTTTAAATTTTTCTGGGGGAGGACCCCCAGACCCTTCTCTTCAAGCAAGGGTTATGCCACCAAATATTAAATGTTATTTACTTTAAGATTCTTTGTTCCATTGCTTTTGCTCACCTAAGAATGGTGTGGTCTAATAGAAAGGGTGGTATGTCCTGAGTTGTTTAACACATCTAGATGTGAATACCACAAAATGAGAGCTGAAATTCTGAACTCTTGTCTCATACTCATCTTTTGATGTGAAACCCAAATGTCTTCAGTGAACAACAAAAACAAAGGAATTTGCCTTACCGTTCCAATACTTTTGGAGGGGACTGTATGCAAGGATCCTGTTTGTGGACGTCAGCTCGGCATTCAACAATCCCGGACATCCTCAGCACCAAACTCACCCAGCTCACAGTGCCAGCTTCCACCTGTCAGTGGATCACAAACTTTCTGACTGACAGGAGTCAGCAGGTGAGGCTGTCACATTAAGCACCTGGACTATTATTATGTATATTATATATGGACTATACAGGTGCCCTGGGTGTGTGCTCTCCCCACTGCTCTTCTCCTTCTACACCAATGACTGCACCTCGGGAGACCTATCTTACCCCCATCACCATACTCAACAGCCCTGTGTCTGCTGTGGAATCCTTCAGGTTTCTGGGATCCACTATATCCCAGGACCTAAAGTGGGAGCCCAACACAGACACCATCATCAAGAAGGCCCAGCAGAGGATGTACTTCCTGCGTCAGCTCAGGAAGCTCAACCTGCCTAAGGAGCTGCTGATCCAGTTCTACACAGCCATCATCCAGTCTGTTCTCTGCACCTCCATCACTGTGTGGTTTGGATCTGCCACCAAAAAGGACAGGAGCAGACAGTTTCTTCCCACAAGCCATCACTCTGATGAACAGCTGACTTCTGCCTCACAGTGTCAGGAACAATTCCTGTGCAATAACCCAGTAACTCTGCCTCTAATCAGCCACCTGTTTACTGGTTACCACTTATTATTTATTCATCATTTTCTGAGCTGTTCATACTGATCATATTGTCACTCTTTATTTATTGATGGCACCGAAATGCGGTAATAAAACGGGCCCAGGACTGTTTATCATCAGGCTGCAGCCTCTGCTGCTCTCTGTTAGCTCCTACACACACACAGCGCCCTGCGCCCTGCAGAGAGAGACGCAGACGTCTTTCTGTTGCTGAAGTTAAGTTAGCTCCAAACTACTCGAGTTGCCGACGGCTACGCTCGTTATGTGCAATAAAACCTTCGTGAGTAAAAAGACAATACTTTATCATTACACCTGTCTGTAAGGTAAACATGTAGAAAGGGTTCATTTTAAACTGCTCTGTGCTCAGTCTGTCGTCCTGTATGTTATATAGAAGCACAGCTTACGTTAGCTTGGCAATTAGCCAAATGTTACAAACAAGCTAAATAGAAAGCTGTCTGTCTGTAGCATAGACTGGTCTTTGCACATTGTTAAAAACTCAGCTGGCTGGGACAAACCAGCTGCTCCTTCTTCCACCAGGTAACGTTACCTGCAGACAGTGAATAACAGCAGAGAGGAGGAGGAGGGACTGATACAGACTGATTTCTAAATGTCACTCACTATTGTGATGTCAGATATTGACTTTATATAGTGACTTTGCTGTTGTAAACATTAATGTTGCTGCTCTAGAAACAATATTTAGCTGTATTTAAAATATTAAATTTTAATCCTGTAATTAATTTTAAAACAGGCAGCTATGCACACAAGATTATGTTTATTTATCGCAAGTCATATGTCATCTCAGTACATCACAACGTAATCGCACATTGGATATTTTCCTCATATTGTGCAGGCCTACCTCATTGCCCGTTGGGTCTGGTCTTACCAAATAACCGACACCAAATAATAGTAAAGGATCGATGGTGGTATCGATAAAGAATGGGATCATTAAGCAGTCTCAATAAGGGTATTAATATCAATAAAAACTAACGATCCCCATCCCTAGTGTGTATATATATATATGTGTGTTCTCTATACTGTAGCCTGTGTCTGATTTTATTATTGTATTATTATTGTATTGTAAGTAAGCACATTGTGAGCAATGTACAATCCTGAGTCAAATTCCTCGTATGTGTACACATACCTGGCATATAAAGCTGATTCTGATGTCCTCTGATATTAGCCCCGTGTTTTTAAAATCAGCATGTGCTTAGATACACTCGCTACAGCATGAATTCAAGACATAGCATTTGTACATTAACGTGAAAGGGGGACATAGCCAATACATGCATAGCACAAAAAAACACACACACAAGCAAACTTTTGCATGTATCTTCCCAGCCATTGTTGTGTTGCCTGTCAGCTTTTGTTTATGACTATTTAGTGACCTATGGTGGGAATCTCACTGTCTCACTCGCAAGAAAACAAAAGACAGAGCAAGAAAGTTGCTGTTGTCATCTTCGGGTGCTGCGGTCATCCTTTGGTCAGTATGTTATTTTCATTACTGGACTGAAGCCAGCTGGCCATCCAGAGACAGCGGTGTGCGCGCACACACACACACACACACACACACACACGCAGAGACACGGGGTAGCTCCTTGTCCAAAACAATAGACATAAATATAGCCGCCTCTGGGAAAAAGAATACAAACGCCTCGTCCATCCCTGCACCGAGGAGCAACGCCCAGTCCTGCGTTTCCTGTTCTCCGAACCCCATGCAGAGAAGTGCATAGTGGTAGAATGGACCCCCCCAACCTCTACTCCCCAAGACCTGAGACAGAAGTCAACCACCCCTTACCTTCAGTTGAGAGAGGACCATCGTTTGTAACCCTTTTTCTTTCTTTCTGTTTCTTTACCAAAAAGATATTTGTTATCATTAGACAAAGTGCATTTTCAGGCTTCTGTGTGTGTGTGTGTCTGTGTGTGTGTGTGTGTCTGTGTGTGTCTGTGCTTGTACTTGTTTTCACACGTGTTTCAGGCTACTTGGCAGTACACCTCGGCTGAAATTTAAACTGGCATGTTCTCACAGGCAATAAGGTGGGTTTAAGATGAGAAAAAAGGCCCATATTGGGCTTTGGTACCCGTAGTGTGGGCCTACAGGCCTGCAGGTAGAACCTCACAATGCACCACAGACTGGTACTGGAGAACATCATGAGATGTAGGTTCCAAGTTGGAAATTTCAATGGGAACGCCCCCTTAACCTCGTGATACCAGACCGGTTCTAGCTGTTTTCCGTCCAAAAACAGCGGCCCTTTGTGTCAACAGAGACCGGCTGGCAGGCCGCCATCTTGGTGAGGTCATCAGATTGAAGTAGAGAAGAAGAGTTTGCTTAGGTGGAGGCGGTCTTTATCGGCCTCTGCTGACGACCCGTAGGAGCTACACAGACATGCAGGATATCAATCGATTCGTGTCTTCAATACGAAGAGAAAGAGCCCCTTACAGACCTGTAGGATGTTCTGTTCTCAAGCTGTGGCCTGTAAAGCATGGGAGTGCTTCAGGTCACAGGAATATTGACTGTTTTTAATCAATATTTCAATGTTTTGGAAGCTTTATGTTATTTGGAATGTGGTTGTATGGAGAGAAATAATATTTTGAAGATAACTCCCAGTAAAAGTGAACATATAAGCAGTAAATATGGTCAAAACATGGACATTTGCGTGGTAAATTGTGAAATAAGTGTTGTATATTAGTTTCTTTTCATCAAATTTACAGTTACAGTTGTATTCCAGGTGTATTAGAAGATATTCAGGTGCATTATAATCTACCTTATGATGGTTTTGATGGTTTATTGCATTAAAATATAGCTTTTATTTTCCAGACGAGGATGAAAATATCATATTTTTTCTGTATTTCATCTCCATGTAGTCTGTAATGGTAAAAAAAATATATATGTTAATGTACAATGGATTTATATTCCTTAGCTTCTGACCTTTCAATCTGCATCTAGGCCTAATGGTTGAGGAGATATTACTGATTTATTTTGGGTATGTTATTTTAGGTGTTTTCCTGGAAATAGGTGCCAGGTACCATGTGGTTAAGTCTGATTTCCAACTCGGAAAGTCGGGAGAACCTCACCAACCATGACCTCAATATCCTAGATGGTCACTACTGGACGGCGGCACAGTGGTGCAGTGGTTAGCACTGTTGCCTCACAGCAAGAAGGTTGTGGATTCAAACCCCGCTTACCCCGGCCTTTCTGTGTGGATGTTTTGTATGTTCTCTCCAGGTGCTCCGGCTTTCTCCCACCATCCAAAGACATGCAGTCTAGGTTAATTGGTGTCTCCAAAATTGTCCTTAGGTGTGAGTGGTTATGTGTTTATGCGATGGACTGGTGACCTGTCCAGGGTGTACCCCTCCTTTCGCCCAAAGTCAGCTGGATGGATGCTACTGGAATCAACACAAATCAAGCTGTAGTATGTCGTTTTTCCATTACCAGCTCGACTCGACTCGGTTTGGCTGTCCTCTGTTTTCCATTGATAGATAGTATCCAGATGTGGTGGGAAGAGATTCCACATGTGCAGGTTCAGGTGTGGTGGTGTTGAATGCAGCCTTGACTTAACTCCTCCCCTGGCCAACCTCCTTTTTAGGCTTTAGGCTTACACTATATAAGACACCTGTGTTCCCTTGCTTGTATGTGGAAGAAATAGTTTCATGCACATCAATGTTCCAGTTTATGTTGCTTACCTGCACATACATTCTAAAACAACAATAGGCTTCTACCGCTTCGCGGTTTGAACCATAATAAGCTGTATGAAAACCTTACAGCTGTGTTTTCCTCTGCCGTTGTTGCTGCAGCGGTCTGTCAGTGGGACCAGAGAGCTCTGTGAGCAGCTGGCTGGCTGGCCTCCTGAGCTCCTCCCCTGGATTGGCGCAGCCCACCCCCCACTGCCACTTGCGGAGCTCCTCAACTCAACAAAAACATTCAAGCACATGTTTGTTTCGCCATCAGTTTTGGTAAAACTGTCAATATTCGAAATCTACAGTTTTGTCACCTCAAAACTTCTAAGAAGTGGATTTGGTGATAATAACTAAAATTGCACAACTTTCTGTTGCTGGCCTCTGTCTGGGGTGCGCAGTGATGCAGTGAATAGTGAAGATTCTCTCTGACCAATGAGTAGCCTGCTGTCTTTTCATGTCACATTTTAGTATTGCCCCAGCTCGCTTGGAACCTTATCACCTCTGTTGGGAGGTGGTACGAAAAGTACCTTTCTCCCACTAACTTAATATACAGCCTATTACAATATACATTTCAACATTTAATGCTGTAAATAGACATGTAAAAAACTTTCAATAAATGTTTTTGAAGTGCATGGAATAAATCCAAAATTGTAACCTTAACCCTGGGTCGTGTGCGCATGTGTAGTGGCAGTGGAGGAACATTTGCTGAAGAGACGGAGCGGAGCCCCGGCTTCACCAGTGTTGTGCCGAGTTGTCCGCACCATCTTGCTCTTTCGGATAATTTCACTGATTAACAACACAAAGAATATTTTATCGTATAGCCGGCTACTCAGTCGACTATAGGCAGAACTTGACGATTCTGAATCGACTGTGTAAATCATTAGTCGGGGACAGCCCTAAATCTTGGTTTTCCGACTTAAATCTGTTGTTCTACTAGAACACCGTCAACTTGTGTGTGACGTCATTCTCAGCTCCGACCTCCAACTTCTGAGGTAAATGGAATGCAGCATAAAACTTGAAGAGGAATGCATTAATTGAATCCACAAAGACTCACCATGGCTCCTGTTCAGGGTCGATTTTAAAAGGATTACTTCCTGGGAAAACCACTACATTTTGTTTTAGATACAGAACTGAAGATGTTTATTCATATTGTTTGCTTTTTCTCATTGAATATACTGTTACATTATATATTTAGTAGAACAACACTTTCTCAAGTGTACACTACTTTCGAGGTGAAAAACACAATGCTAACCCACAGAGTCATTTTATTCTGTTCTTGCGTCCTCTAACCAATTTTAATGTGTGAGTGATTATATGGGAGCATGGCAGTATGCAGTGTCAGGAAAAAGAACAGCTGCATGATAGCGTTAATGAGGATTTGTCTCAGTACAATAGAGCCAAGTATGCGACCACACAGACACAAGTACACACATGCTAAAATTCTGGGTTCCTGCGGGCATTTCCCCTGAAAAGAGAATCGATTTTAGAAATAATCTTAGGAAATACTGAGATCTCAGCACTCACTATTCAACCCCACTGCTGTTGGTTACCTCATTGTACAGCGGAAAATGTATTCAGATAAAGTAAAAGATGATCACATACACGTGACGTATTATGTTATTGTTACAGAGTATTTTTTTTCATCAACACAATAACAGCCAAACTGGTTTAATTCCCGTTGTTAGATCACTGGATCACACGTCCTTAGATCACATCAATGACCTTCCCTTTCCCAAGAAACAGACGCACAATGTTCACACACCCAGAAGTCTATAAAGCTGTGTTCATGCTTTGTGTGCACACAGCTTCCTCTGCCACACTCTGCGAAAGATGTCTCGGGAAATCTGAAGAATAAGAAGCAGTGCCTCTGATGACGAACTGAGGTCTTGTGTGTATTTAGGAGTGGCAGGAAGGCAGTGGGGAGGGTGGGAGGATAAGGGGAAGGGGAGAGCTGGGATCAGGCCAGGTGGATCTGTGGGGGTGGCAATGGGCCCTCTGGGCTGTAACCTTTGCCTCAGCAGGTTACAGGTTCAAAGCCCAGGTGGAGTTGAAGAACGCACTTCAGCAGACATGTGCAGCCAGCGAGCCCCAGGGCCAGCAGCCACAAGACAGAAACATCCAACATGCAGACTAGCAACAACAGACATATTTGTTTGGGAAAGCAATTGTTTATGGTATATGTCTGAACTGAGGCATCTCCCCAAATACCAATCAAGTTTTTGGGTTTCTTTCCTTTGCTGTGCCTCTTGTCTCATGTTAAGCTGCTCAGCCAAGCTGTTCTGAGTGCACGATATTTGTCTCACAAATGATGTAAGATTCACTGTCAGATTACCATTCAAGAACACATGGCTTTAATAGAAGGATGTAGCCAATATCCATGTGATATATCAGAAACTACTTCCCAACTTCCTTATCTCATCTGTGGCGAGGTCACAGGTCACAAAATGTAGTTAGTTTTTTTTAAAGGCTAAACAATCTCCTAAAAACAGCTGGGTACCAAGAGCATATGATTTTAGCCACCATCCGGAGATTTACAGTGCTTGTAAACTGTATATGTACATAGTTTCTGCCACATGCATTTAGGTTTGGCCCAACGCCTGTGGGTATCACTATTTACATTACAGTATATTTAAAGCAGGAGCCCATCTGCATTTTCATTTACTCATTTGAGGCAGTTCGTGAAAGATAAATGTGCTGCTGAAACTAATACAGCACTTCCAGAAGTATTTCATAATGAATGTGTTTTAGTGTCAAGACAGTGGTAGTGGTGTGGTGACCATTACTATGAAACTCCCACAGGAAATGCAGCTAATGCTCGTAAGGTTAGCTGAGAAACAATGACTCTTCACTCAGAAGTGTATCTTAATAAATAAAAAAATCAGCATTTTTGCTGAGAAAACAGACTGTTAACTGTTGTCTGTTATCACCTCTCTTTCAAAGCTAGATGAAGGAGAGCAGGTCAGACAACAAAGACTGACTGAGCACTGACAATAAAGAACTTTTTAATGGAGGCTAAAGCTGCACCAATTCATATGAATGCTGACATTGCTGCGTATTTGCTCGCTGTGTAAATGGGAAACTGTTTGCTAAAGCCCGTTTTCCACCACTGGTACCAGCTCAACTTGATCGATTCAACTTGACTCACTTTTGGCTCCTCCTCCGTTTTCTATTGCAGATTGTACCCCTATAATATAGCACACAACTGCTGCGACGTAATGTTCACCGGGACCCACACACACTAGTTGACTGATTGATCAGTCAGTAGTCTGCAGTGTCAACCTCGAGAGAGATCATGTGAAAAAAGTACCAATGGAAAAGCAAAAGAGGCGGTTGAGTCGAGGCGAGTGGAGCTGGTACCATGCGGTGGAAAAGGGGCATAACATGTTCACTGTAATAATTTGATACTATACCCCTTTTACACTGGACAAAAAATCCACTAACACCAGCTAACATCTGGCTTTTGCTTTCAGTGTGAAAGGGTACAAACAAAGTTCATTCCCAGGTCTAATGATTCTGCAGTAGTCACAGGTATTTATCAGCTTATGATGGAAAAATGACACATGGGTGGACATGTTAATTTTCCCTTTTCTGATGTGATTCTTTCATCTAACATCTCATTCCATATGTTAATGTAGTATTAGCATGCTAGGCTAACAGTTACCTGCCCAGCATGATGCTGTTAACAGTTAACCACAGCGGCTACGCCTTATTTTACAGTCTATGGCCTACAAACAGCAACCACCGTAACATCGTCACAGGAACCTTGCTGCTTTCTGCTGTTTACTAACCCTGTTTTATGGCGCTTTTGTGACATTATATGTGACATATCAGGGGAAAAAACAGAAAAGTAAATCATCTACTGGCAATGTGGCCTATTTTTTAAAATGTGCATATCTGCACTAACTTTGTTGTAAAGAGGGTATATGATAATATGCTAGTGTGATTTCAGCCTGTTTTGCTGCCCCAAGGTAGCCGGAAAAACATTTAATGCAGGTTTAAGATCAACGCATTCGAGAAAAAAGAAGAAAAAAAGGCATCCACACAGTGGTTGTTTGTAGGACAGAGACATTTTATCGTTTATACTGGTTTATATGTTTCAAAACAAACTGACCAGTGAAGGAGGCCCAGTCCTTCCTGAGTGACACAAGAGGTGTCACTTGGTTTTATTTTTGTTTTCGAACTTTTGTATTGAAACTCAAACTAAAGTATTTTGTGTTCTGATCCAGAAGAGCTTCTTGTGGAGCTTTGAACTGTGGTGAACTTGTTAGTTGTCTGTCGCTACCTTTGAAATACTTGGTTGTTAGTGGTTGTTAATTAAGTTGGAGTGTTGTTACTACATTTATTATTATTATTTGGAATTCTTTCCCCAATACTTAATATGTAAAACTTAGCATTCTGCAGGCAGAGCAGTTATAGTGGAAAGAAACAGTCAGATTTTTTAACACTTTTTGCAGCTGCAATATGAGCACAGCCAAAAAATTCAATCAATGGATCGTAAAACTTTTCGTCAGCTTTTCCAAGTCCACTCTATTTTTGATCTTGTTTACCACCACTTATTGTCTGATCTCTGTGCATGTTTACACATATAGGAAAGTGTGTGTGTGTTTGTATGTGCGCATATCTGAATGTGTACCTTTGCAAAGGAAGCTGTTGGTGTTATGAACCTGAAGAGACTTAACTTTGGCTCGTTGGACTTTGTGTCTCTCCGTCCCTGTGTGTCTCTGTCAGAGGAAGATCATTGTAGTCTAAAATAGTCCCTTTGTTGCCTGAGGAGGAAGTCATATTGTGGCAGAGGGGGCTGAGAAAATAGTGAGGTCATGAGGAGGAGAAATGACCTTGGAGACTATCACACACTCAGGTTCCCACTGGCCCACACACAGCAGGACACACACAAACACACACACTTTCCCTTTGCCACACACACAGCTATCATACACCCATAAACACACATTCATGTCAGATTTAGAGATGTACAGTTCACAAGCTGTCCCACTGACCAGCTGAACAACACTGACACACACACCACTAACAAACATGGTTTTGATACCGAGACATTTACATGGACAGGTTTCAGATTCATCTTTTCCTTATTATTTTATCTCACATGGGAATTTGACCTCAACATTAAATTCTGCCCCCGGATGATTTAATCCAAGGACAGGCTTCAAAGCATAAGGTTATGACTAAGCAACATGTACAATATCATTATTGTAATTTTTGGATTGTATCCACTTGGTTGAATGAACTTATTGTAAGTTGCTTTGGATAAAAGCATCTGCTAAATAAATGTAATCTAATATATAGTAACAATATTCTCCATTAACGGCATCTGTGGGAATTTCTGCCCACCTTTAAATGTACAAGGTAGATTTGTTTTATCATTTTACAACTGAGGGTTGTATAACAAGATTAAGTTGTAAATAATTTATGTATATATCTATCTAATCTCTCCTGGGAAGGCTGTCCACTAGGTTTAGAGTGTGTTCATGGGAATTTTTGACCATTCTAGAAGCGCATTTGTGAGGTCAGGCACAGGTGTGTGTGTGTGTGTGTGTGTGTGTGTGTGTATGTATATATATATATATATACAGATTGTTCCATGGAGAGAAGACAATAGAAAATGTTAATTTCACACTGTCAGTTAGACATGATCAAATTCAGCTGTGCAATCTCCTGCATATTATTTGAATAATTACATTTCCAGTGCAAAGCCAAGCACTATAAACAAAAGTTTAGATTTTCTTTACTTGAACACATTTGTATTGTGCTTCATAGAATCTCTGTTTAAGAACTATTCTTCCACCTCCAAGTACAAGCTCATCTTGGACAGGATCCTTAGAGGAACCATAGACTGAACCTAAGTCTCTTCAACAAAACCACAAGACTCCAAAGCTGCTGGCTGTGAGTTCAACCTTTCACGTTATCCCAAAATTAAACTACAAAATAATCACAAAAGTACTACACCTGAAGTCACGGCATCATGGTTCAACACTCATGGATCTGTTAAGCAGTGTGAATGTGTTACCCTCGTTTCTTCTCAGGTGTGTACTTGAAGTGAGCGCATATATAGGTGTGTGTGTGTGTGTATGTGTGTGTGTGTGTGTGTGTGTGTGTGTATGTGTGTTGGAAAGGAAGTAGGTGTGTTCGTATCCAGGACGTTGTCAGGCTATATCTGTCTCCTGCAGCGACGGCCCTGTCACTGTTCCCTCATCGACAACGCCTCCCCCGCCATGTTACCAGCTTTGGAGAGCAACCACCTGCTGTGATGTCACCATCTGTGACACATTTACCTGTCAGCGAACACACACACACACACACACACACACACACACACACAGCTGAAGGGATATCTGTACATTAATTACAGAACAAAATAAGTATTACAGAGTCTATGAAGAACATTTGAAAGCTTAAATGTTTTTTCTTTAAAATGTATTTATTGCTAAGAGGAAGTTCTTTTTCTGAAAATAACTAATAATAATATATAATAAATGAATGTATGACTAATAAGTAATTACATAATACAAAAAAGCAATAACCTCATTCAGATACACACACACGCACGCACACACAGAGGTTGTAATTAGGGACATAGAGGTGATGAAGAGGGGGACAGATTTACACAGAGCTGGTCTGACAGCTTTATCAGTTCCGCTGTGGTGAGGACAGATGGCTCAACCCTCTCCTTGGTCTTATTGTAACCACACACACACATAACGATGCACTCATGCACGCACACACACGCACTCACAGCAATGCATTCATGTGGTGTGTTTGGCAGGGCACACTCAGGCCCCATCCTCACTACTACGTTTTTGTTTAAAAATGGGGTTCAGTCAGGACAACTTAATCAAATACTTTATTGATGCAGTAGTAGTAGTAGTAGTAGTAGTAGTAGTAGTAGTAGTAGTAGTAGTAGGGAGAGCACCTCCCTGCCTATCCATGTGCATACATGGGCAGGGGCAGAGAGAGCGGCAGCAAAGACCCCCCCAGGGTACAGAACAGAGCAGCATCATTAAGACAGAATAAACAGGAATAGACTTACAGGAGGAGCTGGGGTGGCGGTGGGTAATGAGCAGCTCGCAGAGAAAGCAGCAAAGGTAGGCAGTCAGGGCAGCCTTATCAGTTCTGCTGTGGTGAGGACAGGTAAGGCGCCTTGTATGGCTTTGCCAGTGAGTGCTTAGAGGTAAATCATCTGAGCTGTCAGCTGATGTAGCCTGACTTGACGTGGGTTGTTATCAGGTGATACGCTGTGATTGTGAGCTGAGCTTTTTAACTGTGTATCAGAGTTGATCTCTGTCTACATTAAAACGACTGAAAACGCACGTCTAGTGCCCGTTCACATACACTGGGCATGTGCGTGCCGGTGTAAACATGAAGCAGATGGTCTCTTTCTTCCGTAATTACAGAATATTTGGCGAAAAAAATAAAGTAATGCACCAGATATTTATCGCGTGGATCAATAACGAGCTGGGACTGTTTCTGAGTGCAACACGGGGGTTAAAAGTGGCTGTGGAGTGTGGAGGCGGAAAACAGACAGAGTCAAAGTAATTACGGTGACATACACAGTAGTAGCCAACAAATGTAGGCTATTGCCTACGTGAGAGTCTGCGTTTCTAATGTACTCCATTATTGCCCGTCTTCACTAAAACGCTCTCCAGAGTTTCAAAACAAAAAACGGGGTCGTAAGCGTTTTCAAACTTCTGTTTTAGGTCTTCGTTTTCACCGTTTTAGTCTGGATGTGCGGTGCATACAAAGCAAAAGGTCTCAAACAAACAACAAAAACGCAGTAGTGTGGATGGGACATCAGAGGATACATGCATTAGTAACAGTTTGCTATACACCAAGCTTATACAGTACAAATATGCACAGCTTATTCTAACTCTTTTCAGTAGCTGCAGAATCAGACTGTACTGTAGTTCATTCTGTCTGTGAGAAGCACATGGTATGATGGGATACCTGGTTAACACAAACCAGGAAAGGTGAAATATAATGAGAAAGGAAACCGAACCTGGAGACAGTTGGACTCCTTGATGTGTAACTTTATATAAGGAGTAACTTTAGTTCAGGTGGCTTACACAGCATGATAGCTTGCTACTCTATGCCTTCAGTAGTAAAGAAGCCTGGCTGTTAAAAATCTGAAACCATGAGTCAAAGCCAAGATAACCCCGGCGACATCACTGTGACATAATCAATGATTATTTTGTAACTTTCATTATCAATGTTTGTCTTTTTTAACAGTACTGTCCGTGACTAGTAAACTAAACCTAAAAGGTTAAAATCAGTGGAGTTCACTTCACCTACTGTAAAACTTCAATTAAAGGCCAAGCCCCAAATAAACAGTAAGTCCATTTTACTGGCTGGATGGTTTTTATGGTTCCTTGGATGTGTAAAACTTCTTAAAGCTCAATCACAGCTCCACTTTTACAGTACATACAGTACCACCTGCAGCAACATTTTTATTCATAGAGCTGACACATTTACCAATAGAGCAATAGAACTACCATTGCTCTGGTAATTACATGGTTTTACATGGAAATTTTATTATAATTTTTTTAATACACATTTTAATGGTAATGTGGAACAAAAAGAGAAGCATAACCATGTTTGATGCTCTGATTTCATTTCAATGAAATCTTTCACTAATAATAATTAATGTTTATATTTTTCTGAGCTATTGTTTCATATTTATATGCATAAAAACAAAAGTGAAACAAAGCTTTTCTTAAAATTGAGTTTACTCACATTTTTAAGACAGCAATTGAAGTTGAGTTTTTAAGTTGAACCACCTAGATAATTTTACAGTGCAGTGGCACCGGACCTTACATATTCAAGTCAGCTGTTAGCCAAAAAGCTAAAGGAAGAATGGAGAACGAGGGGGATAGGCGATCTTTCCACAGCTGTAAGTATCACCATTATTGTGTCACAGTCTAAAGCTGATGATACACAGAGCAACTTTTAGAGCAATGTTGCGGTCAGTGGTAATGAGTAAAGATTACTACCATAATCCCCTTCCCCCATCACTCCACCACCCTCCCCGCACCACCACTATCCATTCAAAACATAGTCTGTTTTGCCACCAGCAACATCGCTCAAAAAGTTGCCCCGTGTATCATCTGCTTAAGATGCAAAGAACATTGTTGTCCGTTCTAAACTCTATGCGAGTAGCAAAAAGCTTTCAACGGCAAAGAAAATTCTTCACCTAATTTATTGAAGCATCTGCTGAAGCAGCTCAGCAATGTGAAACTCTGGCCGTTACTGCCAGTGACTCATCGGGAGAGAGTGGCTTTAAACAACGTTTTATGTTTTATAAAAATACTGAACACTTGAACTTATTTCAGCCGGTGGCGTTACATGTTTTACACTGCTATGACTATGATATTAGTTAAAAAGTCAGGAGTTGGGAGAGACTGCCTAGTTTGGGGCGAGGGGGGTGGTAGTGAAAGGAATATAGTAATGTATCGAGTAATGTAACTAGTTACTTATAAAGTAATATTACTTCTAAGATTACTTTTTTAAGTGGTACTTTTTTAAGTGGAAGAGTAATAGGTAACTAGTAACTTATTACAATTTCTGAGAAACTTGCCCAATACTGCTGATAACAGTCTGTATCAAAAAGAGAATGTATTCAATGCATGTTTCTAAAACACAGTCTGCTGTACTGTTCACATTCACACGATTAACTAACATCACGCTTGATGGAAATACTAGATCAATGATACTTTCCCCCAATTGCAGAGGAAACAACCCCTGATGCTGCTCACTTGATCCATGGCACAGCTGTTAAACAACTATTTTGATATGGAAATGGCCTTCACTTGAACATACAACAGCGATCTTGAGATAGCAGGCTTAGCCTTTCCTTGACTCTGCGTTGTGGATATCAGGAAACAAATCAACATCAAAGGACACACAGCACCCCAGCACAATCAATCACAGATGGTCTCTGAGCCTTTCAGCGGTTTGAGAAATGTTGAAGTAATTAACAATTAGCAGTTCAAAGAGTAGGTGATGGGCAAGAGCAGACCAACCCGAACATGTGTACTTGTAGAATGAGTGACAGTGTGTGTGTTTTAACACTCACTTTTCAAAAGCTGAATGCTCAACTTAAGTGCCAATACACAAGCAGCTATTGTATATCAGGGTAATACTTCAACACATATTTTAACTAGTGCTAGGCAACAATTTAAAATTTTTAATCGCATTGTTACGCGCAAAATTGAATAATGAATTCTAAAGTAGTGTAATTGTGCACTTTAAATGTACAGCTATATACACACAAAAGTGCAATAACATGGTTTGCAAACACTTTAAACAAATAATGTGCTTTTTACCAGCAGTATTCCCTTTACACAGCAGCAATAAAATATAACCTAAACCATTTTTCCCTTACCTGACCTGAGTACACACTTTATCTGTTCTTCCAAGTTTAAATATGAGTACACCGTTTTACATTTATTTTTACATTTTCAGTCATCAATGAAGAAACATCTCAATACTGTTATTTTGGGATATTTTTCAGCATGTTGCACTTTCTCTTATTGGGACAAAATATTAATAAAATATAAAAGTATTAAGAGCACTGATTTTTTTTAAAGTGAAACATAAGGTTCCGTCCCAATGCAAATCATTTTTGTTCAGCGACTAACTGAAATCACAGCCATTTTATTTAATCATTTTCTTTTATAAATCAAATTTTCGCACACCTGCAGACTGTGTTGTCTTTGTGCAAATATTTTTATGTGCCTTACTTAAAATGATGTACAATGCCAAATTGTTTGCATGTTACTAAAATGAAAAATACTAAAATGAGGGAAAAGCAGACACTTTGTATGCATCTCTCAAGCCATTTTCTCATAGAATCAGGTCACAACATTGTCCACTGTTGCCCTTTCACTCACACACACACACACACACACACACACACTCTACACAACAGTAGACTATCTGTGGCAGATGCATTCTCACCTGCTGGAAATGCTCTGGTTTAAGCAAGGCGTGTAGCCTGGGTAGAGCGTGCAGGAGGCAGGATATGAAGCAAAAGGTGCGCTGCAGAAATCAGTGTTTTGTTTACAGCACATCAAAGATGGCAGATGAAGCTATCAATACTACATGTATTTGGACGTATTCACAGCATCAATGAGTGGAAAGCAATATACAGGCAAGAAGCAAAGAGAATGAAGCCCTGAATGTACTGTAAGGGGCTGTAGACAATCATTTCTGGTTAGAGCTATTATTTATGTAATACATAATAAAAATTAGCTTGGGGGTGGCAATGGCATGGACATTACTATAATGTTGTTGCTACTTGCTGCATACTGCCCAATGTTTACAATTTCTGTATCACAATAGAGCCAATGTACCATTTAAAGATTGGACACATTTGTCCCCATGTGGAATCTATAATAGACATACTAATTTGATATCTTAGAATGTTCTATTGTTGTGGTTGTAATCCTATTTCCCCCTCTAAATGATTACTGGCAATTTCCCTTTCCTCCTCTACAGAGCTAATGCTGATGACTTAATTGTTTTCTTGCTGGTTTCAAACTGCCCAACACGATCTGCCCCTGGGAACCCGCCATGTCTACCAATAGCCTAAGGGCATGGAATCCGGTGACACAGCGTGTGAGTGTGGTAATGTCTACAAGTAAATGTCTCCATGTGCATTTTTTTGTGTGTGGATTTTTTCAAGTTGGGTGTGTATATGTGTTCATGTGATAAAGTGTGTATTGGTTAAAAGTGAGTCAGTGTGTGCACGAGCTGCTCTCACACATCTCCCAACATGAGTGGCAGGCGTGCTTAAGCCCACTTTGTAGAAATGTGTGGGAAGCCAGCTGAGAGGGCTTCCTCCCTGTTTTTTCAACGCCAGTGATTACCAGCCGCGGAAATGCTAATGGCTGTTTTGATAGTCACGGACAGGGGCTAAAGCATTTGTTTTACTATGTAATCCATGTCTGGCTTGCAAAACCCCAAGCCTGTTGATTTTAAATTATGAGGGGATATTGCTGCCTCTGCAAAAGTTACTCACGAATCACCAAAACTCCCATGTTGCTCTCAAAGTGCTGAGTGATTTGAATTTGGAAACTTAGCACCTGATTTATGTTTGAGGCGGTATCATTACAGAACACTTGAGAAGGACTTCAGTAAGGCTGTCTGTTTTTGCCATCACTGATTAGCTGCATTATGCTCAGGACTTTAAATGAAAAACATGTTGTCTGTTGTCATGGGCCACCCCACTATGCTAATGTATATTCCTTGTTGAGGCCAAAAGGTGCTAAGTTGAGTTTAGTGACACATCAGAGATAAACAAACAAAATGTGGGACTATTTGTTTCTGTTTTCTGAGAAAGACAGCCTGTCTGCTTTTTAATTAGGCAAGAAGAGTGTTCCAGACTGGCTGCTCTTTGACCAGTGGCTAGTCTTCCAAAGACTGCACAGACCACCAATAAAAAAGATGCTTGTTTTGGAAAATGATGATGTTTGCACATCTAACAGTTCCCCTGGCAAGATGTAGTGGGATATTGAGAAAGCTGCATTGACTGTGGTTGAGGTGATTGCCAGCAGAAACATACAGTAGTACTTTGATTCCAAACATTAATTAACAAACATATGTGTTCAGCCTTGCATGTTCCCCAAAATGGGAGAAGTGGGTATGTGCACAAATGTGTGCCTCACTAATGACTGTGAGCCTCTGCAAATTCACTCTCATTCCCGCAATTCCTTGTGTGTGCTATCCATAATAAAAGCGGGCTTAGCCAGCTCTGGACTTGAGAGAGCATCTCAAGGGCAACTGCATGTTTAGGACCTCAAAGGCCTAAAAACTGACATATAATCTGTAATATAATATAAGTGTTCAGCCTGTCCAGATGTTAACATTCACTTTTGTGTCTCGTCTATCACTAAAAGGGGGTCAAATTGGATTTTTGTCTCCTCCATCATATCATTCTACATCTGCATTAAAATAATCCCTCTCAAATAAACTTCTCTTAGGAGAAGAAAAAACATTAGGATTTTAGTTTCCTTTAGCTGTAAAGTATGTGCCCACAAAGGACTTTATTTAGAACTATTTAGGACTAGGAAATAGATTTTTATGAAACCGCCATTATATCCAAGTTAGAGCTTTAAATTAAAATTACTCCTTTTAATGTAGGATCAGTGCTATGTGTGTAGTGAATTTCCATAAACTAATAATGTAAATGAAACTGTCTCTTGTTTGCGACTAATTGTCTAGCATGCACATGCTAAATGACCACAGCTTCACACATGTAGCCTAAACAATCTGCCATGTGCAGATTAATAGGCATCTAGTTTTCTTGGTGAGCAAGTTTCTCTGGAAGTATAGGTCATCTTATCCAGGGGTCTACTCTGTTTACTTTCAGTTGGACTTGGAGAGAAGCATTTAAAATAATTTAAGTAAAAATGGAGTTCATTTGTAAAGTTTTGAGGCTCATGTTGCTTGCTTGAAGTAGATCCCCATTAAGCCATGGCTCATCTAGGGGGCTGTGTGTACTTTTTTTTGGACTCTGAGACAAGTGTTTGATAGGATCTTTGTAAAGTTAAAGTGTATTTATAAAGTTTTGGAAGGCTTGTTGCGCTTGTCCCAAAATGTGTTGTTTTGCCAGAGCCTGCGCTTCGTGCACCACTTAAACTTCAGATGGTAGGTGTAAAGTTAGTATAGCTCCTTTTCCAATGGTAGCAGCTCAACTCGCCTCTACTTGCCTTTTTGGGTTTTTCAATGGGGAAAAGTTTTCCCCCGTATCACCTCCGTCAAGGTTCCAAGTGAGTTGATACAAAAGCCGCTTTTAGACCAAAGGTAGGGACTTTTAAGTCCCCAGATCTCTTTTCATGGAACTAAAAGGTTCCTTCAGCCTGTGTGTTTCCTGTGTGTTTCCACCGTGGTCCTATGAAGATTAGCCAAATTAACCAGCTGACGTAGGCTGTACGCCTGTACACCATACAAAGCGATGCACAGGCATTATTATTTGTAACTACTATCCATGAGCAACATTTATAAATGAACATAAGATTTGACTGGAATATAATGAAAAACTATAGGCTTTTCTTGACCATTAAAACAGCTTTTTTTTGTGTGGGAGCTTCCTGGCTGATTAAAACGTAAAACAACAACTTTGGACCCAGTATTTAGTGTTACTCCATCAGCTAACACACCGCTGCAGCTGCTGCTATTTCCAATATATTTAATGCCAACATACGATCTCAGGCAACATCGGTGAGACGTGTGGCTATTTGACTGTTGATTGGGATTTATTGGTTTGCAAACAAAGGTGAACAAAAAACGAGCAGTCGCAGAAAAACAGCCGACATTCTCCAGTTAAAGCCAGTAGCCTCTACTTGCCCATTCAGAATTTCACTACAAGGCAAGCCCCACCCACCCAAAGTACCAGTACTTTTGGAAAGTACTACCCCCCGAGCAGGGACTTTTTGGGGGGTAAAATGAAGACCCCAGAACTACATTTAGACCCTTCACAGTGAGTTCCTCCAAAAGGTTCCTAGTTCCAGGGTATAGTTCCTTTGGTCGAAACGCAGCTTAAATGTGACGTGACAACACTGCAGACCACTGATTGGTCAGAGAGAATTGTCACTATTCACTGCATTATAATTGCGTGTGCCAGACAGAGGCCAGAAACAGAAAGGGTTTTCTTATGTTATTTTGTCACTTAATGCACTTCTGAGAAGTTTTGAGGTGAGAAATCAACTGTGTAGATTTCCAATGTTGACATTTTTACAAAAAATGATGGCAAATCAAAACTGTGAATGAACATTTTCACAGTTGAGGAGCTCCACTGATGCAAAGCTAGATCAAGCTATGGCTTTTGGTTTGTGTATGTTAATCAGTTCTATTAAGTGCCTGTTTTACACTGTAAGGGAGTGATTTGTTCATTATTCAAAGGCCATTAGATGACTTTCTAATGGGCTGTAGCTGGGAGCCATGGTCTGTGGAGTCCCAGGCTCTGGAGGGGGAACCGGTAATAATGTGTCAGTCTGCATGTTGAAAAGTCACAGCGTTAACACTACCCGGTGATGAGTGACAAAATGGAGTTAATGTGGCATGCTGAGTACACAACTCGAGCAAAGTAAACATACGTACGTGCACATGTGAGTGTGTGTCTTTGTGTGGGGGTGTGAGTGGCAAAAATAAGGTGGCGGAGAGAGAGAGTATTTGGAGCTGGGAAAGGGAGTGAATGAAAGCCAGAGAGTGTGATTAAAAGAAAACACAAATTTACTTTCAGATAAGCTCAACTGTGCATAATTAGACAGATGTCTATAACTTAGAATGACATGTATTTTCTGTGTGATTTCCTTTTCCCCAGTCTGAAATGCAATTTATATATAAATAATTGTTTTAACATGTATGTGTAATGGTGTAATGTATCAGACGCTGCAAACAAAGACATAAAAGGACTATTTCTCTGGTTCTTACTGATGTCTGAGGATTATCCAGACATTTGGATAATCTAAACACAAGATACCAGTTTCCTGACAGAGATGAAGCTGAAAGCATCAAATCAGACTGTAGTAAGTGGGCTACTGTAAGATCTGCATATACATGTCAGTGATCAGTTCTCCCCACAACCTTGTTTTGGAACCATGGTGTATTTGTTTCTGTATTTTAGTAATACAAGACGATGTTTCTGTGTGTGTATGCATGTGTGGAAGTCTTTGGACTGATTTGCAGTACGAGCACAAGCTCACGTTCAGCTGTGGAGACATGTTCGGCTGATTTAGACTTAGAAGCTACTTCCAGTACAAGTTTTGATTTTCTTCTCTTGTATCATGCCACTCTGCTGTCATAGTGTTACCTTTCTTGCATGCCGTCTTTCTAAAGCACATTTAAAATAAAGATTTGAAACCTGGTTACGTGTATATTTGGCTAAACATTTGCTTTCTCTGGGAGAAATGTAGCTGGGTAACCAGTTTTCTCTAATCCCCTCCTGATTACGACAAAACAGGTTTCTTGTATATGACGGAGAAGACATCAGATTACTGCAGAATGCGAACTTGAATCCAGTTATGAAGTGAGGTCTGTGGATTATCCAGAGTAGCTGGGATATTATTTTTGAAAAGAAAGTGCAGAATCAATCTCTCCGAACCTCAGGAGATAAAATGCAAATGATCTACATGGCTAGATCCCACTAGAAGTAAATGGGAAAATATATATTTGCAATTTTGGTGAACTGTGCCTTTAAAACAAAAAACAAAACAAAAACACTATTAACTGTAATTCTCTACCCTGACCGAAAGCTGGCCCCAGTCTTCTTGGACAACAGCATTCAACTGATTCAAAGAGCCTGTCTGATTGAGCATTTGCTCCTGCGTCTCTGATTTCATCAACAATTACGTTAAGTATACTTTTCAGGACACTTTTGTGCGTCAGTGAGCAGCTGACCAAATCTATCATTACATGATGATAATGTTCTCCTCACACCCCCGTTAGCTCATCCTTGGCTCATCTCAATGTAGAATTGTTTTACATTACCATTTAAAAGCACCTTCTCTCACACAGCCTTGTCAACCAGTGAGGGGCAGCATCCAGTTCTCCTCATGCTATGCCTACTCTCCACATATGTGAGTGTGTGGTAGGCCTCACCAGTTGTCTCCCTCCACTCCTCAATCAACCCCCTCCCCTCTTGAGCCTAACCGCCTGGTCCCATTCAGGTGCAAATAGAGGCCGTGGCATGCAGCAAATTTACAGCCTGGCTTTACGACGTCTAGTGGTTTTGGCCTCTTTCTCCTCTCTAGCTGCAGCACTTTGAGTGGCTCAGGGAAACATCTGGAGGGGACAATGGCCCAGAGACAGCCGCTCTCTATCAATTCAAAGTTGGACATTTTTACAGTTGCATTCAGTCACACACAAACACACACAGCAGAGACAAAGAGGGGAAGACAGAGTGTGCCCAGGAACAGCCAGATACAAAGTAAATGAGACTAACAGACTTTAACTGGTGAATTCAATACTCCTAATCTGGCCCAGATTCTGCCAAAATACAGGGTGTGACAATGACATCATAACTGTTGAGCAGCCAGGCCTAATGCTTATTTGTACTTGTGCGACATCCATATTTTCAGCATTGTAGACAGTACGTCAGAACAGGAAGTTGGAGGAAGCTTTTTGAAATGTTCTAAACATCTGTGAGCGGTTTCAAATAAGGCGCAGCTCAGGACACCTTTCTGTATGGACTTGCATGTTTCCCCCATGGTTGTGGGTTTCCTCCAGGTGCTTGCACACATACATACATGTTATGTTTTTGAAATACTCCTGCAATGCCTTTGACCGAGGTAGTGATCTCAGAAATTATAATTAATAGCTCAGCTTTAATTTTATTCATGAATGACTCATTAATGACTTCACCTGTCACTTGATGGAACCAAGCGGCAACCTTCCTCTTTCCAAACTGAAGCCAGACCAGAAATACCTAAAACTGCAATTCATCGAGTGGCCACTAGAGGCTGGCTCCAAAAGGGAGTCAATCTCCATTGACCCCCCATGTTAAAAATGCCCAAATTTACAGAAAAATAAAACATGTTTACAGCCTGGTACAAGAATGGTTTTAGTTTATATAGCTAATTTTGCCCTTCATGACAACTGTGAGGGGGTTTGGCTACCAAACGCCAACCAGACAAGCCCCGAGTAAAAGCTACTTCTGTTAATGCAGACTGCCAAGATGGCAACAGCCAGCTCCACCGAAAACGAGCTTAAAAACGGCTTTTCAGAAACCAACAGGTGACATCACAGACACTATGTCCATTGTTTTATACAGTCTATAGAGGAAACATTACAGGCACGCCCTTGTGATGTTATATGCAAGACTACTACTAAGTGCATGGCACATACTCAGAGAGGCTGTGCAAACGCCCACAACCTCTCTACAAGAGACATACAATGCAGAACTGTGAGTCACTATGAACAGTCACAGAATTACTTCATCACAGTTTGTGTTTTCAGGTGATGCAACCCAACCTCTGGTGGCCGTGTTTGTGTGCTGAGCTTGTGTGCAAGGTAGGGTTAGCTGGAATATTTCTTTCAGGCTTCTATCATTCTGGAATTAAAAATCACTGTCATTGTCTGCATAGACAACATTAGGTGATTGGTGGTTGATAATGCTCCTTGTGAGTCATAAAGTGACTCACAAGGAGCATTTCAGAACATGAGTGATCTTGATTTTCTGTTGTATGTGCTGCAAATGGAGCTAAAGATTACACCTGATAAAATAGTAATCAGTTTAAATAAACTCAATTTAGGATTCGGGGTCAATGAAGTTTTGTTCCTACCTGCAATGACAAAGCATTCTGAATTTACTACAACTCTTTCATACGTTACTGACTCATTGTGTCAACCAACCAACGGAGGCAGCAGAGGCATGAGTATTGTATTTGAGGTAGGAGTACTGTATGCTCATTTCTGAACACATCTGAAGTGTTTAAGGTGTTCTGAGGGTCCACATTCAAAGGACCTGCCTCCATACAGATAATCATTTAATGTGGGATAACTGCACACAGACTACCACTGCAAAACACATTCATACTTGTTAGTTGTATGCAAAAAGTGGTGGAAATAACTGCAAACATAAGCTTGAGAGAAGAGTTCAAACCTGGTCTGCTTCAGTTGAAGTATAATGACAGCTCTTGGCCAGCTGATGTTGCATAGTTCAACCTCTTCCCACTGCTCTGCTGGACTGTCCTCATTCAAATGAATGAAAAGGGCAACATTTTTCCACACAGGGCTCAAGTCCGTCTGATGCTGCCTTAAGCATGATTTATACTTTTGTGTCGAATCGATGGTGTAGCCTACGTCCTGTAGCCCTGTACCCTACGCTGTAGCCTGATGTGCACCACCTGACTTGTTTCACTATCAGAATGTGATCCCTTCGGTCGATAACATTTGAAAAGTCAGCTGCACGTATATAATTTTACCCCCATTCAAGTTAGCAGAGGGCTAAGCCAGAAGTTAGCCTGCTCGGCCGGCAAAAGTCAGCATAGTGGACGCTGAAGCGTGTAATTGCTGAACAACGCAGACACCGAAGTATAAATGCATGGCTACGTGCGTATCTGACGCCGTACATTACACAATGATGAGTTTTAAAAGGACACCTCAGAACAAATCTACATAGAGAGTTAAATACAACATTAAGTGGCTTAAGAACAGTGTCACTAGTGTTCATGTAGATGATATCAGTGTAGTCAATAATGGGAAATATCAACTGAGAAATTAACCTTTTCCTGACTTCAAGTGTGAAACAATTAACAGATCTCTACAGTGAACTGAGAGCCATATATTCTTTTTGTGATGTAATCAACGTGAGGTTTAAAGGTAAGCTCAGAGTCATCCACAGTGCAAGGTATTTAAATTTTTCCAATTTCACCATTTTCAAAATAAAGTTGCAAGTTTACAACAACATACCACAGGACTTTTCCATATTCAGCAATAATTTGTTATTGTGAAGCCATTTTTGAGTCATAATATTGTCGGCTTGTAACCTGTTCTGGATACAGTGAATATCACCAGTGTAAATTACGGTATCATCAGCATAAACATGAACCTTACAGATTGAGCAAACGTGCGATAAATCATTAATGAAAATCAAGAACAAAAGGGGTCCTAGAGTGGAACATTGAGGAACCCAGAGGAACCCCCTTAGCAATCAATAAATAATCTGACAGTGAACCTTGAAAAGCAACACACTGCTGTCTATTGTGAAGATAAGAATTAAACCATAACAGAGCACTTTGATTCAAACCTATTGCATAAAGCTTGTCAAGGAGAAGGTAATGATCCACCATATGAAAAGCTTTGGAAAGGTCAATAAAAATAGCACCAATTAGCTGTCCCTTATCAGAGGCGGAGAAAACGTCATTGGTGAACTTCAGTAAAGCTGTGGTGGTTGAAAAATTAGGCCTAAAGCCAGATTGATATGGGGATAAGATGTTATTCTGAATAATGAATTTTGATGATTGATTAAAAATCATTTTCTCAAATATTTTGGCAGTGGTGCAGATAATAGAAATAGGGTGATAATTTTATCACCCTGTAATGCCTCCTCTTCTCTTTCATTCCCTCTTACAGAGCTACCACTTTCCTACTTTCTCTTGTTTAGTGAGAAACGTGAGCTCTAGTTTGTCCTGCCAGCTAGGATTAGAGTTCTATGAGATATTCTGGTGTTGAACTGCCCGTGGGAGGAATGTACATGTAAAATTCTGTACATTCTTCATTAAATGCCATGTGAAATCTCTTTTCCTCTCGTCTCCTCAATTCGGGTGTGTTTCCAAAACATCTCGCGGACTCAACTCGCAAGCATCGGAAAGCACAGATTTGATTGGCTGAGCAGCGTCACATGAGACGATTGGAGCACATGCGATTGGTCTGTGAGTTTACTGGTCCTCTAAACCAGTACAGTAAATGCTAGAAAAGCTGCGCGGGGTAAAATAGAAATGCTCTGTCACGAGGTAGTAAGTCTCAATAATAAATCGGCTGTAGGTCGCCGGTCCGGAGAGGACAGAGGCTGGGTCTAGATCCGGACCACGGAATCTCAGAACCAAAACCCAAAACACAGCACTCAGGAAAGGATCGTGACAGCGACACAGAGCAACGTTCATGAACATTTGTTTTGGTCTTCACCCACTCCTGAGAAAAACTGAGGTGAACTGCACAGGTAGTAATGATTCTCTGTGGGTTCATTACTATGACTGAAACCTTTCACATTATACAGTCATTTGATATATTGCATCTTTAAGTAGACCATACTGGTATTAAGCCGTGTGTTAGCATGATGGATATGTATCGTTACCTTGAACATAGTCTTTCATCTTCTCATATCTTGAATATCCACTTATTGTTTTACACTTACACAAGTGCCATTTTTCCATGAGTATTTGAGTACTGAATTGAAATAAAAATTCCAAGCATGATCTTTCAGTACCATAATGCTCACACGCAGGGGAGCAATTCATACCCACATATGAAGGTGCAGAGGGAGACACTAACTCACACACTCAGCACTAGGCCTCTAATCTGCTCTTAATTCAGTTCTGGTCTAGGGAGACTTTAACTCAATTACACTGTACCCCCCCCCACACACACACACACACACACACACACACACACACACACACATTAATTGAGCTCTTCCTCCTTCACATACTTGAGCAACATCAATCAGCATGAAGTAGATTCCGGAGCTTTTCTGTGGGAAGACAATTCAACTTGTCCACAGACTGTCTCAAGAGGGACTTGAAACACAAAGGGAAGCACAACAAAAATAACTTTTTCCAGATCCACCTCCCCTTCATTAGTCAAAAGAAAAGAAAGTGAAACTTTCTCTCAGTGCATTACAACACAAAACACCATGACACAACAGTACAGTTCCATTAAAGGTTGAGTGATCATTCCAGATGTGATTTAGGCTATTAAACATTAGAAAAATTTGACATCCAGTCTAATAACCCAATTGCTAAGTAGAAAATACCATTCAGAGATTCAGGGAATGACATTGAGACATTTTTAGCAATCATATTACCTGGTTTTCAAATTAGTGACATTTGAGAAATGTAATTTTTCCCTCTCAAAAATGGATATACTTTATTTAACTCCTGCAATATCTGCAGGTTGCTCAGGGGCTGTTGATGTATGTGTGGGCACTGAGATCTTTATTTCAGGTCTTGGTGTGCCTGTGCTGAGAGGAATTTATCATTGTAAATGCCAGGCAGTTCACTGGAGCAGTAATGAGAGTTAATGTGTTGGTGGAGAGCACCCATCAATATAATGTGGAACACCTGATGTGATGGACCTTGTGTTTTGGCTGTAGGGCTGAAAATGTGTTTGGGGATTATTTTGCTGTTGTTTTCAAGAAAAAAGTGGAAATGGAAATATTTCCGAAATGACAACTTCACAGAATAAGTGCAATTGCTTGGTGATCATTTTCGGCGTTGTTTGATAAAACATCTTTCTTTGGTCATTCTCATGTTTTCATTTTAGCAAACTAAACTAGTTGTGGGTTTTGACCGTAATTGTCAGGACACAGAGTAACCACAACTCTACCAGATCAGGTCTAAATCATTCCCTAATTGCCAGGCTGCTGACTGAATGCAACTATGCTATCAGACAGTCATTCTCAGTCCTCAACCACTGTTGGGCTGACTGAGATGAATTTATCTTACAGAATTTCATGGTCCTCTCAGGATGAAGCCTATTGACTTTGATGATCTCCTGATTTTTCCTGTAGCAACACCAGCAGTTCAAAGTTTTCCTTATCATGGGAAAAATATAGATTGCTAAAGGATGGATTGCCACAGTATTTTGTACAGACATTTATGTCACTGACTTGATCGTGACGTGACTTTTCATCTAGCATCACCATTAGGTCAAAACATTTTTGTCCTATTCATTGAAAACTCACAAAACGTTGTCATATTCTGGCTAAATATGACATTTGTGACTGATATTAATTGACATTTTTATGATAACTTATTATTTAGGCTTTTCATATTCTAGTCATAGCTATACTGGCAATAACAAGAAAACCAACAATAGTAGGCTATTAATAAAATCGACAATATAAATATCATGTAACCT
The DNA here is from genome assembly GCF_014851395.1 of Micropterus salmoides. Taxonomy (NCBI): domain Eukaryota; kingdom Metazoa; phylum Chordata; class Actinopteri; order Centrarchiformes; family Centrarchidae; genus Micropterus; species Micropterus salmoides. The sequence continues at coordinate 32,816,390 of NW_024040596.1, forward strand.
AATAACTTTATTTAGCTTAAATAAGTAACTGTTTTAGAGCAGTAGCAACATTTTAGAAGAAAAAATTAAGAGCTATTAGTGATTACAAAACATTTTGTAAAATAGGTTTAATCTGCAAGTATCTTAATTTCGACAATTTAATATTCAATTTAATTTTAAATAAAATTTTATTTATTTAGCGCCAAATCACAACAAGTTATCTCAGAGCGCTTTTCATAAAAGAGCAGGTCTAGACCGTACTCTGTGATGTTATTTACAGAAGCCCAACAATTCCCACCAAGAGCAGCACTAGGCGACAGAGGCAAGGAAAAACTTCCTTTTAAGAGGCAGAAACCTCGAGCAGAACCATGGCTCAGGGTGGGCGGCCATCAACCGGTTGGGGGTGAAGGAGAGAGAGAGGGCAGGAGAGGAACAGAGAGAAAAAGAGAGGGAGGGAAGGAGAGAGAGAGGGGAGGGAGGCAGCCTACACAATATACACACAGAGGTAAAGACAGTAAAGGTGATGTTGCTATAGACTAAATGAAAAATGGTACAGATATTTATAGTAGTGTTAATGATAATAATCGTAATGTCAATGATTAATAATAATAATAGGACTAGTAACAATAGTTGTTGTAGCAGAGGGTGTCGAGCAGGAACACGGGGGCAGCAGGTGACTCGCAGCCACAGATCCAGACTCCACAGCTCCAGAGCCAGAAACACCTGCAGGAAGTGATAGGAGGAGAGAGGAGAGGGACGAGAAAACACAAGACTACCGGAAAGGGAAGTTGTGTTAGTAACATGCAATAATGGGATGAGGTTGCATACAGAGGGAGAGAAAGTAGAGGAGAGAGGAGCTCAGTGCATCATGGGAAATCCCCCGGCAGTCTAGGCCTATAGCAGCATAACTAAGGGATGGTTCAGGACTCACCTGAGCCAGCCCTAACTATAAGCTTTATCAAAGAGGAAAGTCTTAAGCCTACTCTTAAATGTGGAGATGGTGTCTGCCTCCTGAACCCAAACTGGAACCTGGTTCCACAGGAGAGGAGCTTGATAGCTGAACGCTCTGGCTCCTAGTCTACTTTTGGAGACTCTAGGAACCACAAGTAACCCTGCATTCTGGGAGCGCAGTGCTCTGGTGGGGTAGTAAGGTACTATGAGCTCTTTAAGATAAGATGGTGCCTGACCATTAAGAGCTTTGTAGGTAAGAAGAATGATTTTAAATTCTATTCTGGATTTTGCTGGAAGCCAATGCAAAGAAGCTAAAACAGGAGAAATGTGATCTCTTTTCCTGGTTCCTGTCAGAACACGTGCTGCAGCATTCTGGATCAGCTGAAGAGTCTTAATGGACTTTTTCGAGCAGCCTGATAATAAGGAATTGCAGTAATCCAGCCTAGAAGTAACAAATGCATGGACTAGTTTTTCTGCATCATTTTTAGACAGGATGTTCCTGATTTTCGCAATATTACGTAGGTGAAAAAAGGCGGTCCTTGAAATTTGCCTAATGTGAGACTTAAACGACATGTCCTGATCAAAGATAACTCCAAGATTCCTCACAGTGGTGCTGGAGGCCACGGCAATGCCATCGAGGGAAACTATATATTTAGATAATGCGTCACGGAGGTGCTTAGGCCCCAGACACTGCTGGTGCTTTGGATAAAGGTGCTGCAAGTATATGCAAATAGATCTGTATATATACCCTAAATTCTTGTCTACTGTTGCCTGCCCATGGCTTTTTTTGCAGCGACCTCTTATACAGCTTCCAGCTACAGGTCCTTTTTCCTAATAAGCTATACTCTGCGAGATAACAAACACAGAGCTGTAAGGATGTTGCCCAGAAGAAGAAGAAGATCTATCTTCTAAATCAAGCTTTTTTATTTATTTATCTACCTGTACTCTGTGTGATTTGCTCCAAGGCCTCCGCTAACGTGCTTTTGCTGCGGCGCTAAAGAAGACGGATGGCAGTAATTAGCATGACCTGGAGCTCTGCCACCATCACCACGGTTACTAGTGAATTATGCCAGCCACATGTACAACCAACCTCCCTATCTCTCACTTTCTCCTTTTCAGTTTGTTTTCTGTCGTCTTTTTCTAAACATTTCAATATTTTTCAGGTAGAGCTATCTGTGTCTTTCTGTCCTTTATTCTGCTGATTTGTATCCTGTTTATTCTGTGTCTCTGAAGTGTAACTCACCTTTATGTTTTCTCCATCTTTAGATTTTCAGTCACTTTTTATTTGCCTAACTCCTTTGGTGCATATTAATTTACCTGGATTACTTAATTATTAAATTAACTTAGAGGTCTTTCTGCTTCTTGTAATGTCTCAATGTTTAATTTATTTTTAATGCTATTTTTTCTTTCAGTTTTCTCACTTCTCTCTGTTTTGTCTAATATCTTTTTTTAATTTCAAAGCGTTTTCCTGCCCTTTTCTGATAATCCACCATTTTTTCTTCTTATGATAACTCACAATTGAAAACTCTATGGCCTGATAGGGGTGGCAGGCAGCATCTGCTTGTAGTGGAGTAGTCACTCACTGGGCAACATTATAATCGGAGTTGGTTGAAGGAGAGTGTCAGGAACAATGAATGGTATAGGAATGCATAGATTACACACAGGAATGCACAATTGGCTGTGCTTATTTCTTTGAATAACCTTTCTGGAAAAAATACACAGACAAACAAGGATGGAAACATACCAACATACTTAAACATAAACCATGTACTGTGCGTAAAGAGTGAGTTTATAAATATTGGTATTGGTATGTGCATGTACAAACCCAGATAAACCTTATGAAACCTCTGAGTATGCCATCACAAGCAGTGATACTGCTATATACCTCTTCTCTCACCAGCACCGCAAGACCCAGATCACCGGAACCCAGACTCCTAACACCCAGGCAAATCAGAACATCTACCGCCCAGCCCAAATCCCTATTTTCACCTTTTTGAAATAAATCACCTTTGATTGAAATTCTACCCTGGTCTGTGTTTGAGTTCTGGCCCCCGGTCCTGAAAATGTGATTCCCCTAAATGTTCTCTGCCTGGAGATCCTGGGGAATTGATAAAGCATCCATAGGTAGATGGATGCGGATCAAACACTGAAACACAAACACTGCAGCATATCCTGTAATGTCGCTGCAGAATTAATTTGTTGAAGAGAGAAAAAAATTGTCCTTAAGTGTGCTTTCAATCCCTGGGGTGACAGACCTGCAATTTACCAAATGAGCTAACCACACACTATAGCAAAAGAAGTCAATATTATATCTTATATTCTTACCAACCATCTGATTGAAAATATTACTCTAACGCAAAACTTATTTGCCGACCCCTGCTGTATATTATTACTACATCTTCTTCTAACATACATATTCAACGTAGTGATGTGTGTCTACCATAGACTGTATACACTGCCTGAATTCTACCAGAAGTAGAACAAGAAGAAAGTAGTGACGAAATGGTAGTGTTGTTTTGTCTGTTTTCAGCTACTATAGAAACATGACGACGCAACGTGGCGACGTCCATGGAAAGGGGGACCATGGTTATGTAGATATAAATGACTCATTCTAAGGTAATAAAAACATAATGGTTTATTACATAAGGTCTTTACACACCACTGAAAACATAGTTATCAGAATCAGAAGGAGCTTTATTGCAAAGTAGTGTTTTACACATACAAGGAATTTGCTTTGGTGATAAGGTTCTACACGTAGACAAACATACAGTTGACATAATTAAATGTAGAAATATATAAATATGGAATAGACAATGCAAGTTATATAAGAATATTAAAAAGAATAGAGAAAAATAATAACTATTTGCAGAGAAATAACAACGTCACAGATATATTTACATGTGCATTATTCTGGGTTTGTGTTGTGCAGACATATTGCAACGGAGAATATTGTGTACGCAAATATATAAATTGACAATATAAAAAAAATACAGCAACAAAGATTGTGCCAGGTTTGTGCACGATATAAAATTAAATAGTATTTGTAGACATTTGCAGACATTTGTATTATTTGAAAGGGGGGAGTGTCAGTGGGGGACCCGGGCCTTGTTGATAAGGCTAGCTGCAGACGGGAAGAAACTGTTTTTGTGGCGAGTCCTGATGGACTGCAGCCTCTTGCCAGAGGGGTGAGTCTGAAACGGTTTGTGACTAGGATTGGAGGGGTCAGCTGCAATCTTTCCTGCTCGCCTCAGAGTCCTGGAGGCACACAGGTCCTGAAGTGAGAAGAAGATTTTGGTGAGGGAGGTGAATTCGGCTCCCACTTGAGGTCCTGGGAGATGATGGTGCTCAGGAAGTGGAAGGAATCCACAGTGGCGACGGGGGGTTGCACAGGATTATGGGGGAGGGTGGGTCTGGGCTCTTCCTGAAGTCCACAATGAATTCAATTCAAATTAGCTTTATTGGCATGAATGTAACAACAATATTGCCAAAGCATCATACAAACTACATAAGAACAATCAACCCCATACATTTCATTAAACAAGTAATTAAACCATCTCCACTGTCTTCAGAGCGTTGAGCTCCAGAATGTGCCACCAGGTCACCAGATGGTCGATCTCCCACCTTTAGGCGGAATCATCCCCATCAGAGATGAGCCCAACGAGGGTGGTGTCATCCACAAACTTGAGGAGCTTGACGGACTGGTGACTGGAGGTGCTACTGTTGGTATAAAGGGAGAAGAGAAGGGGGGGAAATAACGCAGCCTTGAGGGGAACCAGTGCTGATGGTCCTGGAATCAGAGACATGCTTTCCCAGCTTCACGTGCTGCTTCCTGTCCGTGGGTGGATGGGGAGACACAGTCCAGCCCAGCTGCTTGTGGAGTTTCTGCCTCCTGAAAAGCCTGTTGACGTCCCCCTCTGAGATGGAGAGAGGAGGAGAGGGGGTGGAGGTGGCCAACTCTGAGAAGGGGGGGGGGTTGACTTCGGCTGAAGCTGAGCGGAGGAGTCACGGGGATGGTGGTGAACTGGTTCAACTCATTTGCCAGGCAAGAGTCGTTGACAGAGTGGGGGACTTTATATAGTTAGGGCTTAGGGTTTATAGTTAGTGATCTGTCTGAACCCCTAAAACTGCATTTCTTTATTCTTTCGCCAAATCTTCTTTAATTACGGAATAGACCATCTGCTTCATGTTTACACCGGCACGCGCAGGCCCAGTGTACTGAACGGCCAATGGATGTCTGTTTTCAGTCAGGTGTTGTTCAGTTTTAACGTAGATGGAGATCACCTCTGATATGCAGCTAAAACGCTCGTGTGGACGGAGATCGTATTAATTTTATTTCTCCGTTTGTAAACTAAAACGGAGTAGTGTAGATGGGGACCTCTCTGAGTACAGTCGTTTAGCTTCTCACACCTTGTCTTGTCCATTTTCAATTTAACCACTGTGCCAGGTTACAGGGCTCTACATCTGACTTGCATGTTTAAGAGATCAAAAATATAAGGCTCGAGTCGCTCATTTCCTTTGATTATTTATTTAAAACAAATGAACAACAAAAAAGCTTTCAAACTAAACATGAGGTCAAAGACTGTGTTGGTCCTCTCTCATTAGTGTCCACCCGTAGGTTCAGACCCAAAAGACCTCTTCACACACACCTCTTCCTTCCTCCACAGCTGACCGAAATCTGAGTTAATCAGAACAGCTAAATACATAAACAATTAATAATCCAAATGACTATTCTAAAAAATATATCATCTAAATGATAAAATAATTAAATACAAGAAATTGGCTTCAACATTCCAGCCCTAATTGCTTAAATCTTAAATGTAGCCATTACAAACAACTCAAATACAGCCAATTTTAAATGCAGATATCATTTTTGAAAAAATTCTATTCTTCAGACTCCAGGAGTAGACAAAGTTTGTTGGTAAGCCTCTGAAGGGTACTGGTTTTGGTTGTAACCAAGACACCGCGAACCAGTCCTTTGCTTCCTGGAAAAGTCTGTAAAATAAGACCTAAGACCCAAGCGTTTCTTGGGACAGTCATCTACAATCATGACAAGGTCTCCGGGTTGAAAGTTCCTTATTCCATTTGTTCCTTTTTGCATGACTGGAAGATATTCTTTGACCCATCTCCTCCAAAAGAGGTCTGCCAGATATTGCACCTGTCTCCATCTTCTCCTGGAGTACAGGTCATCTTTTTTGAACAGTCCAGGAGGCATGACAGGATGTGTTTTTAAGAAGAAGCAGATGATTGGGTGTTAAAGGTTCCACATCGTTCAAGTCGTTTGTTACAGATGTGATGGGTCTATCAATCATGATTACATATTTCACATAAGGATGTTTGCAAAGCCTCATCGTCCAGGATTTGTTCTCTTACCACAGAACAGAGGATCTTTTTGAGTGACTTGATAAGTCTCTCCCATACACCACCATGATGAGCACCTGATGCTGGGTTGAAAATCCACTTTATCCCATTTTGTAGAAGATTTCTTTGAATTTTGTGATGATTAAGTTCCTTCCATGATTGTTCAAGCTCCCTTTGTGCACCAATGAAGTTTGTACCTTGATCTGATCATTTTTACAGTACCTCTACGGCAAAGGAATCTGCGTATCATGTTGATGCAGGAGTCCAAGCTGCTGGCTACTTCAAGATGAATGCATGGCTGGTTAGGCAAGTTAAAATTACACCCCACCTTTTCACATTGGTTCGACCTCGCTTTATTTCAAAAGGTCCAAAATAATCCATACCAACTGAAGTGAAAGGTGGTAAATTTGGTATTATGTGGTCTTGAGGGAGATCTGCAATCTTCTACTCTCCTACTTTGGACCGCATTCTTCTACAGAAAACACAGTTTCTAATTATTTAATTGAATTAGTTTGTTAAGGATATCCAGTATTTTTGTCCCATTTTAGATAGCGACAGTGATTTCTACTAGGATGGCCAATTTGGATGTGTATGTGTTTTAGAATGATCTCAGATATGTGGGATCTTTTGGGCAAGATTATGGGATTCTTTTTTTCTATTTACTGGCATGGCTGATCTGTTGATTCTTCCTCCCATTCTTAGGATACCTTGGTTGAGCACTGGATCCATTTTCAGTATGTCCTGCTTAAAGTGTTGGTGTTGTTCGAATACCAATATGGCTCTTTCAGCATTCTCCATATCCTCCAATGTCAGATTTGCATTGAATGCAACTTTCAGTGCTTCAGCACGCTCTTTAAGTGACTTGTCCTTACCCAGCAACAATCCAGAATGTATCTTTGTTCTTTCAGTGATCTCAAACAACAAAGGTTTTTATCTTCAATATACAAGCTACAGTTCTTTTAAGACTGTTCCAATCTGAGTAGTACTCAATCAGTCTCCTGACAGGACTTTCCAAGTCAATAACCACTGTATTAACAATCACATCCTTCTTCACTTCAGGATCATCTAAAGGGAGATACATCTGTGATGTGTATCTGGATTTTGAGGCCATTGAGATTCTTTGTCGTTCAGGAAATCTGGTCCTTGTAACCATCTTTTCGACTTCAGGAGTGATTCAATGTTTAATCCTCATGAAGCATAATCTGCAGGATTTGGTTTGGAGTCCACATACTTCCATTAATCCTCCTTTGACAAGTCATGTATTACTGCCAGTCGATTAGCCACAAAGGTGTGAAATCTCTTGTTCTGATTTTAGATGTATTTAAGTACAGACTGACTGTCTGTACAGAAAATAGACTCTTCAAGGTTTAGCTGCAGTTCTGAGCGTAGCATTTGGTGTTTGATCCGCATCCATCTACCTATGGATGCTTTATCAATTCCCCAGGATCTCCAGGCAGAGAACATTTAGGGGAATCACATTTTCAGGACCGGGGGCCAGAACTCAAACACAGACCAGGGTAGAATTTCAATCAAAGGTGATTTATTTAAAAAAGGTGAAAACAGGGATTTGGGCTGGGTGGTAGATGTTCTGATTTGCCTGGGTGTTAGGAGTCTGGGTTCCGGTGATCTGGGTCTCGTGGTGCTGGTGAGAGAAGAGGTATATAGCAGTAGTATCTGAGTCCGGGGTCCAGGCTGGTACTCTGCGGTCGAGACAGGAAAAAAAACGATTTAACTATCAGGATGTCCAAAAGTCAGACAAGGTTCAAAGATTCAAGACAAAGTTTTGGGCGCGTACTGAATGATACAACGATCCAGCAGGGACTGGTAGGTCGGTCTGGCTTTTATGGGTGAGTAGATGCCAGATGTGGAACAGGTGTGCTTGATTAAAGTGACGAGACAGGTGAGCAGACAGGAGCACCCACAGTCTCAGAGCATGAGAGGGAAACAGAACACAGAGACAGACACAAAACAGAAACACACCAAGCACACAGCAGACATACCAAAAAGGAAAAAGAACGCAAAAACTACATTCACACACATACCATGAAGAAGGCCAGGATCACGGCCAGGGGGTCGTGACATTTTCTGATGGTTCTTTCAGATGTGTGTCAAGCAGGAAGCTGACAGTGACAATGTTTCACACTCTTGGCTTACATTTTCCATGTTAATTGTCAGTGGCCAAGTCGCAATAACATATACTTTTACTAAATAACTATGTAAATAAATATATATTTTTAAATATAGCTAAAGAAACCTAATTTCTTGACTGGCTACTCTCTGCTGTCTCAGAACACACACCTTTTGTGCTTTGTCAGCCACCGTAGCTGTCCTACACTCTTTGAAAAGGTAGGGGGCAGTGGTAGACTGGAAAGTTGGTTACAATTCACAACCTCACCACTAGATGCCACTAAATCTGTCACATGGAAATCTAAACCTTTATTAATCAAAAAATAGGTATTAAAACAATGTGAAGCACATATCAATGACCCCATAAAACACACACTAGCTGACATGCAGTAAATATAATAACCAGCAGACACGTTAACCCAGTGCAAGGGGAGCTCACAATCAATGGGCAAGGGGCAGGTTTATCCCACACGCAGGATGAGCACTAGCCAGACCATCAGAACAGAACAAAACAAAACAAGGAAAAGAAAACCACCAAGACAGTGATTTACTACCTGCAACCCAAACTAAACAAAACACAACTCTGTACAGTTGTTGCATTCATATTATTTTGTACACATGTATGTATATAAGATAATAGAAGACATGTTCCCACCTACGTAGCCAATCCCTACCTGGGTCTCCCCAACTACCATACCCTAAGTTTGCCTACCCCTAATGTTACATGGAGCTCTCCTCACAGCGGTCGCCACCTGCTACGCTGCGGCCAGACGCCGCTCTGACCCAGACTCTCTTGACGGATAAAGCAAGTGTGGCAGGACAGCCACAGAACACGGAGCGTGCCAGCTCTTCACGTGGAGGACAAAAGCATAACACACCCGCGGCTCACCAACCACTGATCTGCCGGTCCGGCCAAACCAACTGTCAGTTCCACCGGCTTCATATCCACTCAAAATGAAGGCTTATTTAGGTCATATGAAATAAATAAATGAAAACTAAGGACATTTACTCTTTCATTTGAATTAGTTTTAGTTAGTTTTGCAAACCTACAATACAGTTTTAGTTAGTTGTCATTTTTTGTAAATCCTCGTTTTTATTTTTATTTCAGTTAACAATGTTTCTCACATCTAGGTTTTGTTATTGCGTTCATCTTCGTTAACGATAATAACCTTGGTCACTGATGAGGTTGCCATGCCGAAGTCAATGTTTACTTCAAAGCGCAACTGCTGCACGGCTGTAGACTCTTGTCCTTTTGTTGTCCTAAAGTTCTTTTATCTCTCTTTTATTTTAGTTTTTCTTTCTTACTCTTCATTCCACCTTTCTTTCTCTCCTCATCCCCTATTCAACAACAGTCCATAATTGTGGTTTATGTTGCCATTTCTGGATTTGAAGTAGAGCCAGGAGGAGGTTACAGGGACCGCAAGGTGAAGAGATGAAATATCACAGAAGAAAGGTAGTGAGCAGGAGGGAAAGAAAGGAGGGTGATGGCTAGATTTATTTGCTGGTTTTGCAATACGGATCCAGCTGGATCCACAGGTGAGCTGCAGCACTGAAAGGGTGATACAGAGAGGATCTGATTTCCAGGAAAGGAAAGTGGGACTTGGAGAGGCAGAGGGAGCAGCAGCCGGGCATTCAAACCACAATCTGATATGCTGCCAGTCTGTTTTTCCTTTCTCTCCACCATTTTCATCTCCTTTCCATCTTTCTACCCTCGTGTTCATTCTCTTTGCTTCTAATGGTCTCTGTGGTTCTGGCTCTGGTGTGAGGTGAGTCAGTAGATGGGGTGTAAAGAGCGAAGGGTTTGGCCTGATATTAGAGCCAGGAGAGGCCCACCTCACAGCCTCACATCCAAAACCACTGTTTCACCAGCAAAGAAGCCAGCTAAGAAAGTACTTTTAAGAAATGCAGGATCACAGTTACATCTCTAAGTGTTCAGGCAATGAGAGATGAGCGAGATCCAGCAACCCCAAATCGTTTCCTTATTCCCATTAAAACCTTCAAATCAGATTAAAAAAAAGAAAGAAAGAAAGAAAGAAAGAAGAGGAGGGAAAATGGTGATCGGAGCTCTGGCATTTTCTTGATTTGGGGCAGAAAATCCTATTTCATGGTGGTATGGAATTCCGTCCAAAAAAAGTTTTTATCGGCTCCCTCATCTGACTTGCTGAGGGATTTTTTTCTAATCTATCTCTCTATTTCCTACTCTCCAGCTTCCTCTCTCGCCCTTCCTCTCTCCCCCAGCGTTTCAGCAAAGAGCTGAGAGCGTAGAACAGCACACAATACACAGTCCCAGGCATTTGTTTTTGATTTGCAGTCCTTGAAGGCCTGCCATCGTGCCTGTGCGGGTTGATTGTATTACCAGGAGATACAGAGTAATTGGGGAGATTAAAAGATCCCCCTTCTGTCATTTGGTCGTCTTGCAGAAACCAAGGAATGTCCATTAGGCCCTTGAATGTTGATTAGAGACAAATCTGATGTCCAGATAGTTGATGAATGATGCGAAGTGGATTTTGTTGTACATCGCTGCGGTTAAGTGTTTCACAATGTCACGCAGCACTCATTAAAAAAAGGAAAAAGAAATGGGGATTCGATTTGGCTAACATGATTACAACGTCATGTGGAGCCATCAGACTTCTGGAAGAGCATCACAGGATTGATGGTCATGGCTATAAGATGGAGGGGAAGTAAGAGTTTTGTCTGATGTATGGCTTAATCAGATGCTAAAAGATGAGGGAGAAACATGTGATTGCCTCCTTCAAATAAGTTGTAGACATCTTGTCAATGCCTGGTTGTCTGCACGTCCTAACAAAGTCTTCAGATGTTTTGAGTTTGATTAACTGAAGTCAAGGCCTAAAAGTCTTTGGATACACCTGTTAAAGAGGACATCATGTGTGTTGCTTGACTGTACAGTCACTTCAATCTGCAATTCAGTCTTAAGGCCTGCGGATGGTTGAAATATGAATAAATAAATAATAACTATGTGAATAGTGTTTATAGCAGTTCCAAAATGTCACAGTCAAATGTGGGGTGCAAACTGCACACTTTCAGACGCTCTGATTTCAGTTACATTCACAGTGTAGCACTCATTTGAAACACATGAAAAGTGATGGACACTGTTGTGTGAAGTGGTCATTATGTATTCAGTTTCAGAAATTCACAAAAATCGTTGGATGCAGTCTGCCCAATTCCGAAATAACTAGTTGCTATAACTAGTTCATGTTTCATATTTTTATGGAAAAAAACAATAGTTTCTCATATAAACTGGCAGACTGGTGATGAATGGGTAGAAACACACATAAATAAGTTAGATGAGTTGTGTCATTGCAGCAAATACAGAATTCAGGGAGGAACAAAGGTGCTCGGTGAGTGACGAGCATACGAAACCCAATTCTGTTGTTTTACCTAACAGTGTTGAAAAGTTCAGCAGATATCAGGCAGTACTAACACCATTAGTGATTGTCTAATACTGGCAAGAGTAAGGATACTTGGGACATGTCTAAAAGTGGTGACTTTTAGAAATGGCTGATTTTGTCGCTATGGGTTAGGGTTAGTTTCCGATGGGACACGGGGAAAAACGGAAGTGTCGGGCCCCGCGGTGTAGTGAAACAGCACAGGATGTACTTTTGGGTTATGGATACGGAGGATATCTCCATAACCCATGGTAAAGTACAGTAATAATCCTTGAGATCGGCAGACGGAACAGTGAAATAACTAGTGGACCAAGGAAGATGCATGAAGACCTGGGTGTCCCAGCTGATTCCTGACGATTGATACTGAGTGTGTGTGTGTGTGTGTGTGTGTGTGTGTGTGTGTGTGTGTGTGTGTGTGTGTGTGTGTAACTTCGCCACCAGGGGAAGAGACTCTGACCAGCGGCGACAGTGTGAGTGACAACAAAGTGTATTAACAAATAAAATCACATTATATTAGTTTATACTGACGCTGTAAATAAACAATGTTTACTTCATACTGTTCCGCTGACTTAGAGGGGAGATACATGTGCAGAATTCCTGGGGTGTGTGGGCGTGTCCTGAGGACGCACACTGCACATTAGAACAGTGAGTTGCTGATTTCATTCATAAAATGTTAATTCTGAGTTTCTGTTTCTGTTTTATGGTATGCATTGTGTGGCTAAATGAATGCATTTATTTATATTTGTTTTTTATTTTCTCTATTTAGAAAAGGCCACTACTGTTGTCTAGTCTTGACTGTTTTCTAGAGTGGACTGTTGTCTAGATTTTGGTGTTTGGTGTGTTAGCTTTTGACTGATAGATTTTGTTATCGAGCATTTAGGTCTAGAATTCCTGCTTAGCAGTAACTGAAGTCTACAAGAGTGATTGTAAACTTGTTTATGGCAGCTGTTTACATATTGTGGTATGGTTAAGGGGTACCATAGAGTACTGTTTAATCACATAGTTGAGATCAGATTCAAAAAGTAAAGGACAAGTAAGTAAGTTATTCCTGTGTTTTGTATAACCCCCAACTGCCTTAAACCCTTGACTTTACATTATAAACTCTGTTCTCATTTGAGTCCATAAAATTTATTGTGTGTTTGGCCTCATCATTCCTGGCTTGGCCACATATAAATAAAGACATTTCCACTGTAAATTGAAGCAGAAAATGTCTCCAGAATGCAGGAAACAAAGTGTTTGATGCTCCAATTGTCTTGGGGAGGATCCCCAGAACCCCCGCTCATATATTTCAGCATTTCATATTTCTAGTATGAAATGCTGAAAATCTTCATCTTGTTCTCGTGCATCATCACCTCTCGTGACCCAAGTGTATCATCACCCTTGTATCAGCCCTTATTTCCCCACCAATTTTCAACACAAAGTGAGGCCCTTGGAGTGCGCTGTGAGGAAACAGGCTCCTTTTTGTGACGTAAAATGTGTTCCACCATGGCTGGAAAACCTTATATTGTACTTTTTTAATATATATTTACTTTCAAATAAAACCTAAACTATAAATTCGGGGAGAAACTGTATCTGTGTCACCTTTAGAGAAATAAAACACTTCTGCTTTGATGCAAGAAAATTTACCTGAGTATGTAGAAAGGGTCTAGGAGTCCAGAAAGTCTAGGAGCTTTTAGTGTGGCTCTGACTTGATACAAGTGGCAAAGATCATTTAAATTTACAACATGTGAATGTCTTCCAGGAGAGACTGTCTGAATATGTGTGCCGTTATACTCATGGCGGCCCGCTTTTCATGCCCTGTGGCCGTTCCTCCTTGGTCGGACAATCCAATTCTTTTCAAGCGAGAGACAGTCTCATACACATATATACCAACCAAGCTGCATGCACACAAACTAAACAACATACGCATATAAAAGACCACTGTCTTCCTCTGTCCTCTACCTGTCCTTTAATGCTGCATGACCTTTGGCCCTGACTTTGGAGGTTCATGCCGGCCAATAATCCTCTCAGTCTTGCTCTGAGCTTGTTCTCTCATGCCTGGTCATGCACAGGAACACCAGCCAACGGACACTCTTGCCAATAGTCCGCCCTTTTTGCTCCGTCCTTATTGCCTCCGTACACACTGCTCTTAATGAGAAGTGATACTCGCGTTTGTCATTAAACTTAGAAAACAGACTCATATAAAAAAAATTTAGCAAATACTTTGAAGATCACATTTAGTTTTTCCTACACAGAAAGCTTTGACGGTTCAAATATAGTATTTATTTCAGAAAAGAATTCCTGAGGAATTTCAAATCTTTTCCTGACAGTTGCCTGGTGGAATTCAAGGGATGCTGAAAAATATTACACATATATTTTTCCTTGAGTATAAAAACATTTAAACAAGATTTATTTTAACAAAATATTCAGCAGGCTAAAACCTTGCATTGTCCTCTCTCCTTTGATTTACTTCCACTAAAATATTTGCCTGTTCATGCTAAAACTCCTAAAATTCATTCAATATTACATCGGAACCTCTGTTCTAGTTCCTAGGCACTAATGCTCAGTGTGGGCCATTTACACCTCATTCCATCTCAACACTTTCTCAAGATTAATCATGATTTTTTTTTGCCTGTTAAGGCAGATTGAAACAGAGAGGGAATTAGAGAGTGAGGCACAGCAGAGACATAATGAGGGAGTAAAAGAAGAAATGCTTCAGGTAAGTTAGGCAAGGAGTCAGGAATATGTGTCATTGAAAGAGAGACAAGTTAAAATACTTCTATCGGTCACCGAATCAATAAGTGTGTAAGTGTATGTGTGTTTTAACAAGTTGAATTCAGGGAGGTCGATCAATAACAAAGATTTCTCCATCTGCAACCACATGTACGCAGGCTGATCCACATGACCGGGATAATGAGACCACACACACACACACACACACACACACACACACACACACACACACACACACTCTCTCAATAAATACACTTTTTTTTTTTCACAGTTTTGTCCACTCATGCAACAATGTGGTTGCAGGGTGGTTGACAGCGCCCCAGCTTTTTCTAGGTATTTTATGGCTTTATTAGGCCGCTGCAGTAGAGATGGCAGGAAATGAGGCAAGAGAGAGAGATGGGAATAACATTCAACAATTGGCAGATGATATTATAAATTTGGAAAACTGACACCATTAAAAGTAACTAAATCAGCTAGTAGCATTTCATTTTTGCACCATACCCATGGATGTACAGAAAAATATCTCTGCATTACTTTGACACTGAAGAAAACTTAAAAACATGTTAGATTGTTTTCATGAAGGTTTAAGACAATAGTATCCTGGGTAAATCACTCTGAATCCAGAAATCTGGGTATCATGTCTGTGTGTTCATTTAGGATTGAGTTATGAATCTGACATGGCGTGTGATCGGTTTAAAGTACCTCAGGACAAAAAAGCAATGTAATTATTTTAACCACCACAGTGGTATAGATCGCATTTAATCAGAACATTGCATTCAAATAAAAAGTGTGACCTCTCTCTTCATGAGAATCCAAACCAGGATAAGACCTTTGGACCTTTTCTCTAGTTTACTTTCTTTGGGGAATTTTCTTCCTGCTCCTTCTTACTTCTTGCTTCTGCAACCTTGTTTCTAAAGCCACCCAGATAACGTTGTTGGTTAACATATCTGGCAAGTTGTATGTATGTATTTAATTTGTTTTCCGTTCTGTAATAACATAAGTTTTCTGCTGATTTTAAGCTCTTAGCTCTACATTCCATTATTGGGTGTTACTGCTGTGCATCAATTTAAGTTCAGCTTTAGATCATGAATTATTCCCCGACAAGACCATAATCAGGCAAAAGGTGCTATTATTGATACAGCCTAGCGCAGCAGTGAAGGATAGCTTGTGTGCATGTAGTAGCATTAGTTATTGGGATTAACATTTGCTGCTGTGATGCAGCCTTTCAACAAACAGCTGAAATTACCTGTTGTCAATTAGTCTTAGAGTGTTTCACTGGGTCAGCTGACAATTGAGAAACTTAGAGCCAACATGGGTGTGTCAATTCCACGTCAAATTTCCTTTCAAAATGTATTGTCACACATGTAGGCATTGGTATACTAAGCTAACAGCTGGTCTAATCATGCTTTTTGCTTTTGAATTGTAGATTATTAACTCTAGATAGATAGATATTTCTCATAAAATGTCAACACATTTCAATAAAGAGTCAGCCCTGGACCATGTTTTTTTAATTAGCTCAAGTGCTCAAGTTTAACTGTACTAAAAATAAACTAACTGCAAAATGAGCAAACTGCTTCTTGGAATCTCTGCTTGCCTCTAGAGCTAGACAGGTACGTGTTCAGGTGTTCGGGTTATAGTCCCATGCTATAGTCTAAGTAAGATAACTTATAAATACATGCAATAGAGAGGAATCATTCATCTTTTAATCATTCCAGCTTTCTATACAGTTTTTTTTACACTCGAAGTCTCTACAGTGATTGTGTGTTGGGCTCTGCATACTGCCAAAACGCTGGTGACCTAGTCTCAGTACTTGCATGAACGCATTCTGTGTAAAGACAGAGGAAGTACTGAAGATGATGCTGCTGCTCTGCTAACACTGCTGCCCACGCTATACGCCTCCTGTGGACACGGTGTTACTCTTGTGTGTGTAGTGTTGATTATCAAACAGTAGGTTTTCATTATGCCTGTTTTCTAATTTTTGACTGCCTCTATGTTATATTAGTGGGGGGGGGGGGGGGGTATTGAGAATTGAGCTGCTAGTATCCTCCGTGCTTCCGTGCTTCCATTCACATCGGTGTTTTGTTTCCTGCATTAGCGCTGCTTTAGCCGCTGTTATGATAACAGAGCCGACCTGAGCTGACCAGCCGGCCTCTTCCTCCCCTTCAAGCCTTCCGTGACAGGAACCTTTAGCCCATTGTTCTCTCTCATTCTGTCTGTTTCTCTCCATGTACCCCCAAAGGCTTGTATGTGTGCTCGATCACTGTTTCACTTTTCCCAGCACTTTGAGTTCCAGCATCTTTATTTATCCAGCAGTTTATTTACGTTGGCCTTCGAAAAGGACAAGTGCTTTTCTCCTTTAAGGTCAGAAACAAAAAAACAGTTGTTGGTGCATGGGTTCTTGAGGTAAAAAGGTTTTTGAGGTAAAGCCATCAACATAGCCACAGATCAACTAACACAGACATTATGTCACCTCTTGCCTCTGGCCAGCAGAATTCTGACTTACTGCCCCTTTAATTTGTTCAGATGCATTTGTTAAAAACAACATAAAGTTGAACATGATGGGAATCTTAAAATCCTGGTCCATGAGTTAAGAGGATGAAGTCTGTCATATGAATCGACTCTTATCATCTTGTATTCTGTTTCTCCTCTCATCCATCTGATACCTCTGTGTTTGTGTTTACAGCACATCTAATCCAGTTCATCTTCTCCTCTCTCACTTCCTCCTGCTTTAAAAAGGCATTCAGTGGACCAGCTACAAGTGGGTGTATCAGATGTGACATTTGATAACGCACCAACACAGGAAGTAGGGGTGCAGAGGGGGCTGCAGCACCTCTTAACATCAGGCATAATAAAGATGATGTCCCCTTTTTTTACTGGGCTATATAGGTGGAGTATTTGTGACAGTTTTTTTATCTGTATCTGGAGTTCAATACAGTCAGCTACAGCTAGAGTATGTAAGTTAACTGTAATGATATTACTGCTGCTGTACACTGACACTGTACAATAGGATAGTTGATTTGTTTATAATTCTTGATTATACAGTAAAACAGATATGGTGACTAGAGGTCACTAAAATTTGGAGCTTAATTTAATAATTTAGCATGCTATACTCCATCAAAGAAAGAGAGTGATCAGTGCATGAACGTGAAAGTGGCTGCCTCGTGAACGGGTCCAACACGTGTTGGGTGAACATCTTTCGCCCACATGTACATGCTGTCTCATTCGCTCTCCTTGCAATTGTCATGCTTAACTTCAGTGTCTTGACTGTATAGTTGCTGCGGCTGCTGTGACGTAGATATTGGTGTTCAAGTTTGCTTCTGTTGTAATGTAAAATGTTGTTAATAACTACTACATATAAATTATCCTGACCATTTCAATGAATGCATGTGGTGTAGCATTTAGTATGATGTAATCATCAAAAGAATGCACCCCTGCCATTCTTAGATTATTTTAAGTGTTTACCATTTCTGATGCATTTCAATGTTGCAGCTTCTTCTGGCTATATATACTGTATATTATAGCACACTGATAGCACCAATAGTATATAATACTAATGCTAAGACAAGTGTTGTGCTAATTTGCGTTTAATGAGCTCATATTATCCTGGAGTGATTCCCATTTTTCTTTCCCCACACTTCAAGATAATTCCCAACATATTGTAACTGTGTTCCTCATCAAACTCCATGAATTATTGTTTCATCATAGTTTGACCCATTTTATCACTCTAATTAATATGGTGAGCCTGGGTTCAATCAGCCTCGCATCTGCTCCCCACCCCCCTCTAAACAAATGGCTTCACTGTAACAACATGCCAGCCCAAATAATGACAAAGTTAAAACAGAGCTACCCCCATGTGTAAATTCACTGCAGTGGAATATAAACATGTACTGCTGGTTTAGAGGATTGATTGGAAGGGTATGAGGGACTAAATATGCCTATAAAGGTGTGTGTAGTTGATTTTGCAATGCAACATGTGTGACAAAATTGCTGTGTTTGTGTGTGTGTGTATGTGCATGTACATCAACATGTGCCAAGCTCCTGACTCCACACATACTGTAAATGAATGTCCTCTGATATATTTAAACCCTTTGTATTTAATACAGCATATACACACATAAATCCATGGCTGTAACCTGCAGCTGACTCTAATCTGTCTGGAGGAGTGTGTATTGCAGGTTAGCATAGTGTATACTGCTCAAAGCGGGCAATGGAAGTTTGCTTCAACGCTGTTGTTGCATGTTTGTGTGTATAAAGGTACTTGTGTATACAACATGTGTGTCCATGTAACGTGTGGTTTATTCCATGAACGTGCATTGCATGGCACATTTGTTAAAAATGAGGTCAACTAGAAGTGTATTATTTCCATCCATTTATCATTTATGCCCACTCATATTTTGCAGAGTGGAGAGCTGGAGCCTGTGGCCAGCATGAAATTTTGAAACATCTCAGTTTGTCGACTGCATGCAGCTTTGTTGATGATTGGCCCTGTGGCCCTGACCAAAGTTTGGGCAGTTACACGTTACTGTAATATTATTACTTTTCCAACAAGCTAGTAGTGTAAGGGATTACTATTTCCAAAACAGTTATAAAGTAAAGTAAACAAGTAACATAACTTGTTACTTTTAATACCCAGTAAAGTAATATCATTACTTTTTTATGGAGTAATAGAAATAAAAGTGCTCAGAAGATCATTGGTACCCATCTCCCGAGCATCAGTGATATCGGTGTAGTGAGGTGCTTGCAGAGCCCAAAGGATTCTAAAGGACAGTACCCACCCAGCCACAGCCTGTTCACCCTGCTGCCTTCTGGCATGAGAAAAAATGTTTGTTTTTAATTAATGTATATTGTCTGCTACGTAGCAGAAGGGAGTTAGAAACTCAATTTCACTCTACAACTGTTTTAATGTGACAAATAAATCTTTCTTGTATAAGTAAAAAGTAACTTTCTGTAAGTAAATGGAAGTAAAATTCAGAGTAACTTGCCCAACACTGCCCTGAATTGCATCTTCTTCCACCTACTTCAAAAACACACAAGCAATCAAATCAAAAGACGAGAATAACAGAGGCAATTAGAAAACAACTCACATGCTTTACAATGGTGACATGCAGCCACTTTAAATGTTTAAACAAACACCGTCACGTGCATCCTTTTCTGCTTCCTCGTTGTGCCACTGTCTAACCTCTGCTTGGTCACTTTCTTTTTCTCTTCTTAACTTCCTCCATCAGCTTCCTCTTTGGTCTCTTTACCTCTGCCATTAGCTAGCCTTACATCCTACAGGCTGCTGTGCCTAGTTATGTTGCCTGCTCACCTGGCTCAGGCTCGACACCAGTGCCACTCTCTACCAGCAGCAGCATAATGTTGCTAGCCAACAAAGCTAGACAGCAACCAACGCACTTACAGTACCATTACCGAGTGTATTATCTAGTAAGTTTGCTAACATCAACTCCAGATTTATAGCTAGCAGCTAAACCTGTCTGTCAAACTTCTAGCTGATTTTGCTCGAGTTGACCACTTTGCTAACAAAGCCAAACATCAGGCAAGCACAACAACACGAGACACAACAAGCAGCTAATATGTTATTACTGACTAGTGCAACAGAAGGAAAGCGAGCTCGGCCCAGAGCGGCAATGAAACTGACTTCATTCACCATGATTACAAATCAGTGTACCATCAAAATGATTTTGAAGATGTTATTTA
Organism: Micropterus salmoides; assembly: GCF_014851395.1. Taxonomy (NCBI): domain Eukaryota; kingdom Metazoa; phylum Chordata; class Actinopteri; order Centrarchiformes; family Centrarchidae; genus Micropterus; species Micropterus salmoides. The sequence goes on from NW_024040596.1 coordinate 32,836,621, forward strand.
AAGATAAAAATACTATATAATGTTGCTTTAAGATGCATGTACATACACATTTATGTGTGTATTTGTGTGTGTGCAGTGAATTGGGCGATAGGTAAGTGGGCCGTAACATACCGGCACCTCGACATTTTACCCTTTGGCATACCGGGACATTTCCTAAGCTGCCTTTACTCTCCGTTTTTGCCTGCTTGCTAATTTCTGTCTGCTAAGAGAGTGGATGGAGATGAGGAGCTCAGGTGCCTTTCAAGCAGCTGTGTGCTGAATGTAGCTCTTCAATGTCACTTTTCGTGAACTGACAGATGGGGCGGGACATTTTAAAATATTGACAGATAGGTGTCATTTGACGCTGGGGACAGGTCAGAATCATAATGTCTCCATCACTTTTTTAAAGCTTTTGTTAAAAATGTTCTAAAAAACAGCAACAAGAAATGTTAAATATCAAATGAAATAATGTACAAGAAGAAAACATGCAATGCAACTGAAATAAAGAAGAAACAAATGTGCATTGTCCGAAAGCTGGTTACTGCATTATATTCCCTTATATTTTCATATTTTGAATTGTCACCTGCCAGCTTAATTTTGTTTTCCTACATATAAATTAATAATTACCATAATTACTGCAGAAAATGTCTCCAGAATGCAGTAAATTAAGTGTTTAATGCTCAAAGTCGTAAGCCCTGATGTCTTCACCACTTAACAACACAAAGTGATGCAATCACCAGACTTGAAGATTGAACATTTAATAGTGTTACCTCTTTATTAACTTTTGAGTTTGTATTGCTGAACTACACGCCATTGGGCAAAAATGTTTATACAAGACTTCTGTCTGATAGTGCTGTAGCTAAATTTAAGGATGCGATTCCATCAGATCTAAATTCATTATCAGATCACAAAGTAACGGAGGACTCCTATGCTAATTTCAGTCCCTCCCGAATCTCAGTAGTTACGACTTCATGAGCTTCTTTAATGATAAAATTCTAGCTATTAGAGACAAAATTCACCAACACCTGCCCTTAACTGCCACCGACTTATCTCTAAACTCAGGAACCTTAGAAACAGCTGTAGAACCAGATATATGTTTAGACTGCTTTGCTTCCCTCAATCTTTACCAACTAACTTCAATAATTTCTTCATCTAAACCATCAACCTGCCTCTTAGACCCCATCCCGACGAGGCTGCTTAAAGAAGTTTTACCCTTAGTCAGCACTTCTATACTAGATATGATCAATCTATCTTTATCAACAGGCTATGTACCACAGTACTTTAAAGTAGCTGTAATTAAACCTCTTCTGAAAAAGCCCAAACTCGATCCGGATGTTTTAGCCAACTACAGACCTATATCTAACCTTCCATTTCTCTCTAAGATCCTTGAGAAAGCCAAACAGCTGTGTGACTTTCTACATAGCAATAGTTTATTTGAGGATTTTCAGTCAGGATTTAGAGTTTATCATAACAGAGAGACAGCACTGGTGAAAATGACTAACGACCTCCTAATTGCACCAGACAAAGGACTTGTCTCTGTACTGGTTTTACTAGATCTTAGTGCTTAGTGCATTTGATACCATTGACCATCAGATCCTATTGCAGAGACTGGAACATTTCATTGGCATTAAAGGAACCGCTCTAAGCTGGTTTAAGTCCTATTTATCAGATCAATTTCAGTTTGTACATGTTAACGATGAGTCCTCCATGCATGCCAAAGTTAATCATGGAGTTCCACAAGGATCTGTCCTCGGACCAATCCTCTTCACTTTATATATGCTTCCTTTAGGCAATACTATCAGGAAATATTCCATAAACTTTCATTGTTATGCAGATGATACTCAGTTATATCTATCGATCAAGCCAGATGAAACTAAATGTGCCTTCAGGATGTTAAAACCTGGATGACCTGTAATTTTCTAATGTTAAACTCAGATAAAACTGAAGTTATTGTTCTGGGGCCTAAGCACCTCCGTGACGCATTATCTAAAGATATAGTTTCCTTTGATGGCATCGCCCTGGCCTCCAGCACCACTGTGAGGAATCTTGGAGTTATCTTTGATCAGGACATGTCGTTTAAGTCTCACATTAAGCAAATTTCAAGGACCGCCTTTTTTTACCTACGTAATATTGCAAAAATTAGGAACATCCTGTCTGAAAATGATGCAGAAAAACTAGTCCATGCATTTGTTACTTTTAGGCTGGATTACTGCAATTCCTTATTATCAGGCTGCTCGAAAAAGTCCATTAAGACTCTTCAGCTGATTCAGAATGCTGCAGCTCGTGTTCTGACAGGAACCAGGAAAAGAGATCATATTTCTCCTGTTTTAGCTTCTCTGCATTGGCTTCCAGTAAAATCCAGAATAGAATTTAAAATCATTCTTCTTACCTACAAAGCTCTTAATGGTCAGGCACCATCTTATCTTAAAGAGCTCATAGTACCTTACTACCCCACCAGAGCACTGCGCTCCCAGAATGCAGGGTTACTTGTGGTTCCTAGAGTATCCAAAAGTAGACTAGCAGCCAGAGTGTTCAGCTATCAAGCCCCTCTCCTGTGGAACCAGGTTCCAGTTTGGGTTCAGGAGGTAGACACCATCTCCACATTTAAGACTTTCCTCTTTGATAAAGCTTATAGTTAGGGCTTGCTCAGGTGAGTCCTGAACCATCCCTTAGTTATGCTGCTATAGGATTAGAGTGCCAGGGGACTTCCCATGATGCACTGAGCTCCTCTCTCCCTCTGTATGCAACCTCATCCCATTATTGCATGTTACTAACACAACTTCTCCCCTTTCTGGTAGTCTTGTGCTTTCTCGTCCCTCTCCTCTCTCCTCCTATCACTTCCTGCAGGTTTTCTGGCTCTGGAGCTGTGGAGTCTGGATCTGTGGCTGTGGGTCACCTGCTGCCCCCGTGTTCCTGCTCGACACCCTCTGCTACAACAGCTATTGTTACTACTCCTATTGTTATTATTGTTATTAGAATCATTAACATTACGATTATTATCATAAACATTACTGTATATATCTGTGCTATTTAGTCATTTAGTCTATAGCAACATCACCTTTACTGTCTGTACCTCTGTGTGTATATTGTGTAGGCTGCCTCCCTCCCCTCTCTCTCCTTCAATCCCTTTCTCTCTTTCTCTCTGTTCCTCTCTTGCCCTCGCTCTCGAGGCAGATGGCCACCCACCCTGAGCCATGGTTCTGCTCGAGGTATCTGCCTCTTAAAGGAAGTTTTTCCTTGCCTCTGTCGCCTAGTGCTGCTCTTGGTGGGAACTGTATGGTCTAGACCTGCTCTTTTATGAAAAGCGCTGTGAGATAACTGTTGTGATTTGGCACTATATAAATAAAGTTGAATTGAGTGTGTGTGTGTGTGTGTGTGTGTGTGTGTGTCTTGCATGCACGTGTAGCCTCGTGCTTATTTGCAGACCTCCCTCTCCCTGATGTTTGCTCTCTGATGAGGATCACAACGTGGCTCTGCCAGCTGTGAAGAGCAGGATTAAGCACCTTCACACCTTCACTACACACAACCAGTCAAGTGCTAAAAGGAAGGTACACACACACAGAGAATGAGCAATTATACAAACACAGCAGCTGTCAGATCATCTTTTCACCAATGAAGTCAACCTTTAATCCAGCCTTTTAGGTTGGGTGGTGACCTGGAGAGTTCCAGGGCAGAATTTGGTCTTTGAATTAGAGAACTACTCTGTCAGAGGGGCAAGTTAAGACATTAAGGGAGACAGCTGAAACAAAATGTTTCTTTAAAGTCATAAGAGGGGTTTGTGTTTTTTTCAACAGTAGAAAGTATATAACCGAGGTTAATTTAGTCTTCTTTGGTTTTGTTTTTTTGGATAACGATTGCCTGTCTGATATTTAGGGGCATTTTGCTCATAGTATCAGGAACAGCTCTATGTTGAACTATAAAATCACACATTGTCATTGTTCTTGGTAAAAAAAAAACTCAATTGGAATGAACTACCCTATCTCACATGTTTCCCACTGCTGGAAACTTGTGGTAGGCCTTCCAGAAGAGGATGGTGTTGGTTTCCTTTTTATGTCTCAATCACTCCATTAGTTGTTGAGTGTTTTTTATATTCCTGGTTTTATTTTTTGCTGTAGTGCTATATTTCCCTTGTACAAGCGCCCCCACCCCCCCAAACAAACATACACAGACCTGCACACTGAGCATTACAATCACCAGGTGATGAACTCACATCTGTTTTCTAATTTGGGGTCTCCTGGGAGATCCTTCACGGATTAATGGTCCAGTGATGCTTCTGATGGTCTGATAGCGATCCACAAAGCAAACTGACCTTTCAGTGGAAAAAAGCTCTCAGCCATTAGCTTCCATTGATTTTTATTGATCATGCATTGATTGTTATCAGGTTCTTAACAGGCTGGGCACTAACCACTTTGTTTTAGCTCAGCCAAGCCTGAATCCCCTATCTCTTTAAGAGCCAGTTAGTGCTAATGCTGCAGGTTGTCATCACCGGAGGGGGGGCCTAAAAAGGAAGCGTGTTTCTACCTGGTGTAACACTAGACTAACTAGAAGAAGGTCCAAAATCAAAGGAAAGGTTAGATGCGATGTTGCTGACCTTAGATCCCTGAGAAAGAGAATATGATACTAAGATTATGTGATAGTGGTCAGTTGGGATTAGCTGGAAGTGTCAGATGCCAGTCTCACAGTCTGGGATAGAGAGAAAGCAGAGAAGGAGATACAGTTTATTTCTTCAGGAAGTAAGTCAATTGAGTTTATGAATCTTTTCGTCATACACAGCCTACAATCTTAATGCAAGTCCACTTTGGTAGCTTTTTCATGTCAGACAGGTGTGCCGTTCCCTGTCTGGCTCTTTACTGTGAAATTATCCAGAAAATACCATAAATATAACTGTAAAATCTGAAATTGTACTGATGGAATTTGGGCTGTGGAAATGTGAATATTAATAATTTTTACCTGGCCTTTTTTAGCGAACGGCCTTTCAGTGTTTGTGCTAACCATGATTTGAATGCCAGACTTTATATCGTTGGGCATTGTATTTGTATTAAAGAGGTGGTATTATGCTAATTTTCAGGTTCAAAATCTTATTTAGGGGTTGTACCAGAACATGGTTTAATTTTCAAAAATATATATGTCATACTGCACATTGCTGCAGCTCCTCTTTTCAACCTGTGTTGAAGGCTTCGTTTTAGCAATGGAGTGATAAATCTTGCCTCAACAAGGATCTGTCCTCGGACCAATCCTCTTCACTTTATATATGCTTCCTTTAGGCAATATTATCAGGAAATTTTCCATAAGCTTTCATTGTTATGCAGATGATACTCAGTTATATCCATTAAGAGCTTTTTAACATTAGAAAATTACAGGTCATCCAGGTTTTAACATCCTGAAGGCACATTTAGTTTCATCTGGCTTGATCGATAGATATAACTGAGTATCATCTGCATAACAATGAAAGTTTATGGAGTGTTTCCTGATAATATTGCCTAAAGGAAGCATATATAAAGTGAAGAGGATTGGTCCGAGGACAGATCCTTGTTGTTCCTCATTAACATTTACAAACTGAGATCGATCTGATAAATAGGACTTAAACCAGCTTAGAGCAGTTCCTTTAATGCTAATTAAATGTTCCTGCTAAGAATCAGGACAGAACAGACCCAAACGCAACACACAGTTAAAGATGGTTTATTTAGGGGAACAGGGAGGCTGGGGAAGAGGAGAAGGTGGTGAGGACCGAGGGGCTGGTGAGGAGGAGAGGCGAGGGAGCCGTGGGGGACAGGAGGCCGGGGAAGGGAGCGGTATGGTTGGCAGGTGGACTTGCGAGGAGCGGGGGGAGCTGGGGTGCGCCGTGGAGGAAATCCGAGGGGAGAGGACAGGTGGGCGAGCCCAGCCGACTGGACGGAGGACGAAGGAGAGTTAACCTGGGAAGGGAAACAGACAGACAGGATTAGACACAGGGGAAAACTAGGAACTGGAAAACGGGTTTTTTCTTGAGCTTGAGTAAGGTAGTGGCACCAGGTTAGGCACAACGACGCTCAAGTGGCGACTGTGTGAGTTGATATACAGGCTGAGATGGAGTGATTGCTGGCAGGTGTGGCAGGCAGAGGAGGCGGCTGATGAGGTGCAGGTGCGGGTCGTCAGCTGGGCTCAGGAGCGGGGAGAGAGAGGGAGAGCACACGCAGGGGAGGAGACACAGGGAGGCAGGCGAAGTACAGGGAAAACAGAACGGTGGAAGAAACAAAATGAGAACAAACCAGGACACTCACTGCCAGCCAGGCTGCCACCACAACAGTTCCACTCTCTGTAATAGGATATGATGGCAATGGTAACAAATGCAGTGCTAAGATCTAATAAAACCAAAGGAGGTGAATGCTGCAGTTCAGTGTTTTCCCATCAGTGTTTTTGAGGATATATAACTCAATAAAGGAGAGGGGGAATACCACCTCTTTAACAGAATATGGATCCAACATACATTTCTGGAAAAAAAACATTGCAGGGTATGTCTGAAATCCCTTTTGAAACCTCTGTTTAGTTTCAAAGTAGTATTGTTTGAAGCTAAAACATCACAAGGCACTTTCCCTCCCACCCCATAGAAAAAAGATCAGCCAAGCAGCCAACACAAACATAAAGTGTCAAATAGTGGGAAAATGAAAAATGAAATCACATTTGGAAAGCAGAAAGTAAATATTTGGCATGAAAGGGTAAGAGCGCATTCAAGCTAGGTGAATGTAAATCCAGCTCTGTTTCCTGACTGGACAGGGAACATTTTAGATGTTAGACCTTTTTCTTTTTGCTTCATACCACAACAACAGAGGCAGAGATAAAGGTTTTATTCTCTCACACTCCCAGACGCTGTTCCCCTTGTGTATACTTTAAGCTATCACATCAGCTGGATTTGCACCTTGTCATCCATGTATGACGAAATATGTGTGAACAAATCATAGGCATATTAATGCGAACAGTCTAGTTAATCACAGTGAATAATTGAAAACAAGTCTCAGTGTCTGGCCAAAAAAGACATGTTTATGGATAACAACAGAGAAAGAAGGAGTGAAGTCGCTGGGCAACATACCAGCCTATCACTCACAGACACTAAAGTATTAAAATAAACAGGCAAGAATCACATTGTCACCTCTCATCCTTCTCTCAAAACTGAGAGTCCTTGATGTTTATTAAACTTTTACACCTTCCCCTAAGCTTTTCCTTCCCTTCTTCTTAAGTCTTCCTGGCATTTCTATTCTCCTTCGTTCCTTTCTTCTTTATCCCTCCATTTCCAAACGTGGCAATCCAGAGCTGAGTAAACAGCTGGACAGAAGGAGGTGCAGAAAAAGAGACAAAGAAGGAAATCAAATGGGCATCAAATGCTGGAATGGATAAAGGGACGCACCCCCACCCGCTACCCCCGACACCCCCACACCTCTCCTGGCAAGACCTGATATACAATTAAAAAACTGGAGAGAGGTGGTGGCGTTGGGGTGAAAGATATAGATAAACAGTATTGATTGACACTTGGGTGGTTAACCCCCTAGCAAAGGCTCATGCAGAGGGGAAGGAGCCTCACAAAAGGGTGGGATCAGTGACCGGGATGAGGTGGAGAAGAGACAGAGACGTAGAAGGAGGAGGAGAAGGGAGAAGTGTCTTTGAAAGAACAGCTGTCGTATTAGAGACACAGTGCAAGCTCATACCAGGAGGATTTACAGAATATATTTCACTTTTGAGGACTGTGGTTACAAAGACTGGGTGGATGGGTAGGACTTAAACATTGTTAATGTAATGATGCTACTAAAATCAATCCCATATATTAATAATTATTATAATAATTAATTAAAATTTTGCATTCCTCCTTCGCCCATTATTTGTCCTCAGTGTAGGGCAGAGTACGCCAAGTTTTAACTCAAACTTGGTATGTTGAACTAAAAAGTCCAAACTCACAATTAATGGGCCATGCAATAATTTTGCAATTGGGGCAGCAAGGTTCTTGCTGACATCAGCTGTAGTCCAAATACAGCTCAAAAATAAATAAACGGACAAATTAACAGTATAAACATCATCAAAGTTGATAAATGTTAAATGCAAGTTCTCACAAATCAGCTGTCAGAGCATCTTCCAGGCTTTTGAAATTAGGGACAGTAATGTTTGTCTGCTTTGGACAGAAAGCAAGATTTACCTTATCTTCCACAGAACAATCTGGCCAAACATGGACCCAGCATACTCTGACCTGATTCGGAACACCATCCTACCCCTACTTGCCAGACTCAAGAAACAATTAAAAAGACTGGAGAAAGTTGGACATGGTGGAGGTTCAGAAGAGAAAGGAAATAGTATTGATTGACACAGGGGGAGTTAATCCCCTCCCAATGGGTCGTGGAGAGGGGGAGGAGCATCAAAATGAGAGGGATCAGTTACAAAAAGAGGAGAAGACACAAGGAGTGAGGAAAAGAGACAGGAATGTCCTGCTCTGCTAGAGCACTGCGCGACCAAGTTGTGCCTATGCGTAGGAATACGGAAGCTCTACAGTTGAAAAATTGTAGTTCCAAAGGAAATGTATGTGCTAAAAATTTTAAAAATATGTGTATACTTTAGCTAATATTGATTTTTTTTGGTGGGCCTTCTTTCACATAGCTAAAATGTGTTTTGCTGCTGACCTTGTCCACACACATCCCATACGAACCTCTGCTTCTCCAAAGTGGGGATAGGCCCAACACAATCTACTGCAGGTATCGTTTTAAGATTTTTAGCTGCCTCCTCTCACCACTTTGGGACTGCCTCCACTGAACCTATTTTTTTCAAGTAAACTCTGTTTTTACCTTACAGATACAGTCTGTTGAGTCTGCTTGAGGCTTTAAATCAAGATTTACCTGAACTTTCACAGTTGATTATGCTGCTTTGGTAAATAAACCTAAAAGGCCAAATGAACTTCTTCACTCCTTTAAGTCACTCTCAAAATGAAACATAGCACATTTTTATGACTTCCGCAATCCTATTAGGTGTAGAAGCCTCTTAACATAAATTGTGGATCATTGTACAATGTGTGCATATCTTTATGCACCCCCACACTCTCCCGTGTGCTGCAAGCTTTATTTTGTTAAGACGCACACACATATACACATGCCATACACACACAGTCATGCGCTCACTCATCCACAACACTGGGCCCCCTGTAGACTCTATAGACACCTTTTCATAGAGCATCTCCTGCTAAGCTGCAGGTCGATCTTAAGCCAACGTGCACCATTAACGATGCCATACTGGCCTTTGTGAGGGCTCCAGGAGGGGGGCACATCCTGCTGGTGCTTTAGCCTGACGAGCATCACGGCTGGGAGGGCCAAGGGTTGGACTGTGGTTTATAGTGCTACCTCACAGAAGGGCTTTATGACTTAGAGAGCCTTAATGAGGTGGAGCAAATTAATATTTTAACACTTGTGGCTATTGTTAAACCATATGCCAATGTAGTCCTGTCTGTGTCACCTTATTCTGAAGGATAGGAAGACAGATAAAAAGAGAAAGTAAAGAGAAGTAAGGGAGAGTCATAGAAAGAGGGATTGAAAGGAGATAGAGGAAAGGTTTATTTATTTTAAGTTTTAACCACCTATATTGCTGATGTTTTCATACATCTATACATTTTGTAAGGAAGGTAAGCAAGAAATAAAGAACTCTCTAGTTGAAATTTATATATAAGATGTATTGCTGAGGAACAGGCACACACAATAATGCAGGAGGGAGTGAAAGAGAAAGCAAGGTCCTACATAGGATTCTGGATATGAGCTTTGGTGATTTGGGACAGACGCACAAAACACTTCAGGGGAGGGAAAGAGAGGAGAAGAAAGGCAGTGAAAGAAAGGGAAAACTCTTTACATCTGGAAAAGACTCTGACAGGAAGCCACCCATCTGTGGCCAAACAGCTGGGGGCCAGACAGAGTGGACCCTGTCAGCACGAGTGTGTCTGTGTGGGTGTTTAGTGTGTGTTGGCTAGTGGTGAGCAGGTGGGGGTGGAAGAGAAGGGCCAAGTCACCGGTCTGGAACGCTGGATGACACAAGATGTCTTCACGGCACCAAGCTATCTGGGACATGACGTTTTGGAGTGGGAACAGACAATTAACCTGTTGTAACAACTGTCCTCCTTGCTCTGCACAACAAGCGCAGCGCTGACATGTCCCACAGCCCCCGCTAATACCTCAGTTTTCATTTCCCCACTGCATCTGTCACAGAGTATCCATCACTACACCTGAGGTATGTGTGGAAGACGAGAAATACAGTGTACAGATATGTGGCTCACTGGCACTGGCTAAAACTAAAATTATGACCATGGTCATGCCAAAACATTTTTGAATGAATCAATGATTCAGTCCATCTGTTCAATCATAAATGAACAATTAAATTCACTAATAAGTAAATATTTTTAAGACTGGTTGCAAAGAACATAAATGGCTAGATGAATAATAGAGATAGCACACATGAATAGACACCTCTGACCTGCTGTTTCATGTTTAACTTCACAGCCCGGAGGAGTTTTGACAATTGTGTACACAACAAGAGAGAAAATAATATGTCACATATCACTTTTACAAGAGAAAAGGCTTCAAGGATGAGGACTCTCTTCTTGGGTTAATAGTATCAGCTCATTCAAATATAATTGTTTCCTACTTTTGTGTAGTTAAACTCAGTCCCTTGTGATTTTAAATGTAATCCTGTATTCTTGTGTTTTAAGAACACACCCACAGGAATTTTTACCTACATTTCACTTATCCACATCGTGGGCTCTTTATCAGAGTCCTCTTAATATGAAAATGTATTGAAAGACTATGGGACAGACCCGACACCATCCCCTGTTACGCCACTGATCACCCACAGTCCTCCACCTCCTCCCCCTCTCTTACCATCCTGGAGAGGGATATCAACAGACTGTTCAGGAGGCAGAAATCTTGCAAAGCAGCTGGCCCGGACTCTGTCTCCCCATCCACCCTGAAGCACTGCGCCAATTAGCTATCTCCAGTGTTCACAGACATTTTTAACACTTCACTGGAGACATGCCATGTGCCAGCCTGCTTCAGATCCCCTCCACCATGATCTCTGTCCCCAAGAAACCAAGGACCACTGGACTAAACGACTACAGACCCGTCACCCTGACAGCAGTAAACATGGCCCTTCACTACATCCTCCAGCACCTGGACTCCTCAGGAACCTACGCCAGGATCCTGTTTGTGGACAAGCTCTCCCAGCTGAGCGTGCCTGACTCCACCTGCAGGTGGATCACAGACTTCCTGACGGAAAGGAAGCAGCATGTTGCTTGGAAAACATCTCTTGGACTCCAGGACCATCAGCACCGGTTCCCCTCAGGGCTGCGTTCTTTCCCCCCTTCTCTTCTCCCTATACACCAACAGCTGCACCTCCAGTCACCAGTCTGTCAAGCTCCTGAAGTTTGCAGACGACACCACCCTTATTGGGCTCATCTCAGATGGGGATGAGTCTGCCTACAGGTGGGAGATCGACCATCTGGTGACCTGGTGCAGCCAGAACCACCTGGAGCTCACCTTCCATCTCTTCAGGACCTGTACGCCTCCAGGTGTGCAGGAAAGATTGTGGCTGACCCCTCCCATCCCGCACACAAACTTTTTCAGACTCTGCCCTCTGGCAGGAGGCTGTGGTCCATCAGGACCAAAACCTCTCGCCACAAGAACAGTTTCTTTCCGACGGCAGTGGGCTTCCTCAACAAGGTCCGGGTCCCCATTGCTAGGGACCCCCCCCAACACACACCACCTTGTCAGCATTGTATTATAGTATTATAGTATTTTTTGTATACTTGTACATTTTTGATCTCCTTACTTTTTATATATTTCTATTTATGTTCATGCGAACTCTAAGCACCAGTTTATAACAAGGCAAATTCCTCATATGTGAAAATGTACCTGCCAATAAACCCGATTCTGATTCTGATTCAAAATCTCATATAGAAGAAGCCATCACTCCAGCATGTTACTCACGACTGTCAGCGTATAAACACATGCAATCAACACCTATTCTGTATCTCTCTTTTAAAATAAAACAGTGACAAGGCCTTTTGCCCTTACATGTCATAACACTGCTTCTAGTCAGCTGGGATGAAGGGACAGCTGCTAAGGACTTTAGTTTCTTTCTTGTCAAAAGCTTTTTTTCCTAGGAGTGTGTGTGTCTGTGCATGTGTGTGTGGCTTCCGCCTGTGTCAGCTTCAAACAAAAAAGAAAAAAAAAGTTACCTCCGGCAGGTTTTTAAGTTGTGACACTTTTCATGCCCTTGAAGTCACTGGAATAAATGTGTTTTGGTTAGCTGGGTGCAGGTCTGAGAGAGAAAGCGTGTGTGTGTGTGTGTGTGTGTGTGTGTGTGTGTGTGTGTGTGTGGGTATGTGTGAGTGAGAGGTGAGTGAGTGGTGATGATTTATGACCGCAGCTGAAATTTGATCTGATCAGTTCAACAGACTGCTGTTTGTGGCCCTTTTAATAAATTTTGCAGGTGGTCCCAAGCGGCAACCTCTGTGGCTGAAAAATGAAGCCAACACAGAGTGCTAAAAGCTGCAGATTCTTGAACGGCCACTTCAGTCTGGCTCCAAACACGAGTCAATCCTTAGCCGCTAGGTGTTCCACTAACCAGGCTTCATTCGGCCAGTCTCAGCTCCACCTCTTTGCCCATTTTTGGATTAGCCAGAAGATGGTGACAGCCGAGGCCACCGGGAGCCGCCCACATTGAGCTTTACAACGGACACACACACACATACACACACACACACACAGCTCATACACACAAAGTGACATGGATATGAAAATCACATAAACAAATACACAAATCAAATACATGCTAGAACCACACATGGGACTCACACACGTGTTTGCACACAGGTTGTGCACATAGTTTGGCATGGACAGGCTTTCTCTCTCTCTCACACACACACACACACACACACACACACACATTCTGGTGGTCTGTCGTATAGCAGGAAAGCACTGTTAAGCTTTCCCAAGGGAAACAGCAACACACCCCGTTCAATGGGCATTGTTATTAGGCTGTTTTTCTTTAAGCAGTCCCCCCCGCAATTTCTCTCTCTCTCTCTCTCTCTCTGTCTAGCCCCTCAGCTGATGGCTCCTGTAGATGATTAATGTATAGCTGTGACCGTTAGCGCTTTGCTAATCAGCCCAAAAGCACTTTGCTTAAGTGAAGAAAGTCATCCAAATTGTGTGCGGTGTAAAAGGCCTCTGTTGCTGTGTGAGGTCAAGGACTTTACATCACAGCTGGTACATGTGGTAGGCATTGTAGACATGTTCCAGCAGAAGTATGTATCCACTAGATATACCGTATACTTTATGTATGTATACATATGAATTTACATATTATTTGGGTGCATTTATAAACATTTATTTTAGATTTATGGATCAAATGACCATGTGTAATAAAAAAGAGGTAACTTTTAATAATGCAGAGAATTACGGAGTCAGTTTTATTAATATAGCCCAGTATCACAAACCACAATTTTATTCAAAAGGCTTCACGTTCTGTACAGAATATAAAAAAAATAATAATAAGGAAACCCCAGGAAGAGCAACAGAGGAGGGATACCACTCCCAGGGTAGCGAGACATTCAGCTGCATATCAGAATTGATCTCCGGCTATATTAAAACGAAATCTAAAAACGCAAATCTAGTGGCCATTCACATACACTTGGAATGTTCCCGCCAGTGTAAACAGGAAGCAGATTGTCTACTAAGTAGCTGCAGAAGATTTGGTGAAAGAACAAAGTAATATTACAGATGAATAACAACACCAGATATGACCATGAGGTGGAACTGTTACTGAAAGTAACACGGGAGTACAAAGCTACTGTGGCAGCAGAGAACAGACTGGGAGTAGTCGCAAAGCAAATACAACAACATGCATGGTACAAGTGTATAAGTGTTATTTGCACAGTACAAAATATATTAATAAAAATACCCAAAAAAATTACAGTAAGTAGATATTTGTTTTTGCATGACTGATCCCAATCAGGACCCAATCAGGAAGCCAAAACTGAGCATTTGCGTCATTGTTTCCAAAGTCCTAATTACTGATACTCTACTCTAATACTCTAAAAACGAAAACAGGGTCAGCAGCATTTTCAAACTTCTGTGTTTTAGATCTTGACATTTGCTGTTTTGGTATGGACACAGGGTACAAACATAGGAAAAGGTCTGCGTTTTAAAACTTAAATGTAGTAGTGTAGATGTAGCCTCACAAGAACAAGCTCAAGCTCACCATCACAGAGGTAGGAAAAAGAAACAAGGGGAGAGAGAGAGAGAGAGAGAGACAAGGACAATATGAACACAACAGAGAGAGTGAGAAGAGGCTTAATCTCCAGGATGGTGGAGATCCAGATCCAAACATATGGAATGAGGCATGAACAGCCAGAGAAAGCGAGACACAGCCGTGGCGAAATGCATTTTGTAGTTCCCTTCGACTACAAAGCAGACAATCTATACAAAAATAAAAAAGGCTAAACAGAAATAAACTATATTGCATGGTGCAGTGCTGAGGATGAATTTGAATTAGAATTTAAGAGTCTCACAACCTGAGGAAAAAAGTAGCTCTGCAGTCTGGTGGTGCGGCAGCTGAAACTTCTATATCTCTTCCCTGACAGCTGAAGGGTGAACAGGCTGTGGCTGGGTGGGTTCTGTCCTTTGGGCTCTGAAGGCACCTCATGTCACATCCTCCTCTTGTTTGCTCAGATCCACAATGGTCCACAGTGATTGCAAAAAAGTGGCCAAAAATAATCAAGTAATGCAGATTTAAGTATGAAATAGAATGAACCCTTTTTGCATCTTATTTATTTATTTATATAAATTATACATTTGTTATTATTGTTATTATTATTATTTGTATTTATTTATTTATTTTTACAAAATGCACTGTGCTGGCAGTTCACAGACCTATTACAGTTTTCAGAATTTGATAGCATTAACAATCGATTCTTCCACACTTCCAAACTCTACCTTTTCTTGAGATTCAGAAAATTATTAATGGCACTGTCATCAGGTCATTTTACAGTGTAAAATGATATAAAGCCTGCCATGAAACATTTACAACCACTTGAGAGTGTTACTTTGGCTAATGTCAAGTAGTTGTGACAGATCTTGAGAGTGATATTATTAACTAAATTTAATTTAATCACAGCAGCATAAACATTCCTAACTTTTTATTCATATACATGTCAGTATTAATGACAGTCATTCCAGCCTTCTACAGACCCCTGCAGAAGTGTAACTAGTACACACTATACTTCAGCAAGTATCCACTACTAATGAGTATAAATGACACTTACGTGGATGGGCCTTTAGTTTGAGGCTCAGTTTCAGTTTGTGCTGAACATCTGAAATTGAATCTCACACTCTTGTTCTTTGAGACATATTTAAAGGCACACACTTACACACACACACACACATATGGACTAATGAGAGTGTTTCTCAGCCTGCATTTGGTGGATTAGAGCTCAGAGAAGTAGAATGGATCTGATTGAGAGAGGAAACTAGCAGAGGGGTGAAAAGGGGAGCGAACAGAGTGAAGGGGTAGAATAAACAGCACTGACCCATGGGGGGTCGGCCCCCTTTCACCATCTCTCTCCCTGGGAATCCGCTCTTACTCCATTCAGGCCCTAAACCCACTCTTCACTTCAACGCACCACTATCTCCCTGCCTTTTGGGATTCAAATGATATCTCATTAGCTCTTATTGGATTGCAACTTTCATGGGATGCATAGTGTTTCAGTTTTTCCCTTTTACTGATGGATAAAAAGGACACTGGCATCTGGAATAAAGGGCTCCTTTTTGTTTTCCTCCCTTCATCAACCGTCGCGCCTAATTTCCGCTTCTCTTCTTCGCCTCATTTATTCATTATCTTTCTGTCTCTTCTCCTCTCAATTCAACATGGTGTAACTGTCTAACTATTTCCAACTTGTTTCAATATAGTCAGGATTCATACTGCTCTCTCATCCTCTTCTGTGCCTCCTCGTCTGTCCACCCTGGCCTCTATATCCACAGGGTGTCTTTGTCTGTTTCTAACGTGCCATTAACTCTCACTGCTTGTCAATGGCCCTTAGTCCCAAAGGCCACAGAATAAACAGCAAGCAGAGAGAGCTCGCGAAAGAGAGAGAGAAAGAAAGGGAGAGAGCAAAACAGTCCAGGGGTGAAGATAATTTCAGCCAACAGGTACTCATTTTGGGGTTAACAGGAGAAAAACAGATCAGAAAGGTCATCTTAGTTGTGCTTAGTTGTGACCTGTAAAAGCAGAATTCTATTCAACTCATGTTTTTCGACACTGGCTGAAATCTAAAGATGCAGGCAGACTGAGCAGTCAACAAGTAGAACAGCAGCCTGAGCAGTTAGAGCTGGAGTGCTGAAGCCAATATGCTCTGAGAAGCCATTCCTCTGTTGCCACTAGATACTTGCTCTAATGACTTCCGGCGCTGGGGCGAGCAGGACGCTGATCCAGTAGCTCCGTATGTGTCGTGTCATTTTTAATACTGATTTACTACAGGTTTGTGTGAGTAAAAACGTGTGCAAACTTGATGTCACCAGCAAATTAGCACGTGAGCTGATCTACTAACGGTGTGCACGCAGAATGACTTCTTTCAACCGTGCAAGATAGCACCTGTTGATCATTTAGTACTTTTGCATTAATGAATATGCATTTTGGGGCATAACATGCAAATACATTTATGTACTACATGCAATGTGATCTACCAAGCCTAAACACAATTTCACGTGAGTGCAACAGCTTCTGTGTTTAATATGTTTGAAAGGAAGGTGCAAACCACCAAGTGTTGTGCAGAGATGTCTGTTGTTGTTGCCAGAAGGAGACACAACCATAATGAAAGAAAACATAGAGAAATTAGCAATATTAATTAATATTATTCTATATCCAATGTTTAGAAATACAATTATTTTATTTCATTTATTCGATTAACTATATGAATAGAATTTGCTTTTGTATTTTCCTTTAGCTTTGGCAAAACTGTTGTATTAACATTCCTGCCAATAAAATAAATTTCGTTTCAACCTGACTTCTTCTCTCTGTGAGATGTAAGAATTTACAAAGTTGCGTGGCTTCACAGGGCCTACTCACATCTGGACAAGGAGAGCGGCGATGTGAGAATGGCGTTTTTTGATTTCTCCCGCGCCTGCAACACCATCCGGCCTCTCCTGCTAAGAGACAAGCTGACAGAGATGAGGGTGGACCCACTCTTGGTGACATGGATTACGGACTACCTCACAGACAGACCACAGTACGTCAGACTGAAGGGCTACACGTCAGACACTGTGGTCATCAGCACCGGAGCACCACAGGGGACCGTGCTTTCTCCCGTACTCTTCACGTTGTACACATCTGACTTCCAGTATAACACCGGGCTCTGCCACATGCAGAAATACTCAGACAATACTGTGATAGTTGGCTGCATCAAGGATGGACAGGAGGGAGAGTACAGGAGCCTGGTAGAGTGTGGAGGTGGTCAGGACTTACAAATATCTGGGGCTACAGCTGGATGACAAGCTGGACTGGACAGCAAATATTGACACTCTCCACAGGAAAGGGCAGAGCCGTCTGTACTTCCTGAGAATGTCCTTCAACATCTGCAAAAAACTGCTGCAGATGTTTTACCAGTCTGTGGTGGCCAGCGTCCTCTTTTATGCTGTAGTTTGCTTGGGAGGAAGCAGCAAGAAGAGAGATGCCGGTTGACTGGACAGACTGGTGAGGAGAGCTGGCTCAGTGGTGGGCACAGAGCTGGACTCTCTAGTGACAGTGGCAGAAAGAAGGACCCTGGACAAACTGCTGTCCATACTGGACAACACCCACCACCCTCTGCACAACACCTTCATCGGGCAGAGGAGTGTGACTGCTGTCCCAGACCAGCTCCACCAACAGACTTAAAAACTCTTTCGTCCCCCTGGCCATCAGACTGTACAACAGCTCCTAGTCATGGCAGGGAGGACAATAGACAAAAGAACAATTTCTACCTCCATCTGTACTTTTTACTTCCATTTGCACTGTTTACTGTTTTGCACTGTTTACTGTGTGTATCAAATTCTGTGGCTTGTATACTTCTGTACGAGGACAGTTCATAATGATATGGGCCATAAGGGTTTGTTAAAGAATTCTAAGTATGCCGATGAGCTTAGATACATTTTTTGAAAAAGTTCTTCCGGAGCCACAGAAGAAGACACTGTTTTACTCCTCTACCAAATAAACTGAACTTCATGTGTAAAATCAGTGGGGTCCCTTTAAAGAAAATGTAAAAAGAAACACCAGTTTTAAATAATAGTTGTCCCTTAACCTCTTAACAGTCCTGTAAAATTTATGCAAAACGCCTATTCAAGGCATATCCAAAGTAAATTGAATGTAGTTCTTGAACCATTTGGAGTAAATGCATGGTTTTGGGCTTCTCTGAAAGAGAACACACTGGAGTATCTAACCCAAAAGTCAGAATGATTGTAAGTGCTACTGGAATTGATCAATATAAGTTTAAACACACTAAAACTAATTTCATTTCTGCTTGAAAATGCAAACCTATGCATGCAACTATAGCTGAGACTTATTAGCTGGAAAACACTGTAGGGTCACAGCATAAAGCCATACCTAATCCTAGTTTAAATTTCATACCAATACCATGAAAAATGACTATTTTACACAGGTTTTTCTAAGTGTATGTCTCAGCGTATTTTTTCTAAAACAGCACCACCCCATGGCGGCAGGCGGCTGCTGCTGTATCGCTCTGTATTAGCCAGTAGCTCGACGCAGATGTGATTTTTTGCTGGTAGATCATGAACTTCCTACTTAAAGCTGTATATCGTTATTTGCAGAATTTTATTGGCTACAAGAAGTGCCAGTCATCAGCACAATTGCTTACAATTGGCTCGGCCTACCCACGAAATAATAGGGGTTAGAGTTTAGAGGCTAATTTTAATACAAAATATCGTATTTGTTTACATTCAAATCTGAGTTATTATGGTTATAATGACATATGAGCCACGTCTGTTGGCAAATATGAAATGATGTGGCAGCAGTCCCTGGGGATTTACTGATGGAATAATGTGTTTTGGACTAAATGTTTTTACTAGATTGGATTGTCTGGACCTTTGACAACGTCAAGACTATTTTTGTTGGATTATAATCGATCGGTGGATTACTATGAGGCTTCATAGGTGAGTCGTGTCACTTTTGATTGTACTTGCTGGTCTGACAGAGGCGTTGATGGTACCTGCTGTGGTGATGGTATCTTGAAATGGTTTACATGGGTCGAATCACAAGGGTTTTAGCTTTCAAACAGTGTATCATATGAGTATGAAGCTAACATAGTTGCTGTGTGCACATACCGAAAGCTGCCGCCAGGACCTGACGGCCCGCAGCCGAGAATCCAGGAGCTGGCCACAGGGCTCACAGAGCAGAACTGTGTCACTTTATAATTAAAAAGTAGTAGCTAGGGATGCTTTAGCATGAAGCAAGAGAAAGCGCCCCTTGTGTTTGGATTCACTTCTGCTCATAACAAAACTGGCTGACCAGTTTGATGAAGATCTATCTGAATATGACAGTGTCATGGAAATATGGAGGACAAGTCGATTCAGACAGGAATGCAATCGAAAACATATATACTGTGGTCATGGAAACACTCTGATTAGCCTAATATGGGCCCGTAAAGGACAGATGTTTGTTACCTCCACTAGTCCGTAAAAGTCCACGCAAAGGATGTTCACCAGGGTCACACGTTTGTGCCAGATGCTGGGTCCTGCATTGTCATCTGCTTTAATGTACTTGCATGGACCGTGTTTGTGACCTGAGTGTGCATCCTGTTTTTTTCCACAGCACCACAAGCTGGCCATTCACGAGGGGCAGTGAAAGATCCAATATACCCTGGCAGACAGAGCAATAAGTGTTTAGTCTTCATCTTTTAATCTGTCCAGTTTTAACATAACCCCCTCTTGTGTCTCATTTGTTCTCACCCTATCACACTGAATGACCCCTGAATAAACCTACATACATACTATTTGCACTGCAACCACCATTCCCATGCAGAAAAAACTTTGTTGCTGTGAGTGTTGAGATGCACTTTGTGACAAAGCTTTTCACTTATTCCGTGTCTTTCTCTCTCTCTGCAGGATGTCTGTAGGCTTTAACAGATGGATTAACCCTTTATTCCTCTTGTCTCTCAGGGGGCTGATCCTCAGCTCTGCTTTGTTTGTGTTTTTGGATGACATGAGATAATCTGGAATCAGCGCTGTGCACACCTTTTCTTCCTGCTCTCCTTAAATCCATTTATATTTTCTTTTCTGTTTCTCTTCTCCTATGTCCTCTCTTGACCGTTTCAAAGGAAGGCGGGCAGTCCAATCCCTAACATTGTCTCTCTTTAGAAGATAAGAGTTCTCTAAACAGACACATGCACAGATGAGATTATAGTCTCTAGTGGGTGAAAAGCTTCTACCTTCAAAATGCCCTGGCAGCATAACTGAAAAAAACACCCAACAATGATATGACATTATGATTACTGAGTTCAGCCCAGGTTTGTGTGACAAGCGCAACAGAGATCGTAAATATGGAAAAAAGAAAGAAAGAGAAAAAAAATGTGTGGTGGCAAAAAAATAACAATTAAGAAGAAAAAGATGTCGGCACAAGAGGCAGCTGAATGCATCAAGTTAACCGACTGCTTCCTTGGTGGAAGTTACTATGGCAGGTGCAAATGAGGCAGCAGAAGAAATAGGTGCACAATTAGTAATGCATTTATTATATACTGAAATTATTTACATATGTATTTATATATAGGCATAAATATTATATAGGTATTATAAACAACAGTTTGCAATGTGTTATCACACAAAGACAACATCCTCTATAAGCGAGGGATCTCTGTATGTCTGTATGTATATTAGCTGTTGATGATGACTCCAGTTTCACTTGCATATATCCCAAAAAATAAATACATGGGAAGCGAAACAATGATGTACGAGCACAATGTGCGATTGCTGCGAAGACTACAACCTACCGTAATTGTTCTGCATGAATGGTTATGATTATTGACACGCATTTACTTAGCATTAATAAATTAGAGACCAATGTATTAAACTGCTGTAACAGCGGGCAGTGTTAAGAAGGTTAATTTAGAAATGTAATAGGTTAACGATTACAATTTCCCTATTTAAAATGTAATAGTAGCCTAGTTTAACTATTTAACTTATAACTTTTCCTTACTTTTCTAAATTTCTAATGAATGTTTTTCAACTGTTAACCGTTTTTAAAAGACAGCTTGGTAGGCAATTTAACAGGCAATGTTGGTGCTGCAAATTCAGACAAGAGAACCAATCAACAAAACAGAATCAAACTTTACTGAACAGCTGTGGCTGGAACTGGAAAAGAAAGACATTGTGCACATGAAAAACACGCTAAGCAACAAAATTAATATTATTCAACATATATCCGAGCTTTTTACAGAAAATATTCCGGGGAACAGAGTAATAGGTGTCCTTTAATGTTGTGTAGCAGTGGTCCAGTGTGTTAGTGTCCCTGGTGGGACACTTAAATTGCTGTCTGTACTTTGGGAGTTTGTGGCTGAGGTTTGCGCTATACATATAATGAAATAATTTATTCTCCACAGATTCTGTGCAACCAAAGATTTTTATTAACAATTAAATAATACTGATAAATTACACTCAATCAGCAACAGAAAACTACTTCCTTAAAAGAGAAAGCAAACACAAGACTTAACTGAAAACACAAGACTGAACACTTAACTTAGGGAAACACTTCAACACCTTCCCTCCTCTGGGGGAGTAAACACAAGCCTACAGCTCCACATTGCTGTCTAACCTTAACCGGTCCACTGACCATTGGTGTAATTTAAACTGGGGATGCTGGGGACATGTCCCCACCACATTTTGAAAGCATTTGTTAAAAATCTTGATGAAATATAGCTTGGCTTACACCAAGAAATGTTAACTAATAAATGAAAATGCTTTGAGAAAAGGTTTATTTGCACAATAAGAAAACTGCAATGTGATAGAGTCCCTCACATAAAAAAATATATTTCCATTGTAAATTGGAGCAGAAAATGTCTCCAGAATGCAGGAAATTGCCGGTTGAATGCCCAAAATCTTGTGGGGGAGGAACCCCGACCCCCCACACGTATATTTCAGCATCAAATATTTAAACTAAATTGTGCTAGAAAACTTCTTGTCTCGTGCATTATCACGTCTCATGACCTATATCACCACCCCCCTAATCTGAGCCCTTATGTCCCCACTACTTTTCAACACAAAGTGACGCCCTTCAATGACCCGCTCCGCTCTGCACTAGCTCCTCTCTAGCAGGCCTTCTTATTTTCTCCATTAATTAGTGAACACTTTTGCGAAGTATTGTATGCATGTTACATTCTCATTAAGGGCTGAGCACCCCTAAAGGTCTGATCCTAGAAGCTTTCACGCAGATGTCAACTTTGATAAGCATCGGTACAAAATGAAAGACACTATTATTTTAGTTGTGTCTGACCACCCACTTAAAAAAAAAACTCACCTGCTTGACTATAAACTGCACAAAAGACTGAGTCATGAAAGAAGTTATTAAGTCAGCTAACTGACAGCTCTAGTATTCTACCAGCTACCTGACATGTTATTGGTTAGCTTGCCAGCTACAGTAATTTGGCATCTCATTGAAAAAATCAGAAAGAATTTTGCAATGCACTTTTTGGTCTGATCAACAACCTATACCAATGAGAATCATTTGATTGTTGATTCATGCTTCAGCTTTGGCTGGGCATCTGTCATCTACTGAAAGATTGCAGCTAAAACATGAGGCACAAGGTATTTAGCTTGTAAGTAGCTGTAAGTCAAGTACTCTTTTTCCAAAAGATCTTTTAACTGTACTGCAGTCTCGTTCTAAAGTGAAAATGTGTGTGAGCAATGATTTGTGTCCATATAAGAGCAAGAGGGGTAAACGTGTGTATGATAACATGGTTTCTGTGAAGTAGGTGTTGTTACTATGTGTAAGGTTGTGATTAAAAGAGAGAGGAGGGCATGTGGTAGCAAATAAGTGTTCACCTGCATGTGTGTGAGCTTAAGAAAGAATCCAAGTAGGATGTGTGTTTTTGATTTAGAGTATGCATCTGTACTTGTTTCTGTCTGACAGAGGGTGTGTGTGTGTGTGTGTGTGTGTGTGTGTGTGTGTGTGTGTGTGTGTGTGTGTGGTTCTGATCCAGCCTTTCCTCAGGGCCTGCCTGGCATTGTGCTGCTTCCTGTCCCGACAGACATTATCAGTGTGGGATCAACAAAGGGACAAAAGGGCTCAGAGTCCCGGACACATGCGCATGCACACACAAACACACGCAAAAACTAGCTAGCTTGCTTTTTCCCAGGCTTGTTGGAGCCACTAATGGTTTCCTGTCTGTCTGTATATCTATCTATCTATCTATCTATCTATCTATCTATCTATCTATCTATCTAAAAATAATATTTTCAGTTCTGGATATTAAAAATGGTTTTACATAATTAGTACACAATTATTTGGATTCTTCTCTTTCACTCATCCCACTCTCATTTTCCTTTACTTCTTTTTCACCCCCATTTTCTGTATCTCCATCCTCCATTCCTCATTTCCACCTATTCTCTCCCTTATCCCACCCTCCTTTCCAATGATTCTTCTACACTTCTCTTCTTCTCACTTGTTCCCCTACCTATCTCCTCCTCTCTCGTCCTTTACTAGCTTTCCTCCAACTTCTTATCTACTCCTCTCCCATATTTCCTACTTCTCCTCCTTTCTCCCTCCCCCTCCTCTTAGCCCTCCTCTTTCTTGCCCTCTGTCACATGGTTTGGTCTGTCTGGCTCGGTGGGGATGGGGGAGGGCAGTGTTGGGTAAATGTTATTGTTGGTGCCTCATTGACCCGTCAGACGACGTTTAGTCAAACTACAATCAACCTGAGAACAGAATAGCAACATAATGGTACTAAAGTTACATAGTCTTCACTCTTCATCCCATTCTTTTCATTTTGCTTCTTTCTCACAGATTGTACAGCTACACAGTCTCGTGCAGGCCTTTTGAGGCTCTTCTGCTTGTGTAGAGGTTTGCAGCATGTGTCCTGCAGTTTCTCCTGCCCCCCGTCCCTCCTCTGCTTTGGACGCTGAACCCTCTCGCTGGATCTCTGGACCCACTCTGCCTGACTCTCCCCTGGACAAGAGACTCTGCTCCCCATTTATTCACATAAGTACCTTTTTCAGTGTTTGTCAGTTATTCCCACGGAACATATCTTTCATTTCTCCTCCACCACCTAAAGCAAGTGTTATACTAACCGTTCTGTGCGGACGTCTGTGTGCATCCCAATTGTTGTGACCGCGGGGACAAGTCAGCCCACTATAGCCTCAAGTATACATTAGAGCTGTGGACACCACAAACATTGACTACTTCTGTTTATATTTTTTTCTTTTCATAAAAAATGGGAGGCTCGCGGACGTCCGCACAGACCCTCCGCATACTCCCTTTGATGTCGATTTTTTTATCACGTGGACCCTAGAAGCCCCTCACGTACTCGCGGATGCAGAAAGTATAATCCTGGCTTACACTTCCAGGGCATCAACCGATCTACTGCACATGTGTAGAACGAGTAGTACTACGAGTAGAAAATCTAAATTACAAAATTAGATTGTAAACATTGGAATAGGAAACACCCCTGTACATGCAACGCTGTTTGTATTACAGTGCAGTCTTTCTACACCCCCTGAAGGTCCGGTCTGTTGGGCCACAGATTGTCATCTACATCACAACAGATATCTTCTCTTGCAATGCTGCATGGAAAGAATCTTTCAGAATGTCTTATCCAGTCTCTGCAGGTGTCTGCTGTGATTTTCTCACATGCTGCATCCGTGGCAGCCAGCAGGGTCATCTGAGCATGTGGCTGGCCATCGTAAGCCTTCCACCTCCATGCTGAGTAGAACTCCTCAAATGGGTTGAGGAATGGGGAATAGGGTAGGAGAAATTTCATCAGCTTCCCAAAGTGGGCTGCAAACTAGTGCCTGATGGTGAGTGATGGAAACTCATATTATTCCATATAACCACATACTTTGGTCAGTCTTGCCAAATCAGACCCCTCTCTTCATTGAGGATGAGATCTGTTGTATAGGGTGTCTAAGATCTGTTGTATAGGGTAGACAAGTTAGCCCACTGTCATGGAAATGATATTCCTGGATGAGGGGTTGAGCAAAGAATTGAGTTACAACCAACCATCGTGTTTGAAGAATTTATTTAATAAAAGAGAATAAACAGAGAAGTACTAAAACACATATACAGCTTGATGATGCATCCCTTTGCTCGGGGCCAGATGCATCATCATTTACACAGTCTAAGTTTCTATGTTTTGGGGAACAGAGATCCTCTCTCGGCCTTGAATGAACATTCCAGGAGAGGAGAGGAACAACAAGAGAGGATAACACCAAAACAATCTCACAGCTCTGACCTAAACCCTAGGAAATGTGGACAGACCAACATAAGGAGTATAGGAGAGGAAAGGTTAAGGATAAAAACACAATACATATATATCTAGAAGCCATAACGAGAACAGTAATAATAATAATAATATCATTGGATCATACATAAAAGATTAAATGTAAGAGGACACAATTTTCTGCCATAACACCCACCATGCTCTGAAATAGCAGCACACATTGTGATGTTCCCTCCCCGTTGGCCTGGCCAATGACATTTAGACCACACCTTTGGCCAGGATGAAGCCAGCCTATAAGCCAGATGATACGAGTTTTATGAATTACATTTATGTTTTCATTTTGGACAAGATATCATTACATCAACTGTATATATATTGCATGTTCTTTTCTACAGCCTTGGAAACTGTGTACAGGTCACACTTGCTGTACTGTATATAACTATACATGTTGTTAAGTATAGTTACTGTATGTGCAGAGATGTTTTACCTGTACATACTGGTATCGTAGCTCATTCACTCTGTCACCATTCCTTTCAAATGGTACATGTTACAACAGTGTCATGCTCATCTGGTGTCTTTTCAGCACCCTGTCAATAGTTGAGATGCTGACTGATTGAATGTTTTCCAAGATATTGTTGTCTTCTATAATGGCATGACCATGGTGCAAATAGCTTCCTCCCGTTGAGGTGTAAAATGGGGCCATGTGCCAACACTGTTGAAGTCCTATGTGGGAAAAAAACAGTATGCAAAACACAGATTGAGTAAGATATTCAAAAATATGTCACTGTATATACACTGTATGTCTTTGTGTGCTGCAATATACTCTACACTATGTGTCTTTATGAAGTAGTATTTGCTGTATACTGTGAAATGCAAGTCGAATACTGTCAAATGAAGCATTACAGTAAGTATACAACAGGGTCCCCGCGGGGTCTTAATTTAACATTCTAAAAATAAGGCCTTAGAAGTATTACATTTCATTTTCAAAGGTTTTTAATTTTTTCTTGTCGTAGGATTAAATAAATGCCATAATGTCATAAATAAATGCTTTTTTGTGTGACTTTACAACTTACTCCGTATTTTGTGACTTGGATGTTGTAGGGCAGGTATCATTAGTGTTTACGTCAGTGTTTAGCTTTACGCTCTGGACTGTGGAGTGTCGCGGTGCACAAGCTCTGGCATCCAAGCTCTGGCGCGAAACAGTCAGTTGTCAGGAAAGAAAACAAAATGTCTCTGATGTGCTACTAACAAGCTAACGTTAGCTGGTTGATTCAGAATGGGCAAGTGTCTGAAATTCAGAAGGCCAGAGATACAGACAAGTTGGCGGACGAGGCTGAGAGCAGTGGCGCAACAAGCGGATCTTTGTGTGAGTCAGTCACACTATGGCGAGCTCTAATGGAACAGCAGAGCTGGAAGACCCGCTGAAGGTTACTGGTCAGTGAATGTTACAATACAATAGAAACAGAGAGACAGTTGTGTGTGAGACCAGGACGGTGTCTGTGTGTTGCCGTTGCGTCACTGTTGTAGGGTAACATTATGTGAATGGAAACATACAACATGCTAACGCACATTAAACGTACATCACCCAGATGCGCCGATCACCGGGACGAGGAAAAAACAAACTGGAGCCCAACTCCTTATCCCCGCTGCTTTCAAGCCAATATGATATAACATTATATTTCACTATATTTGCAACAAAACATTTATTTGGCGACACAGTGGACCTGCCCAGATTACAGTTTTTTATAATTACTAACAGTACTGAGTTTACTTTTTCAGAACACTGTTATCTGTACCAACACACAGCTTGCACAACAGTTAAATTTACACCCAAAATGCACCAAAACAACCAAAACATTGCATACTTGTTTCAATATCAAAAAATTTACAAAAACGCCAGTTGTTCTCTCCAACAGCAACACTTTGTCACTCATAACACAATTACCTAAAAAACACTTTGAAGTAGTGAATTATTTTGTGTTCGTTATTTTTTTTGGTGTATATGTATATGTATATATACATATATATATACACCTTTTAGTGAATAATATGTTCTAAAATAATTAGTTAATTAATTAATGTTTTACATAATTCAGAACAGGGGTGTCGCACAAAAATCCCGGCCCTGTACATAATCATTCTCGATGTGGCCCTCCCTACATCCTCCTCACGAGGACCCTGTATACTCAGGCCCCATTCACACTACTACGTTTTTGTTTAAAAACTTATAAAATAAGACACACCAACAGAGGAGGGATACCACTCCCAGGGTAGAGAGATATTTAGAAGAGGACACTCAGGCTACATCCACACTACTTTAGTAGAGTTTTAAAACAAACACGATCTCCGTCCACACCAGCGTTGTTGTCCTATTCACCCCCTGATTCAGAATAAGTGGGAAAGTAAAGACACTTAGTTCTCTTCATCCTCTTTCTCAAATAACTTCCCTGTTCCTCTCATTATTGTACTTTCATTTGTCTCACCCATTGTCTCTTTTCCTTCTCCTTTTCTTCTTCTCTTCTAGGGGGTCTGGAGGCTTTAACAGTCAGTTTAACGCTTTGTTAACCCTTCATTTCATCTCCATGACTGATCCCACTTTTTCCTTGTTTGTATTTTATCCCCCAATAGAAACAACATGAGATAATCTAGGATCAGCACAGTCATCCAGAGTTTCGCCACAAAGAAGAGCTGCCCACTACAATTTGCACAGTGTACTTCTTTCGGTAACTGACCTTCATCAGTCTTACAAACAGAAAAAAAGAAAACTTTCCAGTAATTAGCCCCAATGCACTCATTTCTCCCATACAGGAAACCTAATGCTGAAGGAAGCTGTAATCTAATAACACAGACGTTAAAGGAAAGACCATAGTGTATTAGACAAACAACCAGGCAAAATATTTTAGGTTACATCACTTACAATACACACTAAACAATAAACCTCATTACATTTGAACAAGTTCAACAAGAAAATCAATTTAATTTCCTTTGTTACATGCATTCAAGACAGCTACAATGATTCAAACAGCAAACAAAAATTTTATTCATAGAAATTCATCCATACACAGAAACTTCAAACCACTCCTGCAGCTAATGCACCTCTCCTGTCCATTTGAAATGTTCCACACACAAATACAACACTTCAGTTTAACTCTTTAGTGTGTGCTATTGTTGAACATGTCATTAGTAACACATGTGATTTTCTTACTGTGACAATATAACTTAAAATACTAAAAACATATTTAATGTAACCTTAAACTTGAAATGGACCCATCAGCTTTCATAAAGCAACAAGTAAATGACAAAATATGTTGTTTGTAATAATCATTGTTCTGATCATACCCCCTTGCAGTGGTGGAAAGTAACAAAGTAACTTTACTGTACCTAAGTAGCTTTTTTTCAGTATGTGTGCGACTTTACTGTGTTTTTAGTTTTTGTAGGACATTTTTGGTTTGGTGGTCAGTATGTCATTAAAAATATAATGTTGTTATAAAATGTTGTTATATATGAAATTAATAAAGGGGGACAATTTTGGTTTTATGATCTGTCAAATATAACTCTTCTGAATGAAATCAAGTCATTTTGAGGCAGAAACTACCTTTCAGTCAATAGAGGCTGCAATCACTTTCTGGCATGTAGAAAAATTAATTTTATGTGTTGTTTTGGCCACTTAAAGGTATTTCAACAGGTAAAAAGGACTGGATTGGTTGGTACACAGCAAGTAAAATAACGTACAGTCATAAGAATAATTGCAAAAGAGATCTCTTCTTCATATACTGTATAACTCAGCAGTAAGTCATGTTAATTAGGCTATGGTCTGTTTTCCAAATATAAACAAGGATTTTAGATATAGGCCTTTTCTCAGTAGCTTGGTCTTAGCGTCGCTATTTTCTGAATCAAATAGCTTTTCAGTAATGAGGCTCTTTTATTGACCGAGTAGCGCGGTAGCTTTCACACACGCTACATTTTCCCAAGCATTTCTGAAGGATCAGTAAGTGACGCCACCTCCACACACGGACCTGTACGTGCAGCCGACAGAAGCGCTTCCTGTGACGGTGACATCACGTACCGATCCTTGGGCTGATGTCTGCGACTTTGCTGCAGAAGAATAAAAACGCGCGACTGAGTTTACTTTCTACTGTGATAGTTACTGTAACACCTCTTGTGAGAAGGATCAGGACCTGGACACCTCTTCCTCTAGTGAGGAGGAAACTTTGATATGTAGTGGCAGAAACTTGTTTCCATGAGATGAGAGCTCTCTCTCTCTCTCTCTCTCTCTCTCTCTCTCTCTTTCGTTTAGGTTGCAATGTTGCCAGAGCACAAATTCATATATATAAACAATATAAAATATATAATTAATTAATAATGTGATAATTAAGTTACTTTATACAAACAACAATGGTTCTCCGTTTGTTGCGTGAGGAATTACATGTAGCTGCAATGATTTGGCAGGAAGTAGGAGAGTTTCTGTGTGTCTGATTTAGCTCTCTCTCTCTGCCTCTTTGGGGCAGGTTTTTAATCTGTCTTCTATGTTACTGTGGTATGAAGTAAGTTCAATTTAAACTAGGCTTTACTGTGTGTGTGTGTGTGTGTGTGTGTGTGTGTGTGTGTATATACATATATATAAACATATATAATGGTATATGACCTAACCATAAAATATAAAAAAAATTAAAAGTAGCTTTGATGTAACTACGCTACTTTTGCCACGTTGCTGTGACAAAAATAGTTTAGTTACAACTCTGGACTAATGCAAGATGGGAAGCAGTGGATTCACGTTGAATATTAAAATGTTGATTAGCTGGACAAACTGGACAATATGGATGCACATCTCAGTAAATAATGAGCATCACATATTCAGCCCAGTCATTTGACAAATAGTATTTTATATCTTGGACCTGATGCAGCTGCTAACATTATAGAAAATATCTATAATTTAGTTTATCAGTAGAGTAGATCTGGGATCATCAGCCAGTACAAGAACAGAGTACCAGCCAGTTAGCCAGTACAAGCTCAGTTGATTCATATCCAGCCTCAGCCAGTGCGAGCACAGACCCAGTCCAGACGTCTTTAGCAAGTTCCACAGACCCAGGTCAAACATAGGCAGCCTCAGCCGGCACGAGCACAGCCAGAGATGTAGAGCCAGCATCAGATACAAGCA
Organism: Micropterus salmoides; assembly: GCF_014851395.1. Lineage (NCBI taxonomy): Eukaryota > Metazoa > Chordata > Actinopteri > Centrarchiformes > Centrarchidae > Micropterus > Micropterus salmoides. The sequence continues at coordinate 32,867,217 of NW_024040596.1, forward strand.
GCTCAGACCCTAAAGGAACAGTTGCTGCTCCACCAAATGACCCAGCAGATTGGCCCCCAGTCTTATCAGACTTCCTGAGGACTGAGTTAGTTGGCAGAGGTCCATTCAAACCAGTACTGGAGTTTCTATAACAGTTTCTATTCAGGCTTCTTACAGATGGAGAATTGTAGTGACAGTGTTGTGGTGTCAGGTGTTTTTGCACTGTGAGTCACAGCCAGTTTGTGACAGAGTGCTGGTAGAGTTTTACTATACAGACATCTAAAAACTGAAGCTAGCCTTGGTCTGTTTGGGACTGTGAGGTGCACTTTATGAGTGGTGCTATGTTAACATCTCTGTGGGTTTGTGGTGAGATTTCTGCCTGAACACAAGTGTTTTCAGTTAGTTTTGGTTTCCACCTCATTGTCTCATGCCCAAAGTCCAAAATGAGGTTCTGTGTCTGCCAGATGGTCTGAAGGGGATACTACCTCAACAGCAGAGCAATAACGCAGACTTATCCTCCCACAGTATATGAAATATTGTCCTCTTGCGATCCAGTTTGTTCTTGTGATTCGCTACAACTTATAATGCTGTATTCAAACCTGTCTTGAGTGAATTTTAAGAAATAGGTTGCTTTTCATAGGATTAATAGATTTTAATGTGTAGTACTTTTTACTTTTGATTGTTGTTTGATTATTTGTAAAACCAGGTACTTGAGTGAGTAGGTTTATACTGGATGACATTTACTTTTTCTTGAGTAACATTTTTCTTGTTGTTCTGTACTATTACTTAAGTATGATAATTGCCCCCTTGTCAGTAGGACATCATTTTTCAGTGCCTTCAAAGATCTTTACTAATCACTCTGAGAAAAATAAATAACAATACTTTTTCTCAGTTTTCCCTGTCTTCCTTGCATCTTCCTTTTATCTCCCCTATATTTTCCTGCTTTTCTGGACCATCCCTATCTTTGTACTAAAGTCTTCTTCCACCTTATTTCTTTTTCTTTTCTAATGTGTCTGACACCTGCTGCATGTCTGCTTTGTTTCCACACAATTTCCATATCAGTTATCTTCACCTGTAATCTCACCACCCTGCCTGGGAGGTACCTCCTCCTCCTCTTCCTCCCCCCATTCCCTTTGTTAGACCCGCTGCTGTGTGTCCCACATGACCGCTTTAGGCCTTAGGATGAGGAGATACTGAGGGTGAAGGGACCCCTCAGCATGCCAAACCCTACACCCCCTCCCACAGCCTGTGTTGTTCAGCCTGTTCTCCTGGTTGTGTTGCTGTTATAGAGATAGCAAGAGAAGGGCGGGGGAGGGGAGTTGCTCAGGCCAAATCTCTTTATCTCTCTTTGTTCCGCAATCATGAAGGAAAAGAGGAGGCCAAAGAAAATAAGGTCCACTTGCACTTTAATTTTTGTTTTTGTATTTTCTTGTGCTTCAGTTTTACCACGTGGGAAAATTTACTGTTTAGACTCACATAGGTTTAAATTCCAGGAGTGAGATAGAGTGCTGAGTATTGAGTGGTACAGAGAAAAAAAATGAGACAACAAATGTAACAGCAGGCTGTACGGGTGACTGCACCACAGGTTTAATTAACAGCCAGAGTTACTGTTTCAGTCGTCTGAGAAAGAAAATGCCACTTTCAGTGCCAGCTTGAAAGTTAGTTTAATTTCCTAACATGGCAGAGTAAAAGGTCTTTTCCCCCTGTGGCACTGTGCCTCCAATTGTGATGCACATTAGTGTTTGTTGATAAGGTCACAAAAGAACTTGACATTGTTTGTGCCTGGTTTTGTGAGCAAACATAAACTTTTTGGGGAACAGAACAATCCTGGTTTGAGAGAGCTGGCATGGTGTCAGTGTGAACCAGTCGTGTGCATGGCTGTGAGCACACAACCGCAGAGATAAGATGGAAAGTGAATGGGGGGGAAACACACGACATGGCAGGTTCAAGTTTATAATTTAATTGTTTAGTAATAAAAATAAAATGGCACAGAGGAGTAGGCACACATGCTTACAACACGGTGGGGAAAGGAACTGACTTCAGTTCCCAAGAAGTGTTTATATTTTCTGGTAAATAATCTTTAAGCAGGGGTCACGTGGGTTCACCAAGTAAGATGGTCGCTTGATTTGAGACTGCCCGTAGGAGCCCTCGAGTTTATCTGAATTTGTTAGTTAATTTCGGCTTTTTGCTAAGAATTCATAATAGGGGAGGCCAGAAAGTGTTTTTTGTTTGAAAGGTGATATCTTAGCAATGATGACGACCTGGACGGCCAAGCAAAGTGCCGGAAATAGCGAGTATAATGCTAAGCCTGCTAGCCCTAGCCAAACTGCGGACACAAGTGTGTTGTCTGCCATGCAACAATCTCTGGACAAGAAATTTGGGCAGCTTCTGTCGAGTTTGCAAGACGATATGAATGAGATAAAAGAGGTTAACTCGGGGCTATGAACGGATGTGGATGGCGTTTTGCAACGACTAGATGAGGCCAAACGTCGCATTTCTCAACTTGAAGATGACAACTGTAAGCTTCGCAAGTCTGCTGATAAAAGCGCCAAAAAATGTGAGGAGTTACATCAAGCAATAGAGGATGCAGCTAACAGAGATAGATGTCAAAACCTGCGGCTGATTGGACTAAAGGAGAAGCTGTAAGATGGGAAGATGGATGAATGCATGAGAACCATCATTGCCGAGGCGCTGGGAGACCCAGCTGCAGCGTGTACACCGAGCCCCCGTGCCTATGCCGGAGGACGGCCGTCCTCCCAGACCAGTTATCATGAGGTTTTTCAGCTTTTTGGAACGGGAGCACGTGATGGCGGCCGTGAGGGAAAAGTACAGAAAGAAAGAAAACATTATCTGGAGGGGCTGCAAGCTGTCGTTTTTCCCTGACATGACTATGGAAACTGCAGAGAAAAGGAAGAAATTTACGGAGGTACGGCGGAGGCTACACAAGCTGGATGTGCGCTTTACCCTGGCGTACCCAGCCGAGCTGCGCTTCACGTGGAGGGGGAAGCGAATGAAGTTTACGGATCACCGCTAAGCAATTGAGCTACTAAACACGGAGGATACCACGGAGGATTTCCAGGACTAATGTACTGCCGACGTGATCATCAATGGTAAATTTGTGGGATTTGTGTAACTATTCGTTTACCTTTGGATTTGGACATAGACTGAGCTGCAGGAAGAGGACCTTGATCATGCTACGGACAATAATGCAGAGTGGGTTGTAAGGTGATGGCGTTTTATGGTTACCTGGAAGAGCAGAGGACTTGTATATGTATATATGTATATTACATATTTGTAATATGGTGCCATACATAATTATTTTATTTTGTCTGAGAAGCTATCTTTAAAGGCACTACTACTGGCAAATATGTTTGTGTGATAATGGTAGAAGCTGTAGTCTAAATAAGAGGGGTCAGGGGGTTTCTGAGGGCGGCCACTCGTGTGCCGCATGGACAGTGTTTGTGGGGGGATTCTCCGTGAATGGAGTAGACAAGGGGAGGGTTGGGGAGCTGTGTGGCTTTATATGTTTCTCCTAGTTCTGGGTGTTAGCAGGAGTAGTTCTTATTTTGAAAAGTTAATGCTTATTTTGGGTTGTGTTTTATTATATGAGAGTAACTGTTGTGGCACAGGTTTTTTTTGTTTTTGTTTTTTTGTAAACTTGTATTATTTATGGCAGCGGAGCTTACTTAGAAACACTTATTTGAATGGCTAACTGTATAAGAATCATCTCCTGGAATGTAAATGGGTTTCAGAACATTATTAAGTTGAAGAAATGCTTGACTTATTTAAAATCCCAGCAGACTCAGTTTTATCAGGAAACTCATTTGACAGACTCAGAAGTGCTTAAATTACGAAGAGACTGGGTGGGGCAGGTATTTCACAGCTCCTACACAAGTAAAAAACATGGTGTAGCCATTTTGGTGCACAAAAAGCTTAATTTTTTTTCTGGTAAAAGAACAGAAGGACAGAGAGGGTAGGATAATCTGTCTGGAAGCTAAAATTAATGGAATTAAAGTTAATTTATGCAATATTTATGCTCCTAATATAGAGGATGCTGTTTTTTTCCATAACATAAATAAAATGGTAGGGGATATTATAGGTGGTCATACAATGATCGCAGGAGACTTCAACCAGGTTCTTGACGGAATGTTGGACAGAACTACAATCTCCAAAAACATGCCCAAGGATAGGCTTGCTATTAAATTAATGATGAAGGACTTAGGCCTGATAGATGTCTGGAGGTTGGTGAACCCTAAAGAAAGGGAGTATACTTTTTTTTCTCATAATCACAAGTCACACTCCAGGATTGATTACTTTTTAATTAGTAATACGCTGGTAGAGAATGTCTCGGACTGCACAATAGGACCGATTGCGTTAACAGTTCATACATTTAGCTTTGGTTCTGGAGCCTGGGTTGGTAAAAAAGACTAGATGGAGATTAAATATATCCTTGTTTCAACGTTCTGATTTTATTAAATTATTGGAGGAGGAGCTTAATGACTATTTCGACCTTAACTTGGGCTCTACTGAGAGGATTGGCACAGTGTGGGAAGCATCCAAGGCTTACATCAGAGGGAAAATTATTGCTTATGCCAGTAAGAATAAAAAAGAACAATTACAACAAATTCAGATTTTGGAGGCAGAACTCAAGGAACTGGAAAAGAAACTTTCTGCAGGCTATAACGATGCAATATTAAAACAGATCTGTGATAGGAAGTTTCAGATAAATAAGATATATAACAAAAAAGTAGAATATGCCTTATTTAGAATGAAGAGTAACTTTTATGAGAGTGGTGAAAAAGCAGGAAAGCTTTTGACAAGACAACTAAAACAGAAAGAGGCTAATTATACAATACCTGCTATTAAGGATGAGAATGGTGCACTTAAAACAAGTACTGGAGATGTCTACATTTAATTTGCCAAAACTTACAGAAGAACAGCGAACCTGCTTAGATAGCCCCATAACAGTTGAGGAGGTTAAGAAGGCAATATCATTAATGAAAGTGGGAAAGTCCCCAGGATTAGATGGATTTCCATCAGAATACTATAAGAGGTTTGTAGATAAATTAGCCCCCATATTAACTAAGGTTTATGAAGAAATATTTATATTGGGAAGAATGCCAGAAACATTTAACGAGGCGCTGATTTCACTTATCTTTAAAAAAGATAAAGATCCAACAGACCCAGGCAGTTTTAGGCCAGTGAGTTTAATTAATGTAGACTGTAAGATATTAACGAAAGTTTTGGCCCTTAGACTGGAAAGAGTATTGCCATGTTTGATACATCCAGACCAGGTGGAGTTTGTTAAGGGAAGAACATCCTCAGATAATGTCAGGAGACTTTTGCACCTTATGTGGTTAAATAGAGACAATAGCACACCTGTAACTACTCTATCATTGGATGCCCATAAGGCATTTGATAGAGTGGAGTGGAGTTTCCTTCAATATACTTTAAAGGCATTTGGTTTTGGCAAAGGTTTGACTAAATGGGTTAATGTAATTTATTCAGACCCTAGAGCAGCTGTATTAACTAATGGTTTGATCTCACCTTTTTTTAGTTTGAAACGAGGGACAAAACAAGGGGATCCGCTCAGTCCTCTCCTCTTTACACTATTCTTAGAGCCTTTGGCGGCTATGGTCAGAATACAGAGAGATATCAGGGGAGTTGTGCAGGGAACAGAAGAACACAAAATGTTTTTGTATGCTGACGATATATTGCTTCTTATTAGGGATTCTTCCTCTTCGATTCCATAAATTCTGTCCACAATAGAGACTTTTTCAAAGATCTCAGGCTATAAGATAAATTGGCAAAAATCAGAAGCTATGCCAGCGTCAAAGGGGTGTTTCCAGGCTCTTGTTTCTCCGTTCCAGTTTAGGTGGGTTCCTGTTGGGATGAAATACTTGGGTATTAGGCTATGCTCTGATTTAACTAACATTATATCTATAAATATAGGCCCGTTGTTGCAAAAACTGAAGGTAAACTTGGATAAGTGGAAGGTGCTTAATTTTACTTTGTGGGGAAAGATCAACACTATTAAGATGCTTGTTGCTCCACAATTTAAGTATATATCTATGATGATACCGATAACCATTAGTAATGTCTTGCTGAAACAATATGATGGACTAATTAAAGCATTTTGGTGGAATGGTAAAAAGACAAGAATTGGATTAAGAAGGTTATGTGCTCCAAGGAATGTTGGAGGGCTAGCGCTTCCAGATTTGGAGCTATATAATATTTCATTTGAAATGAATAAATTAATTAGACATTGGAAATCAATGGATTCAGATCTAGGGTGGGTTAAAGTTGAGAAGGCCCTGTCAGCTCCTTTTAATGTCATTCAGCTCCTCTCACAAAAATCTATTAGTAATACACAGCAAAACCCTATATTGCAGCATTCACAGTGGGCATGGACTAAAGCTCATAAGTTACTAGGAAAATTCCCTTATAAACAGTGCTATTCCTCAGTCTGGAACAACCCGGCAGTACATGTCGGTAAATCTCCTTTCTTGTGGCGTAAATGGCTTGAGAAAGGAGTACAGAAGATAGAGAACTTATATATGGATGATGTGTTTATGCCATTTAGTCTGCTGAAAGAAGCCTTCAATATGACATAAAGGAGATTTCTGGAAGTACTTACAACTCAGGAGTAGTGTGAATTCTGCTTTTGGTCTAAAATTGGTAAGGAAAGAAAATGTGATGAAGGACTGGTTGAACTCTCCTAGTAATGCACATTCGGCATCAGTGTTTTATAAAAAGCTTTTACACAAACAGCAGGGACTCTGTGACAGTTTGAGACTGGTATGGCAAAGGAACCTAAATATTATCCTTAATGAAGATGTATGGAGATGTATGAGCCATTTTATTTTTATTTTTAGTGTATAGAACTGTGCCGTTGTATGTTTTGTGTTTGTTCTTTGTTGTTTATTTGTAAGGACGTGAAAATGAAAATTCAATAAAAAAACTTGAATGACAAAAAAAATAATCTTTAAACAGATTAATTGTTGGTTCTGTAGAATTGGCAATGTATTTAATGTGTTGTTTGACATATATGAAAATGCAAAAATCCTGTGTTAAGGTGTTCAGACTGCTTAATCAGCTGCCTAAGCAAGTTGTTTAAGTCGGGATGCTTGAAAATGTGTCCACTTTTGTTTGCTATTCATTTTAATTATTTTGAATATATATTTGCAGATGAGGTGTGCTGCTTTATGTGGACAATAATATTGTAATGGGGGAGACACCAGAGATGACAATCAACATTAGCTGCTGTGTATTAATATTGGAAAACTTGGTACTATGGTTCAGTGTGCAAGTTTACGGTGCATTCACATGTTCCTCAGATGGTCCCTTTTCCCAACTTGTGAAGTTGTTCTTCCGACTTCAGTGTGTGTTCATGTGCTCTTAAGTCGGAATGTGGAATCAACATGAATGCTACTACAAAGATGTGTTGGATTAGCATTATCAGAGCATTTAAACAACACGCAGACATCTAGTTCACTCTCCATGGACAACAAACTAACTGTTATAATCATATTACAAATGACATGTTTTAGAAATATGTATATGCAATACGTGATTTAGCATGAATATACTTATATATGTCCCCTGTACACTTTATTTCTCTTTTTTGATCATTATCACTGTACATAATCTGCATTCATGTAACAATCTGTATCCTGTGAGATGGCTCACTTAAATACAGGCTGTTAGGGGCTGACTGAAAAATTAGGTGCAGTAGCCATAATCTACCAGTTTTTTGACAAAAGAGCAATGTGACCATTATCATTACATACACTAACTATTAGTATGTCCATATATAGTACCTCCTCCAGGGGTAAAAGTGGCAGAACGATAGTAAATGATCCATATTAGTCTTTCTGACCACTCAAAGCGCTTTACTCTACGTCACATTTACCCCATTCACACAGTCATTCACCGATGAGCAGAGGCTAATCTGCCCATCAGAAACAGAAATGAACTCATTCAAACACATTCACACACCGATGGAAAGGCTGTTGGGAGCAATTTGGGGTTCAGTATCTTGCCCAAGGACACTTCTACATGCAGACTGGGAGAGCTGGGGATCGAACCACCAACCTTGTGATTAGTGGACCACCTTGAGTCACAGACACTTATAAAGAGAAGTTTACAAAACCTGAAGTTTCCTCATCATCATCACTATCATCTGTCTCTCAGCATAACATACTCAAATGGGAAAGGACAGCAGCTAAAGAGTGACCCTGCTCCTGACACACACATACACACATCCGCTGTTATTGCAGTCTTATCAAACAGAGATAGGGCCAGCTGAGCGGATTCTCTCAGGACCTCAGCTGAACCTCTGAACCTGAGGGCTGTTGTCATGACCTCTGCCCTCTTACACATGTACACACACACCTACACACACAGATAGCTTGGTCGCACACCTCTTTTTGACTCCTGCTCGCTCAGTCAACACCGTCACACTCTCACAACCTCACACACCCAAAACACACACACACACACACACACACTCTCTCTTATCTAAACTAGGATCTCCTCACACATCCGTTACTTTCACTTTTCAGTGGTGTTGGCCAAGGCAGACTCTGCGTGTGTAAGCACATGTATGTATTAGTGGTGATTGTGTCTGTGTAAGATTTGTGAAATGTGTGTGTGTGTGTGTGTGTGTGTGTGTGTGTGTGTGTGTGTGTGTGTGTGTGTGTGTGTTCCCTGCAGGCGAGCAGTAGAGGAAAGGGAGTGGTGGTCAGATGAAAAGTGTTCCCTCAGGCCTAAGAAGACTAAAAACACACACACACACGCACACACACACACACACACACAGTTACAAGAAGCACAGCCTCAGCTTTGTTATGCAAAGTGTTTGCTGGAAGCAGGACCAGTAAAGTCATCTTCTTCATACCTAGGGGAGTTTTCACCATTAGAAGGTAAAATGGGGCCAAAGATGAAGCACTGATCTCTTGTAACAGGAGTCCACATGTACACCTGATCAAACCAAAGCCTTCCTGTCTCTTCTCTTCACATCTAACTCCTCTGATGGATCCCATTGGTTGTTAGGCCTCTAAATAAAAAAGATATCTACATTCACTCTGTCAAGTCTGCCTTTGTTCCTTCGCTGCAGGTTTGGGGCTGTAAATGACGAGTACCTTCTTCATCTCCGTGACTTTCCACCGAGCAGCAAAGAAGTGCTGAGGCCTCTGAAGCAAAACTCCTGTTGATCCAAAAATTTCTCATCTTCATCAGGAGACAGGCGAGGAAGAGTGCGACGAGGCTTTTACGTCTTTGATCTAAAGGATGCTGGAGAAAAATGTTAATAATGAGAGGGAGAGAGATTTTCAGTAGTGGCATGTCGGAACAAGTGAAGAAATCAGCAGGAGTTGTAAGGGGAAAGGAGAGGGAGATGTGGTGGAGAGATTACAGAAAATGGAATGAAGGGAGAAAATGGTTACAAAGATGGAGAATGAACACGAGAAGGTGAAAGTGAAAAGCAGATGAGAGAACACAAGTGCTGAGCTGATGGCATCCCACATACCCCTAAACATCCTGTTATTTCACCTAAAAAGTTGTATGTTCCTAGATTTGGAGGTGCTTTTGGGTAATGTAATGTATTTTTTTTATTTTGACAATCATAATGACTAAATGATAAATATATTTTAACATAAATGAGGAATATGGATCCAGGAGAACATTGAGCGCCTTCCGGTGTCACCAAACAGACCTGAGCCACATGACCTCCTCTCCTCCTCTCCACCACTGGTAGCATTGTCTTTTGTCTTAAAGTATGCAGCTCTTATGTGTTTGCCGCCATAGCATAGACTGACAAATAGACTACCAGCACCCAACAAGACTGTCATCCCATTCCTCTCATTCCTGGAATTAGTGACATGCTGCATGAAGCTTTGAAGAAACGACATACTCTCTCCCACTTTGTTCTTTCTCACGCTGGGACAACTGGAGATGATAGCCTTGATGAGCAGGGGGGCCAGACAAGGCACTCCTCCTTGTTTCTCTCTCTTTCTTTCATTGAATTCTCCCTCCACCTCCTCCGCATTCCTGATGCTAGGGCACTGCCTGGGAGTGAGAAGGAGACATTCCTGGGACCTTCGTAGGGCTCAGGATGCTCGTCCGCTGAGAAATGAAGGGAGGAGTGGTAATGGTAGTAGATTTTTTTACTGTTTAATCTTTACGACTGTTTTTCATTTATTCAGAAAGCTGGAAGTGGTGGGGAGATCAAGATGGCTTTTTCCTTTCACTTGCAGTGGATCTTATGACAAGTATGCACAGTTAGTGCAAACTGTCTAGGTTTTTAGGTGATATGTGGTGACCAAGGCCTATATTTTCACAGTCCAAATTTGAATAGCAAAGAGAAAAGTCTTAAAAGAATACAAACACATAATTAATTTATTTCATTCATCATTTCTTTGATTACCCTGACCTTGTAACTCTCCAACGTAGGTTACTGTGTGTACTACAAAATTGCACCAGTAATTCAGTTTTTCATCAACCTACTAAGGAAACATGAATGAATGTAACAGTAAGACGTTCACTGACAATTTATTTCTTTTGTATATATAAATATCAATGCAATAAATTATCTTGAAGCATGATTGGACTTTTTTTATGATTATGTTTAGACAATCACAGGACTTGGTTAAAGTTAGGGAACAACTCAATATGTGAATCTTGCGTCAATATTCTGTGCTTTGTACAGTCACCATCCATCCCTACAAGCTGCGCGCAGTACAAAAATGTAGCAGTTCCTACAATTGAAAAAACATTGCCAGGGAACATAATCCAGGCAGAAAATATAATTAGTAAAATACATTAGTAACATATAAATGTAATTTACTTACTCTACTGTACTAGAAGGAGGAGGGTAAAAGTAGTCCATGCCTACTAGGGCTAAGAGTGTGAGCTAAGCTAATTTGCTAAGCTAAATAGGTTAAAATGGCTTGACGGCCCTACAGTTAGCAGTATAATAGTCTGTTGCTCTGCAATATGTTTTATTCATAAAATGTGGATTAACTGAGGTTACCATTCAGAATCCTGCTGCCAAATTCTGTATTACCATTAGCCTGCTGCCAAAAATGACAATTGTTAAAGCTGCTGTATAATCAATATTATTTATTAGTCACTGTTTATAACTAACCCACTGCGAAGCTACAATATACAGAAAATACAGTTGTACCAGCAGGGTACAGTAGTACACAGAAGCTGTTTCGATGGTTAAAACCCATAGAGTACCTGGTCTTTACTCACGGAGTGCTTGTCTGCCTGTCTGTTCACATGCGGAGCGCAGTGAGACCCTGCAGATACTAGCGGGTGGAGTGTCGCTTATCTTCTGAAAAGCCCTTAAGCTCACTGTAATACCCATCACCAAACAAAAGAAAAAGCCTGCCAATAGCTGGTCAACATAGTGGCGCATATAGCACCTGCTGAGTGCTCCAGAATATTGATGGATCAGGTCTGTGTGAAGATGTGGGCATAACGGTCTTTGATTTCCCGTTGCTTGGCCATATGAGTCCTATTTCATCCAGACCAAACATTTACCAGGAGCAGCTGTAAGTCCAACCTGGGACAGCAAGGCTCTATAGCGGCTTTCTTTCCTCTACTATGGGGTGATCACAGCATCCACCATGATGCCTGGCCAGTTTACCAGTACATAAACGTGCATATTAAGCAGTAGTACTTTATCAGCATAGGAAATGCCTGGTATGGGTCTGTTGTGGTACAGACTTTCAGATTAACAGAATGGACCACAGCCTTTGATGATTCCAAAAATTTATGCAAAAATTCAGTGCACAGTTATTCTCTGAGAGCATTAAACTGTCTAGGACACAGACTTCACAGGCTCGACATACACACTGTGCATTGTTCAGCTTCATTAATCTAACCTGCCTTTTCCTTTATCCTCCCACTACATCCATTTTCCATTGTTCTGCTTTCTGCCTTAATTGACCAAGCATTAACATTCCTCAGACTTATAGACACACCAGATCCTCACACACACAAACAAACATACACAAACATGCACACATCTGATGAGTGCCAGCCTAGCCAGCAAACCTGCAGAAAAACAGACGAAAGCATGCAATGAAGCACAAAACGCTCTGAAGCATGTGCACACACACACAGTGGTTCCACATTGCCACTGTCTGGTGTGTTAGGCCTTGATAAAGGCATCCAGCCTGGTTCTCAGGCAAGACAGTCCAACTCAGCCACAATCTGCATAACAGACACTGTCTCTCTCACACACACATACCTAACAGCTAAAATGTTTCACACAAAACGCCCACAGATGCAGAATAGTTTCCTCCAAAATGTGTATATAATCATGACACACACTAAGACACAAGCCCCATTTATCTCTTTCTTCCTATTTAAAAGTCTATACCAGTGGTTTTGCAGATGCATCAAGGACTAGTTAGGGCTAGTTCATGGTTGCTGCATTCACATAACCGCCAGGAAGGTTCATGTGGACAAGCGTGCTAATTGGGCATGCTCCAGAAAAGCAAACTGGACACGTTTTGTGTACTGTATGTATGCATTATGTTCTGCACTTACACTGCATTATCACAAATATATTTCTAATCAATGTTATTATTTATTAGATAGAATATAAAATCCTCCTGCCTTTTTTAAACTGTTCTGCAGCAGAGTTACAAATGAGAAGACGTTAGATTGTGTCTCATATCAAAGCAACATTCTGTAAGATTAGGTTTTTTTGTGTGATTTGACATCCCTACCATTGTAATTCACCCTTGTTGTAAAGGACAGCTGTACACATGCATTTGTTATGATTACAAATATTGCTAACTAGTCCAAGAGAAGGAAGGCCAGCTCAGTGTCTGTCTTGCAGCCTTTCACATTCTTGTTTGTCACTCTCTTTTTCTCTTCTTAGCTTCCTCCTTAAAGCATAATATTGCTTGCATCATGGCAGGCTAGTCAACAAAGCTGTCCAGCAACGAACACTGGAGCACTTACAGTAACCGATGTCTGAGTGTATTATCTAGTAAGTTTGCTAACATCAACTCCAGATTTATAGCTAACGGCTAAATCTCTGTCTGTGAAACCTCTGGCTGATTTTGCTCGAGTCAGTGTAGTCAGTGTACCATCAATGATTGTAAAGCTGCTAACTATTTTGAGATAACATTTCTACGTAATGTTGCCTTAAAGTCCTATTTTCTAGCATGCTTTACGAAAAGTGCTAAGATGATTTTCTAGGACCTTATATATAATTATAAGAGTTCGTGTTGGGAGATGTATGCACCATACCATGGGAGAAAGATACTAGCGCTTTGCTGTATTTGTGATATCCCCCTCCTGTGTCTATGTAATGGAGGGTACAATGCGATTATTTCCATAGATTCTACTTACTTGATCAAAGGAATAAATAACACATACCATTGTCCCTTGTATCTTGGTTTGGAAATTTGTCTTTGAAGAACAAAAATTCTTTTAACCAAATTGTTAGGTGGGCTAGTAAGATCATAGGTGAATCTCAACTCAACCTTGTAGGTCTTTATTCCAATCAGTTACAGCATAAGGCGAGTTTCATTATTGGAGACTGTTCCCACCCTTTACATGCTGAGTTTCAGTTCCTCCCCTCTGGATGTCGGTTTGCTGCCACTAGGTGTAGAACCAAGCGATACAGGAATACTTTTGTTCCCGCTGCCATAGAATTAATGAATAAAAATAGCAGTAGATGACACTCTATGTTATGTATAGCACCTTATGTGTTTTAGCCGGGGGGGGGCGGGCGGGTAAGGAGGGTGGGGGTTAGGGGATGGTGGTGTAGAGGCACACTGCCATGTTCCTTTTAGAAGTTTTAGGCTTTGGATATTTTATAATGTTCTATGTTTATTGTTTGTTTTGATGTTTTTATGTATGGATTGCCGAAAGTCTCCTGTCTGCACAAAACTTTTACCCTCGGGTACTAATAAAGACACCTTGACCTTTATATTGTGACAGCATTCAGACTTGAGGAAATGTTAGGTTTGACAAGATTGCCATCGAAACGTTACAGAAAAATTTATTCTGCTATTCAAACATGTGACTGACATAAACAACTCAACTCAACTCAAGCATGTTTCAAGAGTTTGCAAGTTGTGTCTCCAATGACTGCCTGGAAGAGTAGAGAAAATACAGCAAAAATCAGAACATCAGACTTCTAGAGCAGACATTTGAAAACAATCAGAGAAAATATATATATGTACGATATATATATAATTATATATGATTCATAATAAAGGAGCTGAAATGTTCAGACGCACTGGTATGGTCCTTTAAAATTACATAAACTTTATGAATAACCCACAATGACACAAACACACATACCTCCACTCTCTGTACCACACCCTATGGGGGCACGTCTTTTTCCTCATTACCTCAACCCCCAACATGGACATAAGTAGGTGAGAACCTATGGTGTTTTCCTTTTCTCTCGGTCAAAGTCAAAAACACAAAAGGTTTCTCACAATATCCTGTTTCCGAGTGCTGCCTCTTTAACGTGGGATCCCCCTGTGCCCGGCTGGAGCCGAGGTGGGAATAACAGTCGGGCATGTGAAAGACGGCCACAGAGGCAGAGGAGACGGTTGGCATCAGCTGAAGCCAGACTACTGTGAGGGCAACCTGGGAATCGTTGTGGCATGCAAGAGGTAACAACTAATGGTTCATATTGGGATAAACATTCTCTTAAATCAAGAGTCTGATTGGTTAGAGAGGTGCTGCTGAAGTGTAAGAGTTGCTTGTAGTGATGAACCTACAGAGAATTATCACCTGAATCTGCAGCTCCCCTCAGCTTTATGGAGTTTACACAATGTTTACACAAAGTTCCATCTCATTGTTTATCTGTCTGACCTGCAACTTTACTGATTTGGTTCACTTTGATAGCGCCATTGTTGGTTAGCAGCAAGCAGCTGTTTTCAAAGAAAAAGCTCTTAAAGGTCACACTACTCTACCAGCTCAGCACCAAACAATAGAACAAGAAGAGTTAGGAGAATCCAACACTCCGTTACAAGAAAATGACTCATCTAATCTGTACAGTTTTGAGTTTGGTGAATGTTTGTTTGTTCTAACAAGCAGCCATACCCAACATGCACTTGTCGAAATCAATATGATGGTATCCTGGCGATTGTCAAAGAGGACATCAGAAAAGTCCAAGCAAACTTCAGAGACCCTAATAACCATAGATATATGCTACCAGCGCCAAATATCGTTTGGCAGTATGTTTATGTCTTTTGGGGGGATTTAGGCAACCTCATAATATGATTATTTCTGTTTTCTAATCTCTCTGCAAAGAACACTGTATATGTCAAATCGCACTCACTCACTTACAAGTTAACTAAATATTTGACTTGATCAATGATCACTGCTTCTCTTCACAATGCTGTCACTGTGCTGTATGTGTGCGGTGTTAACAGAGCATTGTGGACAGAGTCTCTGAGGTGAAAGTGGCATTGTGCATCTGGGTCTTTAATGTTTGGTGATCAATAATAGGAGCCAGAGGGTCAACATGAACTCAAGTCAGATTTTATTCACATATTTCGGTTAGGGGTTTGAGCTTTACTGGAAAGAAAGAACATACATACAGATTCCCTGTACACTTAAATAATCCATGCACACACTGTCTCCTACAATGCTTAGTAAACTGTTGTGCCCTGTAAGACAGTAAGAGGACTGAAACTATTACTGGAGATTTTACTGTTGCCAAACTGGTTCACCTCAGCGACCTGAAGCAGGGAATATAATCAGTGCACCTGTTTTTCAGCTGGATCTTCCTCAGTGCTTACCCATGAATATTACTGCTTCTGTTTCTCCCTGATCTATGTTCTGTACAAAATGTGTAAAACGAAATAATCCAAAAATATGAGGGAGAGCAGGAGGGAGAAGGCATGAGAGCTAGAGAAAGCAGAAGATTTCATGGTCAGTGTGGCAAACACAAATGCACACACATATAAACACATGTTCACCACACACAGTGCTCATGTCTGGCATTTACTACTTCCTGGGTCCTCAACCAGAGGAGTGCTAAAAGAATGTTTTATTGATCTCTTTTTGTGTGCGTGTGTGTGTGTGTGTGTGTGTGTGTGTGTGTGTGTGTGTGTGTGTGTGTGTGTGAAAAATCTTTAATGTCAGTTTTGCAGTTCCTGTGTTTTGTCATATCTGTGGGTTTACTGTACTTGTAAAGGTATATCTAGATGGTTGATTAAATATGTCTCATAACTAAACATTCACAGGTTTGAACTCCATGTTGTGAATGTACATTTGCCACACTACTGCAAGACCTTTTGCTACGTTTGCACTTCCCATCCACACTAAAACTGCGAAAACGAAGACCTACCAAACGGAGAAGTTTGAAAATGCCGCCGACCCCGTTTTTCATTTTGACGCCGGCGCCTCCAGGCTGCATGTCGAAGTGTCCGTGGGCAAGATACTGAACCCTGAATTGCCCCTGGTGGCTGTTCCGCCAGCATATGAATGTGTGTGAATATTAGTTTCTGTATGAGCACTTAGGCTCAGTGAATGGTGGATGTAAAAGCACTCTCAGTGGCCAAAAAGACTAGAAAGGCGCTATACAAATACAGAGCATTTACAAACATGATGCTACTCACAGAGTTTTTGACTTGGTATTTTTATTAAAATATTCTGACTGTGCAAATAACACTTATCTGCAAACAAATGAATGTCAAAGTATCGCTTGGCAAAATACTGAACACCAAATTGCTCCCTATGAACGTCTGTGACTGTGTTTCTGATTTGTGGTTTATTTTGACAGTCTCAGTCCCACACATACCTTCTTACTGATTTTAAACACACTACACAGTCAATTTGTAGCTGAAAATAGTCCTTAACAAATTCAATATTTTGAGTAATGTGTCCAGCTGTTTCAGGAAATTACTGAGCAATTTTTAAAGAAAGGTTTTTTATTTGTTTTAAAGATGTACGTCTTCAGTAGGAACCTGAGAGTGACAGGCAGGGTAGAAAAGTCAGAAGTATAAAGAAACGGACTAACCACATGTTGGTTTTAATCCTTTTATGGGATTTGTTGTCAATGAAAGGTACAGAATAATGCCAGCCTTGTCCTTTACTGCAAGTGTCATTCAGACTTTTTTGTGTTCCTGCAGCACAGTTACTGAAAATGAAATAGACTAGTTGTGACAACAGTTTTCTAACCACTACATAACTCATGCTGTCTGTCAAAATCAACCTTATGTTACTGGATGCGGTTTTACAGAACACATCCAACCTGTTTACAGCAGCACTTATTTTTGTAAAAGGTGTGTTTAGGCTGAAGGTGTCCTTTATAGCTTTAGTGAGCGAAACAGCCGCCATAAAAGTCCACTACTGTTCCTGGTTTATGGCTGAGCCTGAGGAGCTTTGCAGGTGCAACATGACTACTGTTCTTTCTCTCACACACACACACAAGAGCCATTCAAACATCATACTTGATAGAGATTCCAGAGAATTTTAATTTATCTTCATAATCAAACACACACACAAATACATTTAAATATATACAAACAGACACACACCGCTTTATCTCCCCTGTGAATTCAAACAGGCGGTGTGTGTGTGTGTATGTGTGTGTGTTTGTGTGTGCGTACCACACCAGGTCAGGTGAGAACCATACCTGGTTGCTCTCCTCCTCTTCACTCGTCATTCACCCCACCGGCTCCAAAGTGAGCAAGAGAAAAAGTTTTTTAACCTATTGACCTCACCACTGTAAACACACACACACTGCCACTCATAAATGTCACTGTAAAAACATGCATTATAAACCCACATCTACACACAAGCACACACTTACAAACATGTATGCATTCTTTATAATTTATATATTTCTGTTAACACACACAGACATGCACATAGGGTCACACTTTGACTTCCCAGTCACACAGATGCCCAGCCTGCTCTGACAGGGGCCAGTAAACTGCAGTGTGGTGTTTTGTTATTCACTAACTGGGGCTGAACTGTTTGGACAGATGTGCACCCAGTTCTTCCACTGGGCTACCAGCTGCCCTGCTCTGACCCCCCAACCTTGACCCTTTGACCCTCATGACATGCTGGTTGCCTTTTTTTTTTTTAGAGCAACATACGAGTAAGGTAACAAATGACAGCGCTATCTGTCTGTTTTTCAGCTCAATGGCTATCGTGTAGCTTACATTTTGGTATCTTTGGTAAGTTGAGTGTGTTGAAAGTGTTTTGTTTTAAATGTTTAGAACCTAAAATGGCAATATTATTCATGTAAGGGTGTTGAAATGAACAAATATATTCAATATTTAATAAAATTAACATTCATTTGGTCACTGCAACACATACTCTGAGTGCAGCTCTTCTTGCACTATAACATAAATTGCTTTTATTGAAAATGTCTTCAATGACTTTACCCATTTGTCACAACCCAGTTGTTCTTCTTTCTCAGACATAAATATGGCTTTCACTACATTAAAACTATTACAGCCATGTCACTTGTTTCACTATTGTCAGCTCCTGGCTCCCCTCTACTGCAAAATGGCCTTGGTTCCCAACTACTTCAGTTTAACAACAGTTTTCTGCCCATTATTCCCAGTTTCCTACAGTTAGCTAGCATCCTCTTCCATCCCTGCAGGGATCATGTGGGAATGATGCCTCTCCCTGCTCCCAGCTTCTTTCCACTGTGGCTGAGTGATGGGAACAGGCAAAGTATGGCTGCTTTCTCATCATTTCAACATGTTAGTGTTACATGCTCTAACACATGCAGGGATCGTAGTGGTCAAACACACACAGAAAGAAAGTAGAAAAAAGTAGAAAGAACAGTGGAATCATCTTCTTGTGTTGTACAGTTGTCTTTTGTAAGTAAGGGTCACAGTGGCAGGAGTAATGAGGAAATAGAGATTAGTTTGAAAAACAAATAGTGATGCAAATCATTAGTTCTAACAATCCAGCAGGTTTCACTGACATTTTTTAAAATATATTCTGCAAACTTACAAAGAAATATATGGGACAGAGTCTAGTGTGTAAATTATTTAAGCACTAATTGCTTTTTGGTAAGGCCAAAATTGTGCTCCTGTCTCTATGAAGTCATATAAGTACAGAAAACCACAAACTGTGGCTATTAGTTTGTTATCAGGCATTGAAAGATACCCAGAACCGGTTTGCTTTAGCATTTCTTATTCAGTTTGAACCATTTCAACTCAAGTGGATCAACCTCTTTTTTTCAGAGTGCAAAGCCAGATTTCACTCAACCTTATAACCTCCATCAGTGAAATAATTTTTACCTCCAGAGCAGCTGTACTTTCTGTATGGAGCTAAAACAACTTTCTCAGACTGCACACCCATGCCCTCAAATGCTAAGAGATATAATTCTCTCAGTCAGTTTACTCATTCACTAAGGGTATTATGAGTTACATCTCTTGTAATGTCCTGACAGAACATGTACCTGCTCGAACATGTGTAATTCAAGGCTATACTCTTATAACTCAAATCACACCATTGTTTGCAAGTAAACTCACTGCTTTCCTTCATTCACCCTCACACTTCCCTCTCTCCTCTGTCTGTCCACCCACTGTGAAAGCTGTCAGTCAGTATCCAAGATTTGAAGGTGAGAGAGCTGACGCACTTTCATTTCTCACAGCTCCATGTAGCGACACACACTTCCCTTTCAGGACCACTTTGGCTCTTTTACAATGGGACGTCCTGCTCCAAGAGGCCATCTATCTCACTATCTCAACCTCGGCACAACACCGACACACACACACACACACACACACACACACACACACACACACACTCAAGTGGGTGTTGGAACTGAAGGACAGCTTTGTTTGTCCTGCACTGATACTAAAAACACTCTTTGAAGTAGAAGGTTTTTTTTCTTTCTCGCTTTGTTAGGCTAGGGGTGAAAGTTTGTCCACTAAAGAAAGGGGGTCGGATGCATCTATTTGGCTTTGTGACATTGGATTGGTTGGGAGGGAGTAGAGGGGTTCTGGAAAGGGGGAGAGAGGTTCGGCCTTTGGGGGAGAATGGCCTCTTAGTCACTATTGCAGTTTCGCACTGGGACTGACTGACTCTGACTGTGTTTACTTGAGCAGTGGGGGGGCACAGGGGTATCAGCTTACGCGAGTGCTCAACTGGGAGCTAACCAGTCTTCCTATTCAGCCAGCACTGTCAGTCAATATCTTCCCCTATTCATAAAAAGGTCACTGGCCAGATCCCAGGGCGGGGAGCCTGGCTGGTACTGCCGAGTGGGGTTGTTGCTGGGGTTTGTTTATGCGGTTACCCATTGTCCTGGAAGATAGTGTAAAGAAGTGGGTTTAAGTCATTTTTAATCATTTAAGAAAGTGAGTAGCTTAAAGGATCACTGGGTCTCATTGTTGTAGTTTTGGTAATAATAATCTGAGAGGATGGGGACAAGTTCGTCAGGGTCAAGAAATATGAGCAGAAATGTTTAAAAGTATGAAATTATCACTCAAAGTGTAATAAACAAGAACCTGGTACATACAATCAGAGAAACTTTATGAACTGACCAGCATGTGGTAGTTTGTCTTGTTTGCCTGTCTACATGTTTTTACGTAGGATGCACAAAAAGACAGCTAGGACAGACTCTCTGAACACAGCTGAGAATTAAAAAAGCTAAATGTGGACTATAAATTGGTAAAGCATTTCGAGGAGATACATAACAGCAATCATTGTTTATTAAGAACTAAAGATTTGGAATGGGTCAAATCATCTAGTAGGGGTGAAGACTTGTTGATAGCAATAACAGTATGTCCAGGCCTAATGTTTCTTCTGTATAGTATGTTTTTCATTTGAGTCAAAAACCATGATGATCCTTATTTGGAGTCTTTTTATTCATTGTGTTTTAGAGTGTGTTGGCACTCATTATCTCTCACCTGTTGTCCCAGTTATCCAATTAGGACACACCTGTGGATGACTGAATGAAAGAGTCGGACCAGGTAAATTGTTATGAGCAAGCCATATAACTAATAAAGGCCTTTTAACAAAACTCCAAGAAATACACTTGTGTATCAGAAAATAGGGCACTGTCTGCATTTGTATGTGAGTGTATATCAGTGTGTTTGCACCTTGTGTGTGCGAATGATAGCTCACACACAACGATTAACACACACAGCTGGCTGCACTGTTATGTGGAACACATGCGTTTTGCATTTAATTTGATTGCAGAGTATGTGTCAGTGTGACTATGAATCAAAGGGAGAGGCTTAGGCTGGGACATAAAGGGTGACCCTGGCAGTGTGAAACACAACTTGACAGGACAACTGGGAGGGTATATTACCACAAAGTGACCACAGTGTGTGTGTACGTGTGTGAAATCTCCTCTCTGACTCCTACTACTGAGCTTCTGGTCACCACAGGGCGTCCTTCTCAATACATCAGCCTTATCCGAGCAGTAGTTTCACACAAACAAAACTCACAGGCACACATCTGATAAGTGTACAGTTAATAACAGGACTTTAGAGCTGCTTCAAGCAGAGCGGGAAAGTGCAAGCACAGGACTTCTCATCAGCTATAGTCACATTAGCATTGGCTCCCCCACACAAACACTGGCAGACACACATGATAGAAATAAGGTGTTGAGGATGTTTGGGAATTTTCTAGTAAAGGCTGCCCTCCAGTGGACAAAGTGTTTATTATGGTATCACTTCTACTCATCTCAATCAGACATGACTTACATTACTTTATTCCCTTTGTTTAAATTGTCTGGACAATGTACCGAGTGGAATCTTTAGGCTGTACATATTAGGGGGGAAATGGTTAATTTTAACTGCAGTCAAGAAAGGGTGTAAACAAAGTGAAATGTGAACTTCTTCTTTGCCTTGTGACCCTTTAAAATGAAGAAAAGTTCATTTGTGACCACTTGTCAAAGGTTACATGTTTTTTAAATATCAGAAACATAGTAAAACATGGCAGCATCAATATCAAAACCTCATTACACATATCTTTATTAACAACATATACATTTTCTTCATTGTGAAACCACAGCGGGAGTCAAATAACCTTATAGACAGAGCATCTTCTCTTCTGTCTCTTTTTTTTCTGTTTATCAGCACAACATTTGTTCCTCAGCACTGAGGAGCTGTATAGGAGAGTGTCCAGCCATCTTTGGTCTATGACATTCTTCCAGTAACACTCTTGAACTTCTTGCTTCACACAGAATATTTTGATTGTACACCCCCTAGTGTTTTGGAAAATGTTGCACAGGACTGTTATTACAACTGCAATTGATCCGCATGGAAATACAGCTCCTCACACTCAACTGTTCAGTCTCATTTATGTCACAATTTTTCAGTTTTTTCCTAAACTGTAAAAAAGAGGAAGTTCTTTGTGTCTGTTGTGCAAGTTTTATATGTATGAGCTTCTTCTTATGAAACCCATATATAGGCACTTTGGAATCATACATCAAATTCTAAATTAATTTATGAGTGTCGGGTTCAGGTAGGTTTTCCACAGGTCTATTTTGGATCAGGTCAAAAATTTTGAAACTCTTAAGACCTCTATCCAAACTTTGGCTCCTGACTCAGTTACCTTTAAGTTTTTGTAAAGACATTCACAGTTCTCAGACAATGATCTCTACTGAGTTTAGTAAGCTGCTGACCCTTCCTCTAGTACCACCATGGGGTTGACTACTGAATGGATTGCCAATTTAGTACAGACATTCATGTTACTCTCAGGATAGGCTTTAATAACTTTGGTGATCCCATAACTTTCAATCTAGTGCCTTTATTGGGTTAAAATTTGTCTAATACTCTTTGGTTGATCAGAACAAATGTCATGCACATCATCCTCAGCTGTACTTGTGTTAATTAGCACTCTAAAATGTTGAACTAAGCGTGGTAAACATTATAACTGCTAAACATCAGCAATGCAGCACTGGAAATAACCACAAGCTGCTTGTTGAGCAAACAGTTTTCAGAGGAAAAAGTTTTGGGTGATGAAAGAGTAGAGATCTTGAGCGCATGTAATTTCTCCTCAAATGTGAATACTGTAAAGTGTATTTGAAAATAGAAGAAGGAAAATCTGCTGATTTCTCTAACAGTGACTTTAGTCAGTGTCAAGAGACAGAAAAATAGGAACAGAAACATACAAATGCCTACACCAGATTTTGGAGATTCTGTGCCTGAGGAACCTACACATACCCATGTGACTTCATCTGCTTCTTTTTGTTTTAACTTTCATTTAATTAGTCAGACACTGTTTACTCCTTTAGCTCCATGTAAGGATAGACTATACTCATGTAAAATTAGTCCTGACCAACCCCAACACATGGTTCTAAAGATATAGCCATTGTTGATGTTTCTGAAACTGTTTTGCGTGTTTCAAGTGGTCACTATTCTAGGCTTGATTTTCTTACCAACAGAATTTAGACATCAGTAACAAGATGTTAAAGTAATGGTGGTTTCTGTCTATGGTTTTGAGACATGTACTGGGTTAGCGTTAGGACACTGTGGTAAAGGGGTTTCTCTACCACTTCAAACAATATTCAAGTCACCACCACAGATACATACAAACTGATACTGTATGATTGCATGTACTGTATGTATATTTTATAAACACTGCATGTGTACAAATTGAATAAAATTGAAATTGTCAATGTCAAATTGAATATCCCCTACAGGGGATCAATAAAGGCACATCTTATCTTCACACTTCATCATAGTCTTTCTACCAAACAGCATCCTCACCCTCTGTAGAACAAGTGTACTTTGTTTTGTCCCCTTGTCTTCTTTGGAGACAAGTCTTAGGCTTAGCTTGCAGACCAACAGGAACACAGCTGTTGGCCCACTGATCAAAGCAGACTGGGGCCTGAGCACTGTCAGTCCCAGTGTTCAGCAGCGCCATTCTGTTTAGGATTATCACACCTGTGGTTCAGGGATTAATCCCAGCACATACATGGGAGCCAGGGACAATAGGTCCAGTGTAAAACCATAGGAGGGTCATACTGACCAAGTGCATCCCACGACTTTGACCCTTAGGTGCCTTAACATTGGTGGACCTACAGGTTTGAAAGATGGGAAGCAGGTACAAAGGAGGGTTTGTAACTTAAAGCATGCTAGCTCTGAATGGTACCCACAGGCTGCTGTGGTGGCTGACTTATGCCATATAAGGATCAGTGAAACAGTGGAAGAATGGAAAAATGGAAGAACTACAGAATCAGTTATTTTAGATATCGGTCCATCCATATTGACTAGCAGCTATGTACAGCCTGCTAACCTCGACAACCCAGCTGTTTTCTAATGTTAACATAGCTATCCTTATTAGCTAGGCTCCTTACATGCTTGCTTATAACTTATTACAGCTTTGTGTTAAAAAAAAGAGACTTACTTCTCAGAGTTAACTCGAATGCTTTAGTTTTTCTGCATTCACAAAACTTCTTTTCAATGTGTTTGTGACAGAGGGAGCAAGCGAGCGGAGGTGCTGAGTGAATCAATGTGCTGCACGCAGCTCCACAATAAAATATGATTTTACTCATATTAAAAAGTAGGCTATGGGGTGGTCAGGGTTGATGTTGTGGCGTGTCGTGTCGTGTCGCCACAAATAAATAGATGAATGGGAAACACTGCAGTGAGGTGCAGATTCTTGTGACTGTACTGTTTTATGTCATCTTAGTTCTGATAGTGAATTTGTTAGTTAAAATCGCCTTAATCTTGGCGCAATGAAAAACCAATCTTGATCATCCCTTCAATCTTCGATAGCTGATTCATTTGCCAATGGATACAAGCCGAGTCCACTGATACATTTAAATTTGTACAGATGATCCCAATTTGTTGGATGTTGACAGTCACACATTCTCTGAAACATACCCTTTATGACAGTGCAGTTTTGTTCGGTGACCTTTCTTCAAATTTAAGTTACCATTTGAAGCACTAGTGGTAACAAGACTAATATTAATACTTACGGAATTATCATCATCATAAAAATCCGAGATAACCACAAAAATAGTGAAAGTGACTAATATGACCCCAAAGTCCAACAAGTCACTGGAAACCATCTTCTCAATATGTATAGGCTAGAAGTCCAAAATTCAACCTTTTAGCCTTTTAATGTAAAAATCTCTTAGTTAAGCTCCAAATGGCTTTAAACGTACCCAGAACACACGCGATGACAACACCATCAAGAATCCTGAATCCCAACCTTCTAAGCACCTTCTACAAGCTAGTTCTTTTTAGGGGGCACATAGAGACCCAGAACTACAAAAGCTCAATTCAGCAGCACACACCACTCACATATTGCGATTTTAGTGTTTTAACTCTATTTAGAACTTATTTAAGTGGTGTATTGAACGGATTTTTTTTTTTGTAAAACTGAGGTCTTATTAAACACATAGTTCTATGAATGATCTTTCTCACACACCAGAAAGTGACAAATTTTGATTAATAAAAAAAAAAAGAAAAATAAATAAATAAAATTTCGTAATGAGGTTGAACAACAAAAGGTGAAGACAGGTGTGAAAAGGGGGGTTTGTGTATGGGGGATGTGCAGTGTTGAGGTTTGGGAGTGGCTTTAGCAGTCAGTTGTATATATAGCTGGCTAGTTTCTGACTTACATCTGACCGAGCTCGTGAAACAGGGTGACTGAACGATTTTTGGGTGAATCCACATCGGAAAGAGCTATCTTCATGCAGAACAATAGCGCAATCTTTGCAGCATCACAATCATGGACATCACAGGTAATCAATTGGGAGTAATGACTCCAAAATGGCGTATAATTATAGATCCTGTTGCAATGAGTAGGGCCTCTAGAAAGAAGACTCCCTCAGTAACATTGGCCTATTCAAGGCTTGGGCACCTCAGTTTGAATGGGTAGTGGAAGATTTTAGAATGTCGGGCTTGTTTGAGCATGGAACAGTTCATATTTATACAAGAGAGCTTTCTTCGTGAAAGCACACCGCACGTTAGTTTTTCAGCCAAAGACTGGAATTACTTCAGAAACAAAGTCTGTAAAGATATGAGTGCTTCAAAAGGAGTCTTTACCACACAATGGTGCGGCTCTGTGCCTGGAGAGCTCTACCGTATAGAGACAGACCTTGAAGTCTACGACCCAGAATCCAACATCTTTTTTAGATCATGCAAGGACGATTCTATCATTCAAAATGCAAGGATGGGAACCCCAGAGCAACAGAAAGGCTACCCCATCAGTGGCTCAGTGGCCAAAACTGGCTACAGAAATATCTAAAATCTAGCTGACCAACATCTACTGTTCTATATAAAAGCTTAAATACTTCTTATAACCTTTATAAGCCACCCTGTGGTTCTTTAGTTAAATGCTTTTACCGTGAAGAAGCAGAAAATAGGAAAATTGAGTTTGTATTAGCTACGTAATACAGCTCTGCTACGGCCGTAAGAGAGACATCAGTTATCAGCGATGCTCATGTCAGATAAAATAACTGGGAATCCTAAATGCATTGTTTCCATACACAGTTTTTATCCAAAAGTGGACTGCCAGTAAAAACTAAATCCTCTATCGGTCAAAAACGTCTTTACAGACTATAAATACATTGAATATGTATTACTGGACAAATGAAATGCAACCATAAAAATTATCAAAAATATTTTTTATTTAATGAAAACCTCAAGGATTATAACATGTTTCAAGACATGTAGAAATCCTACATACCAAAATACTTTTTCTTAAGGTGAATTAACAGTTGGCTGATGAAGGATGCTGACAGTGGCACACCTCCTTGAGCTTCTTCCCCTCTGTGCTGCCAGGTTGAAACTTGATTTTTTTTTTTACTAGGCCTATTTAAAATAGCATTTGATTGCAGAGCGCCGTAGCTCAGCACATCCACTCTCTCTCGCTCGCTCGTCTCTCTCTCATGAACACCGCTGCACAAATGAGTCCAGCACAACGCTGGAGACCCACCTTAAAAAAGTTATAAGAATGTAAGGAGCCTAGCTAAGGTTAGCCCAGTGTAAAGACTTGAAACAGGTGGAAATGCATTAGGTGCGTTTGACTTCATGCAGCGCTGCGCAGTGCTGACTTAACGTGATACATGCTGGACATAAAATAAGGCATGATGGTTAGAAACTGTGTCCGACTTTTGCCGGCGCTGCAAAACGGCACCGTGTCACATGACATTTAAACCTTGCGGGAGATGGCAGATGCTGGTGCAGAGTCCGGCGGCTGTAGTTGCTTTTCTCCGGCTGCTTAAAGTTGGAACCACTTTTGCCTGGTCTCCTGGCATTTTCCTTTGCAAATGCCACGAGGTCATTCATTGATCTCAGCTCACACAGGTAGAATGTGTCCGACTCGAAGTGATCTAGTTGGCGAAAGTCGGCTGCAGTCCTCTCGAACGCACCTAATATTTCTTCCCCACCAGCTTTGCGCAGCACTCCCTGCAATTGGCTAGTACTCAGTTGTCTCCGTTGAGTAGGATGGTTGAGGTTAGGATTAGCCAATCAGAGGCAGAGTAGGGGCAGGACATGGAGGTGGAGGGGGAATAAGACGGTGGAAACAGCCTGGCTCTGTCCACATGTAATAAAACCCACTTCACTGTACCTCTAAGGATCAGTAATCAACACTTTATATTTTATTCACAGTTGTTTAATCTAGACAAAATTATAACAAGTGGTTATGTAATTAACTATATTTTAGCCATGACCTGAATCAGCAGAGACATCAGGAAAGCAATTTTACTGGAGATTAAGACAGTCTTCAGACCGAAAACAGCACTGTGTTCAAAAACTTGATGGAGGCATGTCCTCATGTGACGATTAGACACATGAAATATCACCCAGGAAGGCTGGTTGGAGTGAAAGATCCATGCGTTTTAAGGTTTGTTAGATGTCAAAACACTGTCAAAATGTCAAAACTGTTTATAATACTATGAGAAACTATATAACAACTCAACAAGTTGTCGCGCCAAAAATAATTTTATCTTGCATGACAATAACAATCATAATGTAACAGTCAAGTTTCAGAGTCTACAATGTGTATCTTGGCCAATTCAGTGCTTTGCCAGATGATGTGTTGTTGCGTGGCATTAAGACCAACAGACCCTGCAATGTTTTCTGAAACCCCCTGCCTTGAGTCCCAATCCTCTACATTGATTAATAAGCATGGTTGTGTTTTTTTAAAGTAGTGCTAATGCCAGTTTGAACACTTCCTAAGACTGCTGTGTGACTTCAGATTGTTTTAAATATATATTACAATTACTTACACAGGAGCAACGTCTCCAATGCCATCTGGCTTTTCTCAGTGATTCCTTTCCATTTATTCTCTTCCTGACATCAACATGGAACATGTGGGCAAGGATGTCCCATGTGGCACGTTTTCTGTTGTGGCCCCTCTGGCTTCCAGGAAGGTAATCTAAAAAGAAAATTTAAAAAGTACAAAAAATGTAAATTTTTAATTATTATTAATTTTTTTATCATGTAACCAGGTGTAAATACTGTGTTAATTAGATTTTTTTTTTTATTCCCAAGACCTTGGTAACCAATTTTTAAAATCAGCCTAAATCTAGCCTAAAGAAATATGTATGTATAAAGTCCAACAACTTCAACAGAATGAGACATCCTCTACTAAAACCATCAGCTGATCGACAGTTTCAGTAGAAAATAAAGAAAATACTAACAAAATATATATTATACAGTGTTTCCCACAAAGGCCCAGGTAGATTAACAGCCGCCCAAGTACATTTGGCGACCCATTTTAAAATTGTGTTTGATTGCAGCACTGCGCAGTACATATTTGCTCTACACATCCTCTCACTTGGTCGCTCTCTCTCTCTCAAACACGGACAACAGACCAGTCTGTGAATTGAATGGTTAGCATCAGAAACACCGCTGCACAAATCTGTCCAACACAACGCTGTCAATGTTGGAGACCCATCTTCAAAACAGTTATTAGCGAGCATGTAAGAAGCCTAGCTAATAAGGATAGCTATGTTAACTTTTGAAAACAGCTGTCGCAGTTAGCACGCTGTATAGCTGGTAGTCAACAGATGTGTTGGAGATAACTGGCTGACTTTCGCCGACTTTCGCCAAGGGGAATAAAAACAGCGCCGTCAAGTCAGACACAATCTACCTCCAGTAGACTGCGTGAGCTTAAAACAATGATCAGGCCTTGCTCCCACGAGGTCTAGTGATGTTTTGCAGTGCAGGTGTTGTGCTGAATTCTGCATGCCTGCAATTAATTGCATGCACCTCGTGGGACGTAACGCTCTTTTATACTGAGAAAAGAGATGGATGCAAATCTCAGCAGGTAGCCTAAAACATCCGTTTTGCCGAATTATTATGCATTCACTTTTCACAAGGTCCTTTTCAGACACTTTGCTGTTCACATTGTGGTTAACGCCACGTTTGCTGAATTTCAAGAAATGGTAGCCTACTTTTAGTGTAATAATATGTTAACGATTCTTAACGTTCATAAAATATATGCTGATCATTTATCACTATTGATGAAGCCTACAAAGAATAGTATAGTGTTTAAAAGCAGAACTTTAATGCATTTTCATGCAATTCTCGGCAGGCATACAAAATTCTGCATACCTCCCCCCCCCCACAGTTAGCTGTCAATCTGTGAGAAACATACGCACATACGTAACCCGAGACGTTATGACGCTATGGGAACGACGAGACGTTATGCGTCGGTTACGACACTATGGGAACGCCTCTAGGCGTAGCAGGTCTGAACGTGAATGAAATCACTCCAATCCTATTGGTTTGTTGCTAGAACGGTAAGGTGTGACGGAATAACCGTAGGAGTATAAAGCATATATAATAATTTAACACTTTTTCACACTAAAGAATTATGCCCACTCACACATGCGCTTAAAATGCTTATACTGTAGAGCCCTGAGGTTATTTCCTTTCTTACATCAAATAAAAACATTTATTAAAATCAATAAAATAAGTGGACCATTGTCAGTATTTGACAAAATATTAATTTAATCAGCTAAGTCAAGTCTAATACTGTATTAGATCCTACCAGCGGCAGGAAAGGTTGAGAAGCAGGCAGTCCCTAAATCAGACTGCCGCCACTTATGAATGAGATGTATGCTGCAGCAAAGCACAGTATAATGCAAACAAGATGCCACTCGGAATAAAATTTAAGACCAATTTTACAATAACCATAGTTGAAGAAAAGAAAAATGCCAAATGAGAAAAAACATGAACTGAAATCAATTAAGCGAACATTACTTCGGGTTTTGGGATTTTTGCCTAAATGTTGATTAATAATCCGAAAGATTGCAGATCCACAGTGTATCTTTAAGTGTGAGTAAACTGACAATTTACGTCCATAAATCTGCTTAAAGGTCGCAGAAAAAACACTAACGTTAAGGTTAGTTAACTTAACCTGCCTGAGAAGTAATCACATTTTAAGTTTTCTTCAATAATAAAGTCATCAGGTGATAGTCGTCTGTACAACCACCTTTCCATTGCAAACTGCATACTTTTAATGGCATCAATTTAACAAAATATTAGCAAATATCAGCTAAAAACTGACTCAAACAAGTAACGTTAATGGTTAAATTTTACTAGAACCTGCTATCTAAGTTAGGCTATATCAGATTAGCTTAGCTTGTTACTACTAGAGGAGTGAAATATACTTAATGTTAAATTAAATATGCCCTCACGACTGGCTTAAAATTACTGACTACTGCAGGTAACTGATGTTAAAATCACTCCTCTCACAGACAGAAACATCTCATCCAAATTGGGCTTTGTTAACTTTTAACTAATATAAGTTAGCTAGCTAGCTTAACATTAATGCTAAGGTGCTGTAACACGAGTTACGGTTTTTGCCTGTTGCTAGAACACATTTTGCAAAACTTCGCTCATTGTGCCAAACTACACACAAACATGACACGTAAACATGACACAACACTGGGAAATATACCATTCACATCTGTGTCAAATTGAAACTCTACTATCAAAACCTAAACTCTGCTATCAAAACCTAACATTCCTTTGTCAAAATGTAACTCTGATGACAAAATGACACATACTTGCATCATATGCATACACTTTCAGATCAGGGGGATCACACTAGTCTACTTTATATAAAACACTGCAGTCTTTGATTTTCACTGTTTATTCAGAAGGCATATTTTCAGGAGGCACATTTTCAAACAACCAAAAAAGCAAATAGGCCTACTCAATATTGTACATTGCAGCACTATACACTGCAGTAACATGAATTCAGATAAAGCAAAAATATATATATACAGTTTTTTTGGATTGCTTAAGCACGATTTTCAAAACAGGGCCCGTGTTTTCAAAACACTACACACAATTAGCACAACCACACACCGAAATAGCAAAACACTACAGATCCTTTGCATAATTAAACACTCTTGTAAAAACTATACACTTCTGTTTATTAGTGGACCAAATCCATGACAACCCAGAGTTGAGACCAGGAGGCAGAGTCGCAGTTTAACACACTTCTCTGCCCTTCTTTTTCAGCAGTTACCCACCCAAAACCCTATGCAGAGTCGCAGTCTAACACACTTCTCTGCTCCTCCATTTCAGGAGTTACTTAGTGAAAATCCTATAGTGACGGTGTCTGCCCCCCGACCATCGAAATTATTAAAAAAGGTAAACAGAAGAGGAGCTGTGCATAAAAACCTCATAAAAATTAAAACCACAAGAGCAATAGTGCAAACTAATAGGAGAGTTAAATGTGGACTCTTAAACATCAGATCTCTCTCTTCTAAAGGTGTACTAGTAAATGAACTAATATCAGATTATGATATTGATTTATTTGGTCTTACTGAAACCTGGCTGGGTGATGGAGAATATGTTAGCCTAAATGAATCCACCCCTCCCAGTCATATTAATACTCACATTCCTCGAGGCACAGGCCGAGGAGGTGGAGTTGCAGCTATCTTCGACTCTAGCTTATTAATCAGCTCTAAACCTAAACTAAACTATAACTCATTTGAAAGTCTTGTTCTTGGTCTTTCGCACCCAAGTTGGAAATCACTGCAACCAATTCAACTCTGAATTCTTATCTGAATTTGCAGAGTTTTTGTCAACTTTAGTCCTTAAAACGGACAAAGTTATTATTGTAGGAGATTTTAATATTCATGTGGATGTTGAGAATGACAGCTTCAGTACTGCGTTTATCTCTTTGTTAGATTCCATCGGCTTCTCTCAGAGTGTTCATGAACCGACTCACTGTTTTAACCACACCCTCGACCTTGTTTTGGTGTATGGTATTGAAATTGAACATTTAGTGGTGTTCCCACAGAATCCCTCTTTATCCCACCACTGTTTGATAACTTTTGAGTTTGTATTGCTGAACTACTCGCCATTGGGCAAAAATTTCTATACAAGATGTCTGTCTGATAGTGCTATAGCTAAATTTAAGGATGCGATTCCATCAGCTCTAAATACATTATCTAGTCACAAAGTAACGGAGGACTCCTATGCTAATTTCAGTCCCTCCCAAATCGATCATCTTGTTGATAGTGCTGCAGACTCGCTGCGAGTGACACTCGACTCTGTAGCCCCTCTAAAAAAGAAAATACTAAAACAAAGACGGTTAGCTCCATGGTATAATACTGAAACTCGCAAATTAAAGCAAATATCACGGAAACTTGAGAGGAATTGGCGTTCCACCAAAGTGGAAAATTCTCGTTTAATTTGGCAAGATAGTCTTAAAACTTATAGGAAGGCCCTCCGTAATGCTAGAGCAGCGTACTACTCGTCATTAATAGAGGAAAATAGGAACAACCCCAGGTTTCTTTTCAGCACTGTAGCCAGGCTGACAGAGAGTCACAGCTCTATTGAGCCAAGTATTCCCATAACTCTCAGTAGTTACGATTTCATGAGCTTCTTTAATGATAAAATTCTAGCTATTAGAGACAAAATTCACCAAGACCTGCCCTCAACTGGCACCGACTTATCTCTTAACTCAGGAACCTTAGAAACAGCTGTAGAACCAGATACATGTTTAGACTGTTTTGCTTCCCTCAATCTTTACCAACTAACTTCAATAATTTCTTCATCTAAACCATCAACCTGCCTCTTAGACCCCATCCCGACTAGGCTGCTTAAAGATGTTTTACCCTTAGTCAGCACCTCTATACTAGATATGATCAATCTATCTTTATCAACAGGCTATGTACCACAGTACTTTAAAGTAGCTGTAATTAAACCTCTTCTGAAAAAGCCCAAACTTGATCCGGATGTTTTAGCCAACTATAGCCCTATATCTAACCTTCCATTTCTCTCTAAGGTTCTGGAGAAAGCAGTTGCTAAACAGCTGTGTGACTTTCTACAGAGCAATAGTTTATTTGAGGATTTTCAGTCAGGATTTAGAGCTCATCATAGCACAGAGACAGCACTGGTGAAAATTACTAATGACCTCCTTATTGCATCAGACAAAGGACTTGTCTCTGTACTGGTTTTATTAGATCTTAGTGCTGCATTTGATACCATTGACCATCAGATCCTATTGCAGAGACTGGAATATTTCATTGGCATTAAAGGAACCGCTCTAAGCTGGTTTAAGTCGTATTTATCAGATCGATTTCAGTTTGTACATGTTAACGATGAGTCCTCCATGCACGCCAAAGTTACTCATGGAGTTCCTCAAGGATCTGTCCTTGGACCAATCCTCTTCACTTTATATATGCTTCCTTTAGGCAATATTATCAGGAAACATTCCATAAGCTTTCATTGTTATGCAGATGATACTCAGTTATATCTATCGATCAAGCTAGATGAAACTCATCAGTTAGCTAAACTTCAAATGTGCCTTCAGGATGTTAAAACCTGGATGACCTGTAATTTTCTCATGTTAAACTCAGATAAAACTGAAGTTATTGCTCTGGGGCCTAAGCATCTCCGTGACGCATTATCTAAAGATATAATTTCCCTGGATGGCATCGCCTTGGCCTCCAGCACCACTGTGAGGAATCTTGGAGTTATCTTTGATCAGGACATGTCGTTTAAGTCTCACATTAAGCAAATTTCAAGGACCGCCTTTTTTCACCTACGTAATATTGCGAAAATCAGGAACATCCTGTCTAAAAATGATGCAGAAAAACTAGTCCATGCATTTGTTACTTCTAGGCTGGATTACTGCAATTCCTTATTATCAGGCTGCTCGAAAAAGTCCATTAAGACTCTTCAGCTGATCCAGAATGCTGCAGCACGTGTTCTGACAGGAACCAGGAAAAGAGATCACATTTCTCCTGTTTTAGCTTCTCTGCATTGGCTTCCAGTAAAATCCAGAATAGAATTTAAAATCATTCTTCTTACCTACAAAGCTCTTAATGGTCAGGCACCATCTTATCTTAAAGAGCTCATAGTACCTTACTACCCCACCAGAGCACTGCGCTCCCAGAATGCAGGGTTACTCGTGGTTCCTAGAGTCTCCAAAAGTAGACTAGGAGCCAGAGCGTTCAGCTATCAAGCTCCTCTCCTGTGGAACCAGGTTCCAGTTTGGGTTCAGGAGGCAATCACCATCTCCACATTTAAGAGTAGGCTTAAGACTTTCCTCTTTGATAAAGCTTATAGTTAGGGCTGGCTCAGGTAGTCCTGAACCATCCCTTAGTTATGCTGCTATAGGCCTAGACTGCCGGGGGATTTCCCATGATGCACTGAGCTCCTCTCTCCTCTACTTTCTCTCCCTCTGTATGCAACCTTATCCCATTATTGCATGTTACTAACACAACTTCTCCCCTTTCTGGTAGTCTTGTGCTTTCTCGTCTCTCTCCTCTCTCCTATCACTTCCTGCAGGTTTTCTGGCTCTGGAGCTGTGGAGTCTGGATCTGTGGCTGCGGGTCACCTGCTGCCCCTGTGTTCCTGCTCGACACCCTCCACTGCAACGACTATTGTTGCTAGTCCTATTGTTATTATTGTTATTATAATCATTAACATTACGATGGTTACCATTAACACTATTATAAATATCTGTACCATTTTTCATTTAGTCTATAGCAACATTACCTTCACTGTCTGTACCTCTGTGTGTATA
This sequence comes from Micropterus salmoides, assembly GCF_014851395.1. Taxonomy (NCBI): domain Eukaryota; kingdom Metazoa; phylum Chordata; class Actinopteri; order Centrarchiformes; family Centrarchidae; genus Micropterus; species Micropterus salmoides. The sequence continues at coordinate 32,902,128 of NW_024040596.1, forward strand.
TTGTGTAGGCTGCCTCCCTCCCCTCTCTTTCTCCTTACATCTCTCTCTCTCTCTCTCTCTCTCTCTCTCTCTCACTCACACACACACACACACACACACACACACACACACACACACACCCCCAACCGGTCGAGGCAGATGGCCGCCCACCCTGAGCCATGGTTCTGCTCGAGGTTTCTGCCTCTTAAAAGGAAGTTTTTCCTTGCCTCTGTCGCCTAGTGCTTGCTCTTGGTGGGAACTGTTGGGCTTCTGTAAATAACATCACAGAGTACGGTCTAGACCTGCTCTTTTATGAAAAGCGCTGTGAGATAACTGTTGTTGTGATTTGGCGCTATATAAATAAAATTGAATTGAATTGAATTGAAAAACTACACTTTGTTACCATATGAAACACACACGTTTCACATTACTATACTCTGTTTGCACGAGTTACACTCTGCTGTGATAAACCTAAAACACTTTTAGCACTTCTACTTCCCTATGATTAGAGTAGGCTACCATCAACAAAGTACAAATATAATGTAAATTCACCAAACACTACACAAGACCAATGTTGCAGACTGAAGAAACTCATTTATTTCTCAACACGCCCAAAATGTTGACATGGGGATTCATAATACTGTAACAAAATGTCACTTTACGTATTGTACTGTAAGTTTACTGTAAAAAAAACAAAAACAAAAAAAAACTAACTAGACATTGTCTCTTCGCCTAGCTGGATCTGGCCAGAGAATTTCATAAACATCGCAGGCAATGTTGTCATTAGCAAGACACCTTGGTAAGAAACGTCTTGAATGACGAATCCATCCTTGCATTGCTGCTACCTCCATCTGGTCACAGGCCTCCTCCATGGCTTGGATGAGGGGTACCTCAGCCTGGAGATGGAGATCATATACCTTCCACCGCCATGCCGAGAAAAACTCTTCTAAAGGGTTGAGGAATGGAGAGTATGGTGGAAGATATAGGACGGTGAAATGTGGATGTTGCTGAAACCAGTTCTGAACCAGAGCAGAGCGGTGGAAAGACACAATGTCCCAGACAACAATGTATTGCATATGATCGATTTGATTTGCTGCTGTTATGTTGTGCAATTGGTCCAAGAATGTAAGTATGAGTACTGTGTTGTAAGGGCCCGTATGGGCATGGCGGTGGAGGACCCCATTCTGTGTAATGGCTGCACAGAGTGTTATATTACCCCCACGTTGCCCTGGGACATTGACTATAGCCCTGTGGCCAATGATGTTTCTTCCCCTCCTTCGTGTTCTCGTCAGGTTGAACCCAGCCTCATCTACGTAAATGAACTCATGCTGGATCTCCTCTCCATCATTTGTAAAACTCTCTGAAGAACAGTGTCAGGCAAAATTGTGTAGTTCAGTGTAGATCTAGTATACATTTAACAGTACAGTAAAAGATTATGAGACCGTATGCAAGATCACACTGCTAAAGTGAAGACATACCTCTGCATAATCATGCCGCAGTCGTTTCACCCTTTCGGAATTGCGCTCGAAAGGCACTCGATAAATTTGCTTCATTTGAACATGTTTTTTTTTTAGGATGCGTGCCAGTGTTGATGTTGAGACCTGATGGATATCGTTGAAACAGCCGTGGTTATTGACAATGTTAGCTTGGAGCTGATTGAGTGTTATAGCATTGTTGGCCAAAACCATGTTTACTATCTCCCTCTCTTGCTGTTCTGTGAACATAGGAGGCCTTCCCCCTTGTCGTTCCTGACCCTCAATCCTATGTAGAAAAATAAAAACAGTATACAATAGTACAGTAATTTCACAGGAAAAGGTAACAGAAGTGCTGATAGTGCATAGAATACTGTACTGTAAGCAGTTACTGAAACCGTGCAGATGTTTTTGATATGATGATATTTTTACAATACCTATTTTCCAGTCGAAATGTTCTTATCACACTTGCCACTGTGTATCGGCTTAGATTTGGCTGTACTCGCAGTCCAGCCTCCCTCAGCGTCAGGCCGTGGTTGACAACGTGGTCAACCAGTGTTGCGCGGATCTCATTTGCCAGATTTGGTCCTCTTGGAGCACCTTCTTGTTTTCCTCTTCCTCTGTTGATTCCTCCCCTTCCTCCTCCTCGTTCTCCTCGTTCTCCTCCTCGTCTTACTCTTTCTCTGACTCTTTCCATTGTGCTTGAAGACCGATGAACTCACCTGCTGCTTTTTATAGTGCTTATACACCTGATTGGTGTGTCTACAATTAAGCAAACAAGTGTTTGCACACCTGATGACTGTGTTGAACCAATTGGTTAGACGGTGCGGTAATTTGACATGATAGATTTTTGTGTGTGTAATGTATGTTAAGTGTGTTTAGTGTTTTGCAAATCACTGTGTGTAGAGTTTTGCAACAAGTATGAGGTTGACAATGTGCTTATAGTTGTGCAAATATGGGCTGATGTTTTGCTTCTTGAGTGTAAGGTTTTGCTAATAGTGTACTACTTTTAATTTTAGTGTGTAAGCAATCCAAAAAAACTGTAATACAAAAAACACTATACTGTAAGCACAGAATGGCAATTGTGCATACGTGGGCTCATGGATCCCGCTGTCTGTTGGGGTCTGGCTACAGGACCTCATCGACATCGCAAGCAATGTCTTCTCCCGCTAGGCACCGGGGAAAATATCCCCTTGCATGTCGAAAACATCCATGGATTGCTGTCACCTGAATGTCGCTGCAGGCCTGTTCCATTGCCTGCAGAAGAGGCATGCGGGCATGTGGTTGGCGGTCATATACACGCCATCTCCAAGCCGAAAATAATTCCTCTATAGGGTTTAAAAATGGTGAGTAAGGGGGGCAAGTATACCACTTCAAATTGATTGTGGTTGGTGAACCAGGCCTGGACCAGAGCAGCCCGATGGAAACTGACATTATCCCATACCACCACAAACCTGGGCTGATCTGGTCTGTTCTGTACAACTATATTATGGAGAGCATCTAGAAATGTGAGTAAATGTTGGCTATTGTATGGACCTAGTTTTGCATGATGATGCAGAAGCCCGCGAAGGTTTATGGCAGCACACAATGTGATATTTCCCCCGCGCTGCCCCGGGACGTGCACAATTGCCCTTTGGCCAATTACATTACGACCCGGTCGTCTTGTTTTGCTCAGGTCGAATCCAGCTTCATCAATGAAAATGAATTCATGAGGCTGTGCAGCTCCATCCATGACCAAGATTCTCTGTAACAAAAAAAAACATTACTGCACTACAGTGTTACACATACAGAACCCTCACCCATCACACAGGTACCTGTGTAGCTCTCCGAATGGATCCATGTGGTACTGATATGGTACATATTCAGCTGCTACTGGATTTCACCAATACTGTATTGTAAATGTAAAGGACAGTTACACTTACCCGTACATATTCAGCTCGAAGTCCTTTGACCCTGACACTGTTCCTCTCGAATGGGACCCTGTAGAGCTGCTTCGTGGTGATGTTGTGTTTTCCCAAGATGCGTTGGATGGTGGTGATGCTCACATGGTTTATGTTGTTGAACACTTGCCTGTCTGCAAGTATTTTCTGTCGTAGCTGGTGGAGACGGATGGCATTGCCTGCTGTTCCTGCTGTTGTGTGAACAGGCGTTGGCGTCCGCCCCCAGAAGGTCTTCTAGTCATTCTAGAGAAATACAACCACAAATTGTCATCATTTAGCTTCTTTTTCTTACATTACTTTACCGTATATACTGTATCATCCACTGTACTGAAACATCTCAATATACTGTAAGTAATCATGCATGGTATGTTTCACAAAAACTACCACTTTGGCTGCTAAAGGAGCATTAGCACCCTGCAATACCCTGTACACGCGATGTGGTAATGTGATATACTGTAGTACATTGCTGTAAATACCATCTGAGTAGAGTAGAAGGTAGAGAGGTGAAGACAAACCTGTTTTCTAGTCGGAATGTTCTTATTACAGATACCACTGTGAAGCGGCTTAGATGTGGGTGGACTCTCTGCCCAGCTTCCCTCATAGTCAGGCCATGGTTGATGACATGGTCCACCAAAGTTGCTCTTATATCATCAGAAATAGGGGTCCGTGCATGGCCTCTTCGACCATGATCTTGACCTTGTCCTCCTCCTCCTCCTCTTCCTCTTCCTCTTCCTCTGCCTCTTACTCTCCCTCCATCCATGCTTGCAAAGTTCTTGAAATGGCTAAACTGAGGGCTTTTAGTAGCTGACTGATTGGTGTTCAGTTTTGCAAGTAAGTGCCTTCAGGTGTGTATTTGATTGGTTGCAATTACCCGATGTGTTTTGTATTTTGGATACATATGTTTTCAAAATGTCACCCTGAGATTTCATTTTTGAAGTGAAGTGTCTTATGTATGAAATAGAGCATAGTGTGTTGCATAAAGGAGTAAGTGTGTTGCAGAATTCCAACTAGAGTGCAAAGCAGCGCTTTTGTTTAAGGTATGGGTACATGTGTTTGAGGTATGGTAACAAAAGCTTCAAGCTGTGTTACTTTAGTCTAAGCATGGGTCTATAGTATTCAAGCAACGGGCAAAAACTGTAACTTAGCTTGCCATAATCGGATATTGTCTGAATGAAACCGGCAAGCAAAGCAACATTATCTACCGGCTAGGCAATTGTACAAATAAATTATATTTTGACAGCACAGTTTAACGTTACTTACCGTGTCCTCCGAGAGAGCAGCGACGGTTAAGAATTTTTAAAACCGAGGCCGTCTCTACCCTGCACCGTCGGGTAGCCCTTCTCTCAGGTCTGTTACTGCTACTCCAACACAACACTCGGCAGCTCACACACTCCATCCTCAGTCCGCACATAGTGTTGAAGCAGATTCTGCTCAGTCCTGCTCTGGAACCCCACAACCAGCATCTCCTCGTCCTCTTTTCTCCCCAACCACACTAATAATTGGTGACTCCATAACCAGAAACATCCGTTTCTTTAACGCTACCACTCGCTGCTTCCCCGGTGCCACCACGGCTGACATTTTAAAAAAACTCCAGGACCTAATTTTAATATTCATGTTGATGACTCCACCAATGTTAATGCAACTGACTTTTTAAATATGGCCACTTCTTTTAACTTCAAACAACATGTCAAAGGGCAAACCCATAACCGTGGTCATACACTGGACTTGGTTTTTACCCTGGGTGTCAGCATTTCCTCAGTGGAATTAGTGGACATGACCATATCTGACCACAGATGTATTGTTTTTAGCTGTGATTTGCCTGTTACTCATGCCGCCTCACCAAGCTCCGTGTGTTCTCACATCTTTAATGAACAAAGTGTTTCAAAGTTTTGCACATTCTTTCAGAGCCAAAGCCAACACCTGTCTGATTCCAACACCAACAATCTGGTCGATCACTTCAATCATATCTGCTTGTTGTCACTAAATATTACTGCTCCTCTAAAGGTTAGGCCTACGTCTAAAGCTAGTAAGCAACCCTGGATAAATGACAGCATTCGCAGCCTCAAAAGGGAATGCAGGAAAGCAGAGTGCAGATGGAAAAAATCCAGTCCATTACCTCAGTCTGAAGGATTTATTAACTACAATAACATGGTTAAGGATGCGAGAACACACTATTTTTCTGAACTCATTACTACACATAAACACAATCCCAGGTTTCTGTTTCAATGTAAAATGTAAATGCTCCGTACTTGTTTAGCGCCTTTCTAGTCTTTTCGACCACTGAAAGCGCTTTTACACTACATCTGCATTCACCATTCACACACATTCATACACTGAGTCTAAGTGCTCAAACAGAATCTAACACACACTTCACACTCACTCATACACTGGCGGAATAGCCACCAGGGGAAATTCGGGGTTCAGTATCTTGCCCAAGGACACTTCGACACGCAACCAGGGGGAGCCAGGGATTGAACCTCCGCTTAACGGCCAACCCGCTCTACCTCCTGAGCCACAGCCAGTTTTAACCAGTTTTATCCCATCGACATGTCTGAGCTTTTAAAAACAGTATCACAAATGAGAGTGTCCTCCAGCCCACTTGATGTTATACCTACAAAGTTTTTACTGAAAGTAATAGATTCTGTTGGGCCCTATTTGATCTCTGTTTTCAACAGCTCCCTATCTACTGGTTGTGTCCCTGATTATTTTAAAACGGCTTGCGTGAACCCACTTTTAAAGAAACCTGGTTTAGATCCCTCCCTCCCACATAATTTTAGACCAATTTCAAAACTGCCTTTTATTGCAAGACTGTTTAAGACTGTGGATCAGCTGGTAAACCCAACCCCTCCTTGTGCCTCAGCTGGAAGTAATGATGACTGTGAATTGTTTTTATCTTATTTTACCAATAAGGTGGTGTCAATCAGAGCCTCTATTACCCCCACGGTCTCTTACTCAGAGGTTCCTCACCAGCAACAAGAGAGTTTTAACCAGTTTTATCCCATCGACATGTCTGAGCTTTTAAAAACAGTATCACAAATGAGAGTGTCCTCCAGCCCACTTGATGTTATACCTACAAAGTTTTTACTGAAAGTAATAGATTCTGTTGGGCCCTATTTGATCTCTGTTTTCAACAGCTCCCTATCTACTGGTTGTGTCCCTGATTATTTTAAAACGGCTTGCGTGAACCCACTTTTAAAGAAACCTGGTTTAGATCCCTCCCTCCCACATAATTTTAGACCAATTTCAAAACTGCCTTTTATTGCAAAGATTCTAGAAAGAATTGTGTCCAAACAGCTGCTCACTGTGCTGGAAAATAACAAATTATTTGAAAAGTTTCAATCTGGTTTCAGGAAGTACCATAGCACTGAGACTGCCCTGCTTAAATTCACCAATGACCTTTTAATGTCTGCTGATGATTGTGCTCAGTCCTGGTACTCCTGGACCTTAGCACTGCTTTTCTCACCATTGAGGCTTTTAACCAGAACAAAGAAATATGACCACATTACTCCTATTTTAGCTTCATTACACTGGCTCCCAGTATGTTTTAGAATTGACTTTAAAATTCTATTGATCACTTTTAAAGCTCTTCATGGCCTCTCGCCTTGTTATGTTTCTGACCTTTTAGTCCCATACACACCAGCACGTATCTTGAGATCCTCGGGCAGAGGTCTGTTGTCTGTTCCAGAGTCTCGACTGAAAACTAAAGGGGACAGAGCGTTTGCTGTCAGGGCCCCGAGGCTCTGGAACAGCCTGCCCGAGGAAATCAGGTCGGCTGAGTCAGTGAACTCTTTTAAGTCCCTTCTTAAAACATACTTTTATAGGAGAGCCTTTCCCGATCTTATTTGGCTTTATTTTATCCCTTTTATTTTATTGTATTTCACTAATTTTATATTTATTATTAACGTGTATTTTAGTCTTTTCAATGTTTTCTTGCTTTTATCTTGTATTGTTTTTGTATTGTCTTTTGGGTATTATTGTCTTTACACTTGTTAAAGCACTTTGTAACTTGTTTTTGAAAAGTGCTCTACAAATAAAGATTATTATTAGTATATGTGCAATGTTTATAGACAATGTTTGTACACTGACGCACACTGTTTTAATGCATGCTATCACATTTAGTTTAGATTATAAATGGAGAAAATAAAAACAACCACGATGTAGGCTAGTTATAAATAAATAGCTAGACTTTGTGTAGCTACTGTTAAATGTTAAGAGGATATTATATCCACATGCAGTATTGCTATCTAATAATTATTTTAAATACTTATAAGATGTTATTTTACTAATAACATCTATCTTAAAATATAGGAGGTAGGCTATAGCTTAAACAAATGAAGCTCTTTTTTTGTCTGACAATCACTCCGCCTGTATTATGGGGGCCTGGGGCGACTTTAGGAATACTTAAGGATTGTCACCTCTCGGTGATCATCGTCTGTTTTTTTTCACACATAAACCCTTCCTGATTCACCAACTCTGGCGTTTGCGCTTTATAACATTTTGTTCCTGATAACAGTATTGCATCATACAGGTGCTGGTCATATAATTAGAATATCATCAAAAAGTTGATTTATTTCAGTAATTCCATTCAAAAAGTGAAACTTGGATATTATATTCATTCACTACACACAGACTGATACATTTCAAATGTTTATTTCATTTAATTGTGATGATTAAAACTGACAACTAATGAAAATCCCAAATTCAGTATCTCCGAAAATTAGAATATTACTTAAGACCAATACAAAAGGATTTTTAGAAATGTTGGCCAACTGAAAAGTATGAACATGAAAGGTACGAGCATGTACAGCACTCAATACTTAGCTGGGGCCCCTTTTGCCTGAATTACTGCAGCAATGCGGCGTGGCATGGAGTCCATCAGTCTGTGGCACTGCTCAGGTGTTATGAGAGCCCAGGTTGCTCTGATAGTGGCCTTCAGCTCTTCTGCCTTGTTGGGTCTGGCGTATCGCATCTTCCTCTTCACAATACCCCATAGATTTTCTATAGGGTTAAGGTCAGGCCAGTTTGCTGGCCAATTAGAACAGGGATACCATGGTCCTTAAACCAGGTACTGGTAGCTTTGGCACTGTGTGCAGGGGTCAAGTCCTGTTGGATGAAATCTGCATCTCCATAAAGTTGGTCAGCAGCAGGAAGCATGAAGTGCTCTAAAACTTCCTGGTAGATGGCTGCGTTGACCTTGGACCTCAGAAAACACAGTGGACCAACACCAGCAGATGACATGGCACCCCAAACCATCACTGACTGTGGAAACTTTACACTGGACTTCAAGCAATGTGGATTCTGTGCCTCTCCTCTCTTCCTCCAGACTCTGGGACCTTGATTTCCAAAGGAAATGCAAAATTTACTTTCATCAGAGAACATAACTTTGGACCACTCAGCAGCAGTCCAGTCCTTTTTGTCTTTAGCCCAGGAGAGACGCTTCTTCTCTTGTTCAAGAGTGGCTTGACACATAGAATGCGACAGCTGAAACCCATGTCTTGCATACGTCTGGAAGCACTGACTCCAGCTGCAGTCCACTCTTTGTGAATCTCCACCACATTTTTGAATGGGATTTGTTTCACAATCCTCTCCAGGGTGCGGTTATCCCTATTGCTTGTACACTTTTTTCTACCACATCTTTTCCTTCCCTTGGCCTCTATTAATGTGCTTGGACACAGAGCTCTGTGAACAGCCAGCCTCTTTAGCAATGACCTTTTGTGTCTTGCCCTCCTTGTGCAAGGTGTCAATAGTCGTTTTTGGACAGCTGTCAAGTCAGCAGTCTTCCCCATGATTGTGTAGCCTACAGAACTAGACTGAGAGACCATTTAAAGGCCTTTGCAGGTGTTAATTAGCTGATTAGAGTGTGGCACCAGGTGTCTTCAATATTGAACCTTTTCACAATATTCAAATTTTCTGAGATACTGATTTTGGGGTTTTCATTAGTTGTCAGTTATAATCATCAAAATTAAAAGGAATGAACACTTGAAATATATCAGTCTGTGTGGAAAAGTTTCACTTTTTGAATGGAATTACTGAAATAAATCAACTCTTTGATGATATTCTAATTATATGACCAGCACCTGTATAGACTAAAGTATATTTCAATGATAAAAATGACAAAGATAAAACATCAGCTTCTCTAGATCCGTAATTACGTTTCATGTCAACCCGACAGCTGTCTGGCTGTGATCCCGTCCTAATCACTCCCACCAGCGCAGTCCCAACAAAGTCACAGTTCTATTTGTTTAAATAAGAAAAGGGAGGGACCACGAGCACCACTTCTCACATAGGAGTTACTGCATGTCAGAGTCTCACACACACACACACACACACACACATATATATTACGCAGGCACTGTCATCAAAAGAGGAATCATGTATCCAGCAGATATCAGTATAGCATCCACAATAACTTTAGGACTAAAATAAGTGTTTTTTCTCTCCTCTCTGACAACCCGCATGTTACTCCAATCATTGTCCTTAAGATTTCAGTCAAGTTAAGAGTCAAACAAGAGCGCAAATCCCCGATCAATAATCACTCACACATTTGAAACACTTCGTTACTGAGATAATGTAATCGTCAGTATTAACACAGGGGTTTCTAAAATGTAGAAACAGTAACATAAATGTAACCTGAGTTTGCATTCTCTATATCTGCGACAGCTGTGTGTCCGACATTAGGATGTGGTTTAAGCTGAGATAGATGTCACCCAAACTACTATCCTAATAGGACACAATTTAAGTATCTTTTGTCTCCTTTCTATGTAGATCACCATGTTACTTCAATAAAATAAATGCTCTATTTCTACTCTCTGGCAACGCGGCAGGTTATGGCAATTGCTGTCCTTAAGAGCCACAGAAGAACGAGAAGAGTAGCCTAAATAATCACTCACGCATTTGAAACATTTTGTTACTGAGAAAGTTTAATTGTCATTATTTACTATAAGACAGTTTAGCCACAGTTAAGAAAAAGCATATAAAATCCATACTGACTCTCATCACCATCAAAGTTCACTGCATCATACAGTTAAAAAACGGATCTACCCCGTAATAACATTCATATCGAGGATCACCACCTCTCTGTGATCCCATTCTGTTTTGTTTTTCAAAAAATAGTCCGTCCCGATTCACTAACTCTGGCGTTTGACTCATATCACATCTAAGTGTTACTGCATTTCAGAGAGTCACACACACACCCCCACACAGACAGCCATCACAAAGAGAAGAAACGCCGCACTATTTACTTAAAAATCTTGATGTTTCTCCCAGCATCAGTCAGATCTACATAGCTACGCTTCATCTCAAGTCGACAGCTATAGGCTATCACATGGCAGTTTCTTAACGTTGCTTTATTAACACAGTGGATTCTAAAAACAGTAAAAGTAACCCGAGTTTGCCATCTCTATATGAGGGATCTGAGCGTAACTCTGGGCCAAAGTCTTTTTTCCTGTTTTCCGGATTTCTAAGCCAAGATAGAGATCACCATCATCTACTAACCTATCAATAGGAGACAATTTTAAGTAGGTTTTTTTTCTCCTTGATGTGTAAGTCCCCATATTACTTCAATAAAATAAATGCTCTTTTTCTCCTCTGGCAACGCGGCAGGTTACCATCGCCATCCTTAAGAGTCACAGAAGAATGAAAAATTATCACTCAGGCATTTGTAACATTTTGTTACTGAGAAAGTTTGTCGTTATTATTTGCTATAAGAAAGCTTAAGCACAGTTAAGATAAAGCATACATAAAATCCACACTGGCTCTCATCACCCCGTCCTTCCTCTATGAGACGGACCAAAAGTTTGTTTAAATTTATGACTCCTATTTGTTTGAAATACAAAAGAACTTATTTAAGTGTCTGTATGTTCTAATGCCCTCGAAAGGAGATTTACACACTCACTTAGGCTTAAGGACAAACATTTGTGTCTAAAATTGTGTTTAAGCTATGCTGTAGCACAAAGTGAGGCTTTTGTAGACCACTTGGTCCCATGTCTCTAGATGTTGATTTGAATGTTGGATTAGCCAGAATTTGCAAGTGTATGACAGGGGTCTGTTCAGTCAAATATGGCTGGATATTTTTTGTTTGAAAAACTGAGGTCAAACTAAACACATAGTTCTATGACTGACACACCAGAAAGTGACATATTACCCCAAAGTCCAACAGGTCACTGGAAACATTGCTATTTTAGTGTTATACTCTATTTAGAAGTATGAATATTTTTTGTTTGTAAAACTGAGGTCTAACTTGACTAGTCCTATGACTGCTCTGTCTTACACAACAGAAAGTCACAAATATGACCCCAAAGTCCATCAGGTCACTGGAAACCATATTCTCAGTATGGACAGCCTAGAATTCCAAGCTTCAACCTTTTAGGGGTTTTAATGTTAAAATCTCTTTCTTAGCTCCCAATGGCTTTAAGCTTACCCAGAACACACGCGATGACACCACCATCAAGAATCCTAAATCCCACCCTTCTAGCACCGTCCCCAAGCTAGTTCTTTTTAGGGGGCACATAGAGGCCCAGAACCACAAAAGCTCACTTCACCATCCCACATCACTCACACATTGCTATTTTAGTGTCTGTAAAAAAGATACTCTTACTATTTGAATTATTGAAGCGATATATAGTCTGCTTTGTTGCTACCCTGGCACGTTAAGTGCTAAGTAGACAGAATAGGCTCAAATCAATATGCTATATTTAAGGAATTAGCCTACTACTTGTCACGTTACAATGTGGACTAATAATTAAATATAAATCAATGACAGAATCCCTTCCCCTAAAACTGATTTGAAACATGATTTTATTTAAAAATTTTTGAATGCATTTCTAGTCTAATTTAGCTAAACTGCTACATTTTAAGCTCAAGATGACAGGCAGCCACCGAATTCTAAAGATCTCCCATCCCTCAACTGCCCTGCAGACAGTGTACCTGTCCCGCTCTGCAGTGAATACTGTCCAGTCCATTACCCACCAGAGATTACTAATGAAACCCAGAGAAAACATTAGAAACAGAACCTCATGAGCCCAGAGACACTTTTTGGAGATCTGTACAAGAAAGGTGAAGTAAGCAATCTCATCTTCTACTCAGTGCCTGGCACCAACCTCTGATCAAGTACTACCCCTCAGTGAAAAAAGAGGGAATCTGCAATGGATGAAAAATCTAAATCAGACACTCAAATTACCCTCATAGTGAACATCTACAAGAATGGAACCATCACGGTGCAAGGAAACCTGTTATCAATAACCTAAAAGAAATAACTGATAATGAGAGGTCCAGAGAGACAGACTGTGCCCCCACAGCCAGCAGCAGAGCAAAAGAGACTGTTAGATCCCGAGTTACCCCTGTTCAGGAGGTACTGGACCAGCTCTCCGTCTTAAAGGGTAAGATCCTCTAGGCCTATGGGTATTACCCTATTAGTTATAACTGAGGACTGTTTAAGCTGGTGTCGAAGAGATTCGCCTAGCTTATGACTGTCTTCTTCCGAACGCCTACCCTGCTTACTCTGAAATGGCACCTGACTGAATAGCCCTAAAGCCAAATACCACTCCAGCCAGGCCTGTTAACGACAGCTCTCTTCTCATTGATCAGTGCACTTGGTATAGTTGCTAGGATTGTATTTATGGCCTGAAAAATAGGCCCCAAGGATAAATTAATTTCATTGGCTAGAGCAACCTATAAGAACCTTAAAGATGTTAAACACACTTTACCTAATGAATTACTACATTAGTGAAGAAATAAATTCAATGTCTACTACTGGTACTTTAAATGCAGTGATTATATATTTTATTGCAAGATTAGCAAGGCCAAGCATACAAGTTAAACTGATTAAAACTTAAGCAAATTGATAAAATCTCGTCTTCCGGTTTGGGTGAGCATGTGAAAGCAGCGTTGTCTCAGGCTCCAGCAGCGGTGACTTCGAAAACTTGCTCTCCTCAAAACCCCAACCAACTGAGAGTGGAAGAATTAACATTAGAACTTTGAACACCCACTGGCGACCTGTCCAGGGTGTACCCCGCCTTGCGCCCGATGTCAGCTGGGATTGGCTCCAGCCCCCCCTGTACGCGGGATAAGCAGTTGACGATGGATGGATGGATGGACTTTGAACACCCTAGAGAAATGTCAAAAGCGTCTAAAAAGACTGAAGCAGACGCCTCTCCTACGGGCAGCAGCACAGCGCTAGCTAGTATAGCTAGTATTGCAGCCGACTTCAAAGCAACATTTGCTGCTCTGGAATTGAGACTCGACAAAATGCAGACAACGATAACAGAACATGGTCAGACTCATTGGAATCCCAAGCTGAGCTGCAAGCCCAACAAATTCAAGCACTGGAGGAGAGGTGTGTCGCATTAGCAGATAACAACGCTAAGCTAACAGCGAAGACTATCGATCTGGAGAGCCACAGCCGCAGAAATAATATTAGAATAATCGGCCTCCCACAATCAATCGAGGGACCCAGGCCCACAAGATTTTTCGCTGAACTCTTGGCTGAAGTACTGGGCGACCAGATCCTTCAGTCCCCTCCTGAATTGGACCGAGCGCACAGAACGCTCACCGCTAAACCACAACCCGGCTCACGGTCCAGACCGGTTATACTTCAACTTCATTGCTATCAGACCAAGGAGATAATCAGCGGTGATGGCCAGTCTTTACAACCTCGCTCTTCGGCCAGCACTTCTCTTCCCGGTCCGTTTACAGATTACTCTGGAGAGCGGAGCGAAGAAGAGATTCTCATCTCCCAAAGAAGAAATTCAATTTTTAAGAAATTAAAGAAATAGCTTGTATTAGTTATGAAAATGTGTTTAAGGTTCACATTCGTTACTTTAGGGGTCCCAACTAGCTCTTTATAGCTGCAGGAGCTGGGACAAATAAAGGAAAGAGGAAAGACGACACAGAAAGGGAAGTATGACTGCTTGGGTTTAGTTTTGATGAATGGGATAGGGGAGAAGGGATGGGGAAGGATCTATTCACTTGACTTTGTTTATTTTGAGTTCTGTGCTGTGTGTGTATTCATTTTACATTGGGCTGTTTCTGTACAGAAGATCCTACTCGCTGTTCGCTGCTTTTGAGACTGATTGACAATCTTACCACGAGACGCTAGACAATGGCTAGTGTAACCAAGGGGGGTGAGGTTGGCGGATGGGCTATGAGGATTAGCTCACTGGTGGGCTAAACACTCCAATCAAACACACAAAAGTTATGACACATATCAAAAATCTAAATGCGGACATAATGTTTCTTCAGGAGACGCATTTATGCAACTCTTACCATAGAAAATTAAATAGACCTTGGATTGACCAAACTTTTCACTCACAATTCAATGTAAAAACGAGGGGCACTATATTAATCCGGAAAAATTTCCATTTCACCTCAGATAAAGTAATGACAGATTGAAATGGTCTCTATGTTATTGTTACCGGTACGTTATATGAAAATCAGGTAATCCTGGTATCTGTCTATGCTCCCAATTGGGACGACCGTAACTTTGTGAGCTCATTGTTTGCTACCATTCCAAATTTAGATTCTCATCTTCTGATAATGGGAGGAGACATGTGTGATCGATGCAACACTGGACAGGTCTAGTCTATGATCAACCACGGCCGTGAAAATGTCCCAGGGGTTTTCCACGTTTATGAGTCAATATGGATTGGTGGACCCATGGTGTTTTTCACATCCCTCTGTAAGACAATACTCTTTTTTTCTCCCATGCACATTGTTCATTCTCGCGCACAGACTATTTCTTGATAGATAAAAAGCTTATTCCAGCGATCGTCACCACCCAGTACTTAACCATAACAGTGTCGGATCATGCCACAGTGGTCTTGGACCTTCATTTTAGAGTGAAGCCAAAGAGATTCAGACATTGGTAGCTAGACCCTGTCTCGCTGGCAGATGCCAACTTTTTGAAACTAATAAGAATGATGAAACCTCCCCGTCCACATTATGGGACACTCTCAAAGCCTACATAAGGGGTAAAATTATCTCTTTCACGTCATATACGAATAAATTGCGCAGATCTCAGCAGAAGGAGCTGGAGGAAGCTATTGCAAATCTAGATAACTCACTCTCGTCCGCAAATTCACCGGATTTATATAAAGAAAGAATAAGACTCCAAATGGAACTTGATCTCCTTCTCACTTCTGAGGCTGAACAGCTTCTCCTTTGCTCTCGGGAGTTGGTGTATGAACATGGTGACAAAGCTGGACGCCTTTTGGCTCATCAGCTGAAGGCAAAAGCAGCATCAAATCAAATTACTCAGATAACCGATGAGTCAGACTTAACCTCTAACCCGGACAGAATAAATGACACTTTCAGATCATTCTTTTCCAAACTATATGCATCAGAGTCCCTCACAGATGAAAACCAACTAAATCATTTTTTTGAAAAATTGGACTTACCTAAAGTGTCACACGAGGTCAATCTGAGACTAGTCGGCGCTCTCACTCTCTTAGAAATTAAAGAAGCGATACAGTCAATGAACAGTGGCAAATCCCCAGGCCCCGACGGATACCCGGTCGAGTACTATAAAAAATTCTCAGATCAGTTAGCACCACTATTACTTGAAATGTTTAACCACTCATTTAAACGGGGCACCCTGCCGCCCACTCTTATGCAAGGTTCCATCTCCCTAATTTATAAGAAGGGTAAGGACCCACTGAGCTGCGCTTCATATCGACCAATATCACTCCTCCAGGTAGATGTCAAAATACTTGCAAAAATCTCGACGATTGGAATCTGTCATGCCCAAGAACATTTCAGAGGACCAGACGGGATTTATAGGGGGAAGACACTCATACTCCAACATAAGAAGGCTTCTCTGCGTCATCCTCTCTCCATCTTCCCCTAACTTCCCAGAGGTAATAATGTCTCTTGACGCTGAGAAATTTCTAATTTCATGGGGCAGATTACTCTACTCCTCTCCTTGCGCCTCCAGTGTGCACAAACAACCAACATTCTACTCCGTTTCCACTCTTTCGGGGAACACGACAGGGGTGCCCGCTATCCCCGTTATTTGTGCTAGCAATTGAACCATTATCAGCTGCTTTAAAAATGGAGGAGGGACTTGGGGGATTGAAAGATGGGGCATAAGACATCAAGTTTCGTTATATGCAGACGATCTGCTTCTCTATGCGTGACCCTTTGGCAAACATCCCACATATCCTGACTTTGTTGAACTCTTTCGGTCGTCTGTCGGGATATAAGCTAAATATCTCTAAAAGCGAATACTTCCCAATCAACCAATTAGCTGTAGCCATATCGCCATCAACTATACCCTATAGCCAACACAGGATTTAAATATCTTGGCATTACAGTTACACAATCCCTGCAAACAATGCGAGAGCAAAATCTTACCTACCTATTAACAACGACGGTAAAGTCCGATTTACAAAGATGGAATTACCTTCCGTTGTCCTTGGCTGGTAGGATACAAATTATAAAAATGAATGTGTTACCAAGATACTTGTATGTTTTTAAATGTCTGCCCATCTCCCTTCCCAAGTCCTTTTTCACAGCTATAAATGATCATTCATCTGGGCCGGTAAACGGCCAAGGGCAAGTCGTACACTGCTTTGTAGGGATAGATCGGTTGGGGGACTGGGTCTACCCAATCTAATTGGCTACTACTGGACAGCCTCGTGCATAAGATAATATCTTGGTTTACTTCCCCTCAATCCAGTTGGTGCCAGACTGAGTCAGCCTCCTGCTCCTCGTCGCTGCTAGCTTTAACATGTAGCACCTTGCCCTTCTCCCCGTCAAACTTTACCGCTAATCTGGTTGTTGATGGGACTCTACAAATTTGGATGCAAATAAGACGCCACTTCGGATGGCTCACCCCCCCTCTAGCAACTCCTATTTGCAACGATTACCTGTTCATTCCAGCAAAGTCTGACTGACGATTCTCGAGCTTCAACCAATTAATTTCTACCTTCAATCTACATAAATCAGAGTTTTTCTGGTACTTCCAGTTGCAGGACTTTGCGAAAACACACGCCACGTCATTCCCACAGATACCAACACCTGGCACTTAAGGCTAAAGCCCTGTCAAAGGGCCATATATCCTTTTTTTTTTATCATTTATTGTCCTCAGCCAGTGAGAGTTTACAGAAGAGTTTACAAAAGATCAAGATGAACTGGGAGTCAGAACTCCAATTGAATCTCTCTGAGAACTTCTGGGAGGGAGCCAAGTCTTCCACAGATTACACTATAGTAAGGACAAACAGTCAAAGCTCTATCCAGAAAAATTTGATGAGAATTGTAGTAGATGCACGCAGGCTCCATGCAATCTTACCTACATGTTTTGGGCATGCCCCAAGTTGTCTGAATTCTGGCGACTATTCTTTAAAACAATTTCAGATATATTAGACATAACTTTAACTCCAACATATCGCTATTTTCGGCAAGCCCCCGGACGGCCTCTGTACCACAACCATTCAGTAATTGCCTTCCCCTCTCTTATTGCTCGCAAGAGAATTTTGTTATTGTGGAAGTCTCCTCTACCACCATTAATCAAAGTCTGGCTACACGACATTTTAGGTCTTCTGAAACTGGAGAAGATCAAATTCTTACTTAGGGGATCATCTGGCAGGTTATATACTCAGTGGAGACCACTACTTAACTACCTAGATAAGCTGCCAGCGCGGGAAGTCTCTTTGTAGAGTCCCACTGTATGGTTATATAGGTACTATTCCCTCTGATCTGGTCCGCCAGCGGCAGATAGCCAGATAGCTAGAGGGAGGCGGGGTGTTATTCATTTAAGTTCATAAAAAAGAAAAGATACTGTATTCCTGCACGCACTTTATGTCTGTCTCTTGGACTTGATGAATAAAAGCTATAAAAAAAAATAAAAAATTTTATAAAATCTTAAGTATTCAAAACCTGATTATGATAGCTGAGCTTGAGTATTTTGATATCTTCTTTCTGGAGAGAAAGGGAGGGGAAGGAGTTGTCCCGGCCGGTGAAATCCTTCCTCCGCTGCTGAGCTGTTGACTCTGGAAACTTGAGGCTTTGTCCAAAGCCCTCAAATTGTTTCTAAAAGCTTTTATATTTATAATATTTGCTTGTTTTGTGGATTTCCAAAAGGCATTTGACTGAATTTGGCATAAAGGACTATTATATAAACTCATTCAGAGTGGTGTCCGGGGGAAACTGTATGATGTTATTAAATCTATGTACTCCAGCAGTAAGTGTGCAGTCAAACTTGGAGATAACAGGTCTGACTTTTTCCACCACTATTCAACATTTACATTAATGAATGAGTTGCAAAAGGTTATTTTCAAGCCACACACGCGAAGTCTCGCTCCCTTTCGTGTAAGTTATCTTTTCTTTTATTTGTTTGTTAAGAGTTATCAGACCATTAAGCCAAGCAACTTTGAAGTCAGAAACAACCAAGTTCCCTTTTAAAGCATTACTTCCGCCAAATTAACTTTACTGCTTCCCCGAAGTTCGGACCCAGCCACGTAGGTTAGTTATGCCAGCAGTAGCCCAAAGGACATCAAAACCCACGAACCAAGCCAAGGTTAACAGCCATCACTGCAGGTTTTCTTCAACTCAGTTACCAGCCGAAGGGCGGACCTCCAGAGCAATTCCCTGGCAGAGAAAGTGGTTAGTACTGTTGCCTCACAGCAAGAAGGTCCTGGGTTCAAGCCCCAGTTGCCCCGGCCTTTCTGTGTGGAGTTTGCATGTTCTCCCTGTGTCCGCATGGGTTCTCTCCAGGTGCACCGTCCAAAGACATGCAGGCTAGGTGAATTGGTGTCTCCAAAATTGTCCTTAGGTGCAGGCTAGGTGAATTGGTGTCTCCAAAATTGTCCTTAGGTGTGAATGTGAGTGGTTGTCTATGTGTGATGGACTGGCGATCTTTATTAATGAAGGCAAACTCAGATCAGTCCTACAACTAACATAGTCACATTTGTCTATTTGTAAGATATCCAAAAAACATCTCTAAAAGAGAGATTTAGATCTCTCAACGCTTGAGGTGTGACTTTTGTTGTTCTCAACATTGCAAGAAAGTATTTTGTTTTGTCTCTGTACTCAGTTAAAAGAATGGCCTGTGTGTATTTTCATGTAGAGCCAGTAATGTTATTTAAAATATTTTCCATTAATAAAATCTTGAGAATTGTACAGCTTTGGTTTGCTCTTTTCTAGTTTAAAATGTTGTTTCATTTTGACTTGACTATACCCATTTGGTATCTGGTGCATCCACACAAATATTTTAAAAAGTTCCAGTCTTGTGTTTGTGTTATTGTTAATTGCAATTTATAAATATTAGAATACATTAATAGTTTTATATAAAACATGTTTAACCATTAATGCACTATGCATGCATGTGCCTGACTTAGGCCCAGTAGACAACCTGCCTGTAAACTGTAAGGCATGCTTGGTAATAGGACAACATCTACAGCTAAAGCTGATGAAAATATCATTATTGTCAGTGTGATATAAGTAGTAGTACATACAAAGTTGTGTTCGTTATAGCTTACATAAACAACTCAGATTTCATTTTAATCTCTCCAGTTTATTATTTATTCAATTCATTTCCATCCATCGTCAAACGCTTATCCTGCATACAGGGTCACGGGGGAGCCAACCCTGGACAGGTCACCAGTCCATCACAGGGCCACATATAGACGAACAACCACTAAGGACAATTTAGGGTAACCAATCAACCTATCCTGCATGTTTTTGAACAGTGGGAGTGCCGGAGTGGAGAGAACCCACGCAGACAACATGCGAACTCCACACACAGAAAGGCCGGGGCAACAGGGGTTTGAACCCACGACCTTCGTGCTGTGAGGCAACTGTGCTAACCACCGCACATTTCAATTAAATTTTATTTATATAGCGCCAAATCACAACAATTATCTCACAGCACTTTTCATAAAAGAGCAGGTCTAGACCGTACTCTATGATGCTATTTACAGAAGCCCAACAGTTCCCACCAAGAGCAGCACTAGACGACAGAGGCAAGGAAAAACTTTCTTTTAAGAGGCAGAAACCTCGAGCAGAACCATGGCTCAGGGTGGGCGGCCATCTGCCTCGACCGGTTGGTGGGTGAAGGAGAGAGAGAGAGAGAGAGAGAGAGAGAGAGAGAGCAAGAGAGGAACAGAGAGAAAAGAGGGATGGAAGGAGAGAGAGGGGAGGGAGGCAGCCTACACAATATACACACACAGACAGTAAAGGTGATGTTGCTATAGACTGAATGAAAAATGGTACAGATATTTTTAGTAGTGTTAATGATAACAATCGTAATGTCAATGATTATAATAACAATAATAACAATAAGACTAGTAACAATAGTCGTTGTAGCAGAGGGTGTCGAGCAGGAACACAGGGGCAGCAGATGACCCGCAACCACAGATCCAGACTCCACAGCTCCAGAGCCAGAAAACCTGCAGGAAGTGATAGGAGGAGAGAGGAGAGGGACGAGAAAGCACAAGACTACCGGAAAGTTGTGTTAGTAACATGCAATAATGGGATGAGGTTGCATACAGAGGGAGAGAAAGTAGAGGAGAGATGAGCTCAGTGCATCATGGGAAATCCCCCGGCAGTCTAGGCCTATAGCAGCATAACTAAGGGATGGTTCAGGACTCACCTGAGCCAGCCCTAACTATAAGCTTTATAAAGGAAGGAAAGTCTTAAGCCTACTCTTATATGTGGAGATGCTGCCTGCCTCCGGAACCCAAACTGGAACCTGGTTCCACAGGAGAGGAGCTTGATAGCTGAACGCTCTGGCTCCTAGTCTACTTTTGGAGACTCTAGAAACCACAAGTAACCCTGCATTCCGGAAGCGCAGTGCTCTGGTGGGGTAGTAAGGTACTATGAGCTCTTTAAGATAAGATGGTGCCTGACCATTAAGAGCTTTGTAGGTAAGAAGAATGATTTTAAATTCTATTCTGGAAGCCAACGCAGAGAAGCTAAGACAGGAGAAATATGATCTCTTTTCCTGGTTCCTGTCAGACCATGTGCTGCAGCATTCTGGATCAGATGAAGAGTCTTAATGGACTTTTTCGAACAGCCTGATAATAAGGAATTGCAGTAATCCAGCCTAGAAGTAACAAAAGCATGGACTAGTTTTTCTGCACCATTTTTAGACAGGATGTTCCTGATTTTCGCAATATTACGTAGGTGAAAAAAGGCGGTTCTTGAAATTTGCTTAATGTGAGACTTAAACATGTCCTGATCAAAGATAACTCCAAGATTCCTCACAGTAGTGCTGGAGGCCAGGGCGATGCCATCAAGGGAAACTATATCTTTAGATAATGCGTCACAGAGGTGCTTAGGCCCCAGAACAATAACTTCAGTTTTATCTGAGTTTAACATTAGAAAATTACAGGTCATCCAGGTTTTAACATCCTGAAGGCACATTTGGGAACTGTTGGGCTTCTGTAAATAGCATCATAGAGTACGGTCTAGACCTGCTCTTTTATGAAAAGCGCTGTGAGATAACTGTTGTTGTGATTTGGCGTTATATAAATAAAATTGAATTGAATTGAATTTGAAGTTTAGCTAACTGATGAGTTTCATCTCACTTGATCGATAGATATAACTGAGTATCATATGCATGCAACAATGAAAGTTTATGGAATATTTCCTGATAATATTGCCTAAAGGAATCATATATAAAGTGAACAGGATTGGTCCGAGGACAGATTCTTGAGGAACTCCATGACTAACTTTGGCGTGCATGGAGGACTCATCGTTAACATGTACAAACTGAAATCAATCTGATAAATAGGACTTAAACCAGCTTAGAGTGGTTCCCCTTCAAGGGAACTCGAACTGCGTCGGTGACGACACTATGGGAATGCCTCTGGGCGTGGCAGGGCTGAAATCATGAATGAAACAACTCCAATCCTATTGGCGTTGCTAGAACAGTAGCGTCTGACGGCGTAACTGGAGGCGAATATAAGCACGCCGGTACACCGGACACATTAGCTTTTTTCTATTCAGCAGGCACTCTGGCATGTTCAAGACTACTCGAAAAGCAACCACGAGAGGAAGTTTTCTTACCTGGAAGGAGAAGCAGAGGAGATGGCTGGTGAGCGGTTCAGGCAGTGTGTCTTTCCATGCCCGCGCTACATCACGGCTGGGGACACTCATGCCCTGTGTGTTTCCTGTCTGGGGATGCCGCATGCCCAGGCAGCTCTCGAGGGGGCTGCTTGTGGCCATTGCGAGGCCCTGCCCCTGAGGGTGCTGAGGTCCCGTGCGGCTCTCTTTTTTTCCGAAGACAGCCAGATGCACTCTCCCCCCTGGCTCGGGCCCAGCGGTCACTGAGGCGGCACGGCGGCTTCAGTCATGGGGCTCCCAGCGAGACATCTCCGAGGGCATCAGGACTACCGAGGCTTTTTCCCGTTCCTAGTCTGCTGACTCCACCTCCTCTCTTCCCCATTCGGGAGCCTGTTTCTCGGCTTCTCCCGCCCGAGGTATGAGTCTGGAGAGGCTTGCACAGTCTGATTCTGAGGAGCTAGACGTGCTTAGCATCATGGAGGATGACTTCCGGGAGCCGGGCCGACGTCATCAGTCCGCGCCCAGCTATGAGATGCGGGGCAGGAGCCGCGGGCCGGCAGTAACCTCAATGAGCTTTTCTGCAGCCCGAGCGCCACCCCCGTGTCGATCCCGAGGGGCGGTTGGTCCTGCGCACCGTAGTGGATGGCTACATGCTGCAGTTCCGGTTCCACACCCCGCAGAAGTTCAACGGGGTGGTCTGGACTGCGGTGCACGCGGGGCAGAGCCAGGTGTTGGGAAGAAGTTCGCTCTCTGCTGGAAAACGGGGCCAGAGAGCTTATTTCCCCGCCAGTCAGGGAGTCCGAGTTCTACAGCCGGTACTTCATAGTTCCCAAAAAGGACAGATGGGTTGCGTCCAATTTTGGATCTGCGGTCCCTGAACCAATCTCTGAGGAGATTCAGGTTCAGGATGCTCACCATCCCCGCCATCATCAGTCACATCCAATCCGAGGATTGGTTTGTCACGATAGATCTACGAGATGCATATTTCCACATCTCCATCTGTCCGTCTCACAGGAACTTCCTGAGGTTTGCCTTCGGGGGCGCGGTGTACCAGTATCGGGTTCTTCCGTTCGGCCTAGCACTCTCTCCTCGCACGTTCACCAAATGCATGGATGCAGCTCTGGCCCAGGATGAGGCTCCAAGACGTCCGCATGCTGAACTACATCGACGACTGGCTCATCTTGGCTCAGTCTCGGGAGTTAGCGGTTCGGCATCAAGATGTCGTCCTCGCCCACCTTCAGCGTTTGTGGCTGCGGCTCAACAAGAAGAGCATGCTGACACCCGCCCAACGGACTATGTTCCTAGGGGTGGCGTGGGACGACTATGCGGGCCCACCTGTCACCTGCACGCATCGGGTCCATTTTGTCCACAGTGACCAGAGTGCAGAAATCTTGGTTCCTGTCCCAAGGTCCCGTTTTGGGAGCGTCATATCGCCAAACAATTATTCGACAGACACCTCAGTCACGGGATGGGGCGCGGTCATGGACGGCCGCTTTGCGAGAGGCTCCTGGGAGGAGCATCATTTCTCTTGGCACATAAATTGCCTGGAAATGTTGGCGGTGTTCAGAGCTCTGAGGAGTTTTCTGCCCGCCCTCCGCGGCCGCCACGTCCTTGTCAGGACTGCCAATACGGCAGTGGTGGCCTATTTGAATCACCAGGAGGGTCTGTGCTCGTGCCCATTATGCAAGCTGGCGCATCAGATCCTCCTGTGGTCCCAGCAGAGACTGCTGTCCCTCACAGCGATGTATATCCCTGGGACCCAGATTCAGGGAGCAGACCTGCTGTCACGACAGGGGCTGAGGCCCGGGGAATGGAGACTCCACCCCGAGGTGGTGGAGTGGTTGTGCGAAGGTTCGTCCCAGTAGCCGTGGACCAGTTTGCATCTCGAGAGACTACGCACTGTCCACTCTGGTTCTCCCTTTCGCCCCCAGGCCGCTAGGGCTGGATGCCATTGTTGCAGAGGTGGCCGAGGCTGCGTCTGTATGCTCTTTCCCCAGTTGCTCTGCCCCCGGGGGTTCTGGAGGTGGTCCGTCAGGACGGTGTCAGCCTACTGTTAGTAGCCCCGTTTTTGGCCGGCAGATACCGTCACTATAGGGTTTTCACTAAGTAACTCCTGAAATGGAGGAGCAGAGAAGTGTGTTAGACTGCGACTCTGCGTAGGATTTTGGGTGGGTAACTGCTGAATTAGAAGGGCAGAGAAGTGTGTTAGACTGCGACTCTGCGTAGGGTTTTGGGTGGGTAACTGCTGAAATAGAAGGGCAGAAAAGTGTGTTAGACTGCGACTCTGCCTCCTGGTCTCAACTCTGGGTTGTCATGGATTTGGTCCACTAATAAAGTTGGCCAGATTTTTAGAAATGAGAGCTGCTCCTTCCCAAGTGGGATGGATGCCATCTCTCCGAATCAGACCAGGTCTTCCCCAGAAGGTCTGCCAATGATCTACAAAGCCCAAATAGTTTGCTGGACACCACCTCGACAACCAGCGGCGGAATGATGACATGTGGCTATACATGTCATCACTGGTCAGATTTGGCAGGGGTCCAGAGAAAACTACAGTGTCCGACATTGTTTTTGCATATGTACACACAACATTAATCTTAGTGACCTCCGATTGGCGTAACCGAGAATCATTACCGCCGACGTGAACAACAATCTTACTGTATTTACGTTTATCTTTAGCCAGCAGTTTCAAATAAGACTCAGTCAGGGATGCACTTAACTACAGTCCCTGACAAAAGTCTTGTCGCTTATCTATTTTGTAGAAACACCTGCTATTAACCTGACTTTTAATTAATCAATTAGTGTTAGAAATAGCTCATATGAAAATGATGTTTAATGCACTGAAATAAATTAGTTTCACTGAAAAAAGATTTATCATTTAAACAAGACAGAAAGGTCAAATTTTGGCAAGACAAAAGTTTTGTCGCCTATACAGAAATTGAACAAATTTACTGCAAATACAAAAATATGTCAGCAAATTAAGTAGTGGTGCTGTAAGATCCAAATTTAATATCTTGTATGACTTCCATGAGCTTGAAGGACTGCATCCATGCGGTTTGGCAAGGACAAATACAATTTATTGATGAAATCAGGAATAGCAAAGAAAGCAGTCTTGCATGCCTCCCAGAGTCCATCAATATTCTTTGGTTTCGTCTTCCATGCTTCCTCTTTCATCCTACCCCACATATGCTCAATGATGTTCATGTCTGGTGACTGGGCTGGCCAATCCTGGAGCATCTTGATCTTCTTCGCCTTGAGGAACTTTAATGTGGAGATGGAAGTATGCAATGGAGCACCATCCTGCTGCAGAATTTGGCCTCTTTTATGGTTGGGAATATAAGAGGTAGCTAAGATTTCTTGGTATTTTAGACTATTGATGTTGCCTTCCACCCTGCTGATCTCTCGCACACCCCCATACTGGATGTAACCCCAGACCATGATTTATCTGCCACCAATTTCACTGTTTTCTGGGTGAATCTCGGATCCATGCGGGCTCCAGTAGGTCTCCTGCAATATTTGCGGCGACTGTGGTGTAATTCAACAGAAGATTCATCTGAAAAATCCACCTTCTTCCACTTTTCCAGTGTCCATCCTTTTAGCAGGCTGTAGGCCTTGGCAAATGCCACACGGTTTTTCAATTGTCTTTTGTTTAGTGCTGGCTTATGGGCTCTGATTCGACCATGGAGGCCATTTCGAGACAGAATCCGACAAACTGTTCTGGTTGACACAGGGACTTCAGGTGACCAGGTCTCGTGGAGCTCTGCTGCAGTGAAAAATGGGCTGGCCTTGGATTTTCGAGCCAACAAACGGTCCTCTCGAGCAGTTGTCTTGCGGGGTCTGCCTGACCTGGGCTTGTCAAAAATGTCTCCAGTGTCTTCAGATGTTTTTTTTATCCTCTGTACTTGACGCTGAGACACATTGAAGGTGTCTGCCACATCAGTAGTGGATCTGGTCTTCAGCCTCTCAGGCATGTTTGCAGAGGTCTAGTTGCTGTTGATGTGAAGGTCTAGTGTACTGGGTTTGTTTTTATACACACCTGAGACCTAATTGATCCATTATTAGTCACAGGTGAAGCTCATATGACAAGGCGACAACACTTATGTCTTTGTAAAAATTGACTCAATGGGCTTTACCAAGCTGTGAATATTAGAATACTTTTTGACAGTTTCGTTTTGCACTGAAACATTATTACAAAAGCTGTTGGGATTAAAATGAGCCATTTCTTGTAAAAAAATCTTGATTAGAAATATATTTCAGCGGCACTTCAGGTCAATTTGTACACAAGCGACAAGACTTTTGTCAGGGACTGTATGGCCGCTGGCTTCGCTAACTTCACGTTTCTCAAAATGGAGCTGCCAGTGATCAGAGTTGGTTTCTCAGCGGGTGTGTCGCTGAGTGGGGAAAATCTGTTAGAAACGTGAACAGGTTGATGGTGCCCCGTGGGCTTTGAATGCTTACGATTATTCCTCCTTCGGACAGTCACCAGGGGATGCCGGGGGACGGCTACCAGAGGCTAACTCAGGCCGTTCCGCACCGACTACCGGGGACTGGCTAGCTACAGTAGCTAAAGACTGATCTACCAAGGTGTGGAGCCGGACTTCTAAATCACTGAGCCTCGCCTCCATGTCTACAAATAAACTACACTTATTACACGTTCCATTACCGCTAAAGGAGGCAGAGGAGTAACTGAACATCTGACACACCGAGCAGGAGAAAGTAGGAGAGAGAGAGGTAGAAGGAGAAGCCATCGCTAGCTGCTGAGCTAATGTCGCTAATGGCTAAGCTAAAGTACTGTAGCGTTGGCTACAAAAACAAAAACTTTTGTACAACTATGAGATTGAACAGCAGTCACTAAAAGATGGAAAGAACTGTGAGTGCTTAGGCAAAATTATTGTAAGAATAAGTGTTTAGCAGACAGTTAGCTGTAATCTAACAAATGTAACTGGTATTTAGCGAGAGCAGCACAACACCCTACCAACACACAAGCACCGGAAACGGAAATGAGTCGACAAGCTTACCGCGGTACGTCAGCAACGTCTGTCTCAATGTATCCTCTTAGTAAAGTTCATAACAAGTCAACTTTACATGCAGAAGATACTTTAAGTGGGGAGTCCAGAGGCGGGGGTCCTTAGGAGAGCACTGTGAAAGAACCGCTACAACTCTAATATTTGAGGCATCCACCTCGACTACGAACTGACAAGACAGATCAGACCACTTATACAATAGGAAACTGTTGAAAATACAGTAATAATACTTTGGAAACAACAAAAATCATTTAGTGTATGGTCTGACGATGTTATAACTGACCACGGAGTTGACGACTTGGTCATCCATGTTACTGTTTGGAAGCTAGATCCAGACCCACTGTAACCTTTTGTAAGGAAGCTGCTGCTACAAATAGCTACACGCTCGACACTGTAAAATCAAGAGCACTGTAATCAGTTTAACACATTGCTCACCTCAATTACATATATTTGATACACTGAACTGAGTGCAGCATTGTAGACAATATTTTGTCCTTGTTATCCACATTTCCATTGCAAATGATAGCCTTTGGATATTGTTGTAAATTGTTCAGAACCCCCCCTCCTTAAAGGGAAAGTTAGTATCATAATCATTTAATAATGCATGCTTTCTTCACCTCACTCTCTGCTAACTCAGACACAGCTCTTATAATAGGAGAGGACTTCAACCTGGTATGTAACCCAGCATTTGACAAGCTGAGTACGGCAGGCAATCACCGTATTTGAAAATCAACAGACACCCTTAAACAATACTTGAGCGATTTTGGTCTTTGTGATGCATGGAGTTCACTACACCCAACTCTCAGAGAATATACCTTCTTTTCACTAGTCCACCACTCACATTCTCGCCTTGACTATTATGATCAGCAGCTCATTTATGACAGATTCTCATCGGCCCTGTTTTCTGGCGCTGGAGCTCCGTTTTGCCTGGCCTGGTGTGGGGTTGTGGGGGGCATTGCCACCCTGGTGTGGCGGTGCACTCTGGACCTGGCGGCCTAGGGCCTGGATCCTGGATATTTGGCTGAACAGGCCTCAGTCATACACTTGCAAAATCTCGCTAATCCAAAGTTCAACTGTGCCTCATAACTTGACAAAAGAAGCATCTAGAGACAAGGGACCCAGTGCTCTACAATGGTCTTACTGTGTATTATAGCATACCTGAAAACATATATACATACAAAACATAGATACATATGTTGCAGGACATGATCAATACCTTGTTAACTTCTTTAACCTCAGTGTGTGGTGTGATCTCCTTTAGCGGACTTTAGAATATACAGGCCACTAATAAGTTCTAATAGTCAATATTTTATATAATAGTTTTTACACTAAAATAGCACTATGTGAGCAGTGGGTGATGCTGAATTGAGCTGTTGTGAATTTGGGCCCCTGTGTGGCCTCTGAAAAGAACTAGGTGCTAAGTTTGAAGCCATTGGGAGCTCAACTTATAGATTTTTACATTAAAGGCCCTAAAAGGTAGAAGCTGGCTGTTCTAGCCCTTGCATACTGAGAAGATGGGTTCCAGTGACCTGTTGGACTTCATATTTAGGTCACTTTCTGTTGTGTGAGACAGAGTAGTCAAAGGACAAGGTGTTTAGTTAGACCTTAGCTTTACAGCAAGAAATACCAAGTCGATACACCCATAGATGGCCTCAGTCATATACTAGCAAAATCTGGCTAATTCAACATTCAAATCAGCCTCATAACTTGGCAAAATTAGCATCTAGAGACATGGGACCAAGCGCTCTACAATGGCCTCACTGTGTACTACAGCATACCTGAAAAACAATTTTAGACACATATGTTGCATTCTAAGCCTAAGGGAATGTGTCAATCTCCTTTCATGTCCTTTAGAATATAATGGCCACTTAATTAAGTTCTAAATGGACACAAAAATGGCACTGTGTGAGCAGTGTGGAATGCAGAATTGAGCTTCTGTCATTTTGGGCCCCTATGGGGCCCCTGAAAAGAACTAGCTTGGGAAAGGTGCTAGAAGGTTGGGATTCAGGATTCTTGATGGTGTTGTCAGTGTGAGTCTTCTGGGTAAGTCTGAAGCCATTTGGAGCTCAACTATGAGATTTTATACATTAAAAGCCCTAAAAGGTAGAAGCTGGGTGTTGTAGCCTTTACATAGGCTACTGAGAAGATGGGTTTCCAGTGACCTGTTGGACTTTGGGGTCACATTTAGGTCATGTTCTGCTGTATATATATATATATATATATATATATATTGCTAAGTTATATAAAGTGCCACTGATAAATTGAGTCAAAATGCAGTATGTGTGTACAAATTGGTATTAAAGTCGATGTAAAGTCAATTCTGATACAGTAGGTGGGTGATTTAATGATTTAATGTACGCGTGTTACTCTTCTTGACCAGTAGATGTCGCCCTAATACATCTTTCTCTCACTGTGACGATTGAAGTACAGGGCTGTTTAAGTGTATTTGGCATGTGGAAATGCGCTGTGATGCACATATGTAATAATTAAAATCATACTAATGGTCGAGTCTAATTTTAGCAGTTACAGCATCGCTGTATCCTGCTATAGTCACAATACAACTAGTTTTTTCTACTTTATTTGATTTTATACTTTACACCCAGCTTATGAATCATTAATAGTTTTATATAAAACATGTTTAACCACTATGCATCTGTTCAATATATAAATGATTACAACCACATAAAATGTGATTAATTTTATTGTCAACCTAATGAGTTTGTATAAAAAGCGTAAATACCCCATTCTTCAGACACAACAAATAAAGGTTAGGACTTCATTATGTGCCTGACTTAGGCACAGTAGACAACCTGCCTGTAAACTGTAAGGTATGCTTGGTAATAGGACAACATCTACAGCTAAAGCTGATGAAAATATCATTATTGTCAGTGTGATATAAGTAGTAGGGATGTACATACAAAGTTGTGTTCGTTATAGCTTACATAAACAGAAATAACTCAGATTCTGTTTTAATCTCTCCAGTTTACTATTTATCCTCTTAGTAAAGTTCATAACAAGTCAACTTTACATGCAGAAGATAAAGTATACGGTTTTAATCTAACTGTAGACAAAATAGCACAGTTCAACGTGTAATAGATCCCATTTTATGCCACAAAGTGTCAGGTTTTGGAGGGGAACCCAGAAGCAGATCGTACAAGTGAAGAGTTTAAACAGTTTTCTAGACAATGAGTTATAGTGCAAAGGGGTTGCTGGCAGGCGAGAGTGGGGAGTCCAGAGGCGGGGGTCCTTAGGAGAGCACTGTGAAAGAACCGCTACAACTCTAATATTTGAGGCATCCACCTCGACTACGAACTGACAGGACAGATCAGGCTGGATGAGGATGATAGCTGAGGTGAACAGGTCCTTAAGCCCCAGGAACGCGCTCTCCGCCTCAGTGGTCCATGTAAAGGTTCTGTTAACAGAGGTGAGTGAGGTCAAAGGTTCAGCAACACGACTGTAGTTCCGAATGAATCTCGTATAAAAGTTAGCAAACCCAAGAAACCTCTGTAGCTGCTTTCTGGACTCTAAAAACAATTTTAGATACATATGTTGCATTCTAAGCCTAAGGGAATGTGTCAATCTCCTTTCATGTCCTTTAGAATAGAATGACCACTTAATAAGTTCTAAATGGAGTTATAACACAAAAATGGCACTGTGTGAGCAGTGTGGAATGCAGAATTGAGCTTCTGTCATTTTGGGCCCCTATGGGGCCCCTGAAAAGAACTAGCTTGGGAAAGGTGCTAGAAGGTTGGGATTCAGGATTCTTGATGGTGTTGTCAGTGTGAGTCTTCTGGGTAAGTCTGAAGCCATTTGGAGCTCAACTATGAGATTTTATACATTAAAAGCCCTAAAAGGTAGAAGCTGGGTGTTGTAGCCTTTACATAGGCTACTGAGAAGATGGGTTTCCAGTGACCTGTTGGACTTTGGGGTCACATTTAGGTCATTTTCTGCTGTATATATATATATATATATATATATATATATTGCTAAGTTATATATAAAGTGCCACTGATAAATTGAGTCAAAATGCAGTATGTGTGTACAAATCGGTATTAAAGTCGATGTAAAGTCAATTCTGATACAGTAGGTGGGTGATTTAATGATTTAATGTACGCGTGTTACTCTTCTTGACCAGTAGATGTCGCCCTAATACATCTTTCTCTCACTGTGACGATTGAAGTACAGGGCTGTTTAAGTGTATTTGGCATGTGGAAATGCGCTGTGATGCACATATGTAATAATTAAAATCATACTAATGGTCGAGTCTAATTTTAGCAGTTACAGCATCGCTGTATCCTGCTATAGTCACAATACAACTAGTTTTTTCTACTTTATTTGATTTTATACTTTACACCCAGCTTATTTAATCAGACATCTCTGGCAAAATTGTTAAATGTTCTAGAAATATATAGTTTTCTTTTTTCGTTTCTTTTTCAGTTCTATTTGCTGCTGTATTGTCAGTGAGGCAGTGAGGGAAATTAGAAAGAGCAGCCTTGCTGACTAGGGCAAGAACTAATAGCTACTATTGGGTGCCTTTTTAAACACTAGCCTCTTCTATAACTGACGTGTATAGTTGGTCCTTACTTCTAGTGTCAGTTCACATCACAAAGACGACATATCAAAATATGGAGCGAAGTCAGTTTTAGACACTGTTTACTCCGCGTGTATTCTCATCTTTAGACTTCATATACTCTCACTTTCCAGCGTCACTCCATGATTGTTTTCACAGTGACTGTTTTCCCAGTGGACAGCTGCTTTAAGGCTTTCTCTCCCATTTCCTCATGGAGGGTTTATTCTCTACGACCTGCAGCTTCAGTAGACCTGTAAATCAGCCAAACTGTGTGTTATAGGTAAAAAGAGTCTGAAACCATTAAAGGTCCTTCCTGCAAACGGTTCACATTCTGTAGTTGATCAGGGAAGAACGGTTTGTTTCAGAGTTTTGACAAGTTTAATAAAAATTTTGCGTTTTGAAAAGATTAAATCAGTCATCCACGTCATCTAGTTTTTCTTCTACAAAGTCCAGTTGCCTTTGACCTCAACCTTCGTTGTATTAAATAAAGATTAAAAAAGGAAAGTTTCCCTTGTGCTAGAATAGCTGTAATCATCTGTGAGTAGTATTAATTTTTTATTTATTTATTATGTCATTAAGAAAATATAAATATGCATAGCATAATCATTTATCAGTTTAATAATTAGTGCGTTTCTTTTAGCTGTACCATATATTTTAATAAACAATTTCTGCTTTTTTTCTCTTGAAATTATGTCAGTCGGTTCCCCTGTCCTAACAAAGTTTACAGATGGTGAAAAAAAACCGAACTCGCAAGTCAGTGTATTGTATTTTATTTTAAGGAGTAATTGATATTATTTTTAGTTATTATCTATTGATGCATATGTTTTGCACCAGTTATTTCATATCCTTTAGGCGTATCTTCCCTGCAGTGACACCAAAGATGATCTCAGTTCATTTTAATCTTCAACGGTAAACAGTGAATGTTATGAATCAGAAAAAGTCTAAATCTACGAACAAACAGCCTCCCCTGTGTGTGTGTGAGTCTGTGTGTGTGTTTGCGCGCGCGTGTGTGTGTGTGTGATCTGTAAAGTGGATAACCCAGTCTAATAAGAAAATAAACACTTACAGAGTGAAGTGGTAGTACCATACATTTATATTTGTCATATACCACAAAAGAAAAATACCATAATAACACTATAAACACTATTGGATATTATAGGAAGATAAGAGATAAATAGCCACTACAGGCTACACAGAAACAATGCTTTTGCTTCATACAATAGAGTATGTTCGTTCATAGAGCTTCACTGTGAGACCCTCAGGAATGACACCAATGCACATCAAAAAACCCAGCAAACACTTCTGCCCTGAAATAAAAAATTACACACATTAAGTCCCTGGAGCAATACAATTAAAGTATTATAGGAATATATAGTGACACGGAAGGTCATTAAATCAGCTTAGAATTTACGGAGAAACAGTTCATAGCCTAGGTGACTGCCAGATAGGTATTGATTATTATTAAGAATGAAAGTGACAGACTGCATTGGTATTTGTCAGTCCTTGGTGTAAGAGGCGCGCTCATTCCCTAGGTCCACATAAAAAAACAAAAAACAATAACAAAACAAAGGCCTAAATATGAATAAGACCAATTAAGTTGTTCCTTCAGCAGTCTCTCAGTATCCCAGCCTAAACAGCGACTTTTCTATTAACACCTTGAAAACACTCCACTACAGCGCGCCTGTCTATTTTGTTGCATTTATTATTCTGCTGGCCCACTTCGTGCGCCCTTTGATGAAGTATTTGGCGAGGTGACGGTGACAGGGGTCTCCCGCAGCCAGGTGATGAACGTCCAGCTGATCAAGCGGAATGCAAAGTAATTAAAACCTATAAATTATCCGCCGGCAGCTTCTCCCTCTCACTGAGAGATAAGAGCTTGCTTTTCCAGAGCTCGGCCTGGAAAACAATACCGGCTGACAATGGTGGCTATACCTCCAAAAGAAGGAGACAACAGTGGAGGTGGGTGTGCATCAAACGTCTACATGCATGTTTAATGGATGCATATGAAAATATGAACAGCTGTATTCTTCATTATGGCAGTGTATGCGCGCTTGCTTGTGTGTGAGACACAGGCCAAAAATACAAAGTCGGCTGCATCAAGAGTGCACTGTGGGCTACATGAAGGCACCATTCTGTAAGATTTGTGCATGCATGACGCTTGAATTGATGGGATATCATTTCACAAGAAAACTGGCCAAATGGGGGAATCAAAGTGTAAATCCCTCTATCCCAAAATAAACTATCTGGAAGTGAGCAGCCAAACTTTATCCAGAAACCACCATTAGAGAGGATGGTGTGTGTGTGTGTGTGTGTGTGTGTGTGTGTGTGTGTGTGTGTGTGTGTGTGTGTGTGTGTGTGTGTGTGTGTAATTGTTCTTATGCGTCTGTATAAGATGTAACAGATAGGCCTACGCCGTAACAATGCTAAAGGCGCAAAGCAGTGATAATCTCTTGTTGGGTTTCTCTGTGAAGCCAGCCGGCTCCACAGCTCCCCTCTTGGCTCAGAAACGCCTGACATTATTGGACATCGTCACCCCATGTCCAAAAGTGTCCCGGAAGGTGATTGGCCCGCTGGGCTTTCGATGTTATTCATGCGCCTCCGGTTGGGGGTTGTGTGTTTGTGTTTTTGTGCGCGTGAGAGTTTGTTTGCGCGCGCCGGTATGGTAATGTAATGTGAGGACTTTGTGAAGATCCGACTGTCACAGAGCGGTGAAAAGCTCTGGGTGTGTGAGAGAGTGCGCAAGCAACCTTAACCAGTCATATAGTAAGCCATCGACCATGACGCGCCGGAGCGCCTTTACGCAAGCAGGATGTCCACAGTTTGCGAATAATTACTCCAACCAGCAAAATTCCGGAGAGAAAATAACCACGTTTTAGTGCTTCCAGTATTGTGGATACTAACACAGGCCCACAAAGTGAAAGTGGATTTGGATTGAGAGAACAGAAACCACGTTCTTCAGATAACCTGTGATGGAAGAGCAGCGGGATCTAAACAGTACGGATAGCAGCGAGGGGGAAAGCGTCTCACCGTCTCCCAGTCTTCCCTCGCCACCCATACGGCCTCTGCAGGTCGCCCAGCAGGCCCACAGAACAACCAACTTTTTCATCGACAACATTTTGCGGCCGGACTTTGGCTGCAAGAAGGAACATGGCCTGGTCCCGCGGGAGAGGGCGCAGACCTCCGGCCGGGAGCGCGTACACTCGGTGGTAAGCAGGCCGAGCCTTCCCGGGACACCGTGCCAGGACTCCAACTGCAGCACTGACAGCACTTCGTCCTCTGCCTCCTCCACCTCTTTGGCGAGTCCCAAAAACAGCAAGGGCAGTGGCGGAGGAACCGCAGCCACCGCTGTTTCTACCGGGAGTAGCGGTGTGAAAGCCGAGGAGAGGACTGGCGGCGGGGCCGGGGAGAACACCGCCTCCTCGCTGGTGGTGCTGACTGGCTCCGGTGCACCCACACCGGAGACCCAGCCGCTGCTCTGGCCGGCTTGGGTCTACTGCACCCGGTACTCGGACAGGCCCTCATCTGGTAAGGCAATAGTTTCATGAAGAATAACAACTCTGAATGTGCAATTGGTTTTAATGTGGTATGATCCCAACATACCACATTAAAACCAATTGCACAAACTCACTTTATATTTGACACAAACGTTTAAATCCTTTTTTTCTGACACAAAACGCCAAAATAAATCCAATCCAACATGCAGCAATTTCATTAACCAATCAGAAAATAAAGCGAGAAATAATGTAGATTTATAGACATTTTTAGACCACAAACTCACAGGTCATAAATACTCACATATAAAGACTGTTCTTTTAATTATAATATCAAATATACCTATAATAAATGACTAGTGTTTCAACGAAGAAGAGCAAAAACATTTGTCAGATAAGAGCTATGCTTCCTTTTGATTTCTTAGACTACTGTTTATTTCGAAATCCTGTGAGAATCCGGGGAGGTCTGTCGTTTAGCACAATATTAGATCCGTTAGATAGCCTTCTAAATGTATCGCACACTCTTTAATGTAAAGAGTTTATATTTTGATTTCTTTGCTATTTTGATTTGCCCCTGAACGTATTTTACCAGACCAAGATAAATCCTGCTAATGCGTTTCAGCAAGAACGCCTTTTCTGTGATTTTAAATTATTTTATTAACTGTAGGCAATTTGCAAAATAACAAAACAAAAAACATCAAAAATAAAAAAACAGTCTAGCTTTAGATATTGTTATTAGTTTGGTGTATTATTATTTGCAAATGGAAGAAAAACACGTGCAGCGAGGAGATCTTCATTTAAAAAAACGGGACATTGCAGGTTCAGTCAAATATGTTATTCACTTCTCTGATTCTTTGAAAAACTTTCAGACAGACTGTGTCTTCTGGCCAGCATTGGCGCTACAGTTGTGATTGTACAGACGGGTTGACAAGTGTTTCGGTTCAGGGACTTTCTATCGGTAGAAAGTGATCGCCCTGTGATAATGTGTCTTTTTATCGTGAACCCGCTGAGGCAGAGTTTGAGCTGCTGTCAGCAAAGCACCGCCTAATAAAACACAATAGAATTCCAGGTAAATTAAGGCAAATGTGCCTGCCTCAGCCACAGGAGACATTTTGAATCCATTAAACGCCTTTTTGATCTGGGACTGCCTTCAGCCGAAATCATTTCTCCTTCATTATTTAGCCTACTAACTGTTTTTTAAATTATGTCATTTATGTTGACATTTTTGTGGTAAAAATATGCAGACTGATATATCTTTTGTATTTCATAATCTGTTTTATTTTGAAATGTTTTTCATGTGTAAAAATAAAGATAGGCCTGTGTAATAATAAACCACGCGAGTTCAATTGTAAACGAATAGCCTACATATTTCATTCCAAAAGTCATTCATAATCTTATATCTGGAATATTTCACAGCCGTTGCGCATCAGGTGACTAGAAGAATCTGTCTGCTTTTCCTCTGTGTGCAGAATTACATAAACAGAGCGGGTATTCCTGTGTGATACCGCATGTGTGCTGTGTGTGTGCGGTGTATCAAGCTGCTGTATTAATCCACGCAGTCACAGCGAGGCGGTAATAACGAGTGTGTTAACGGGCTGGTGCTCAGCTGGAGCTCTACAAAGACAACCACATATTCCTTTGGGGTTATTATTATTATTATTATTATTATTATTATTTATTTTTATTTTTTTATATTTAATACACTACATACAGTGAATAACCAGGATATTCGTTTGTTATGCTAATAATAATAATGACAATAATAATAACAATTATAACAATAATAATAATAACAATAATAATAATTATGCGTTTTCCCATGTGTGTTTAAGAGAAACAGTGTGTGTGTGTGTGTGTGTGTGTGTGTGTGTGTGTGTGTGTGTGCGCGCGCGCGTGTGTGTGTGTACAAATCATTACCATCAGATTGTGATGTTGACTGACTGTGGTAATAATCAGTTCCGATTCTATTTGGGTTTCTTTCGATCTATTTATTGATCATTAATTATTGTTCAATATGCGCTGAATATTTATATTTCCGCTATCCTTTCCTTTCGCCCTTACTGCAGGTCCAAGGACACGGAAACTGAAAAAGTCGAAAAGTGGCAAAGAGGACAAGCGGCCGCGCACAGCCTTCACGGCCGAGCAGCTGCAGAGACTGAAGACGGAGTTCCAGGTGAACCGCTACATCACGGAGCAGCGGCGGCAGTCTCTGGCCCAGGAGCTCAACCTCAACGAGTCCCAGATCAAAATCTGGTTTCAGAACAAACGGGCCAAAATCAAAAAGGCCAGTGGCTTCAAGAATGGTCTGGCGCTGCAGCTGATGGCGCAGGGACTGTACAACCATTCCACCACCACCATCCAGGAGGACAAGGAGGACAGCGACTGAAGAGCTCGGCTCCTCAGCACACCATATACGTTGTAAATATCTAATATCTAATATAATGATGACGAGAGGGGGCTGAGCGGATCTTCTTCATCTCCTTCTCCTCTTCAAAAGTGACTACACAGCAGAACAGACTGCAGACTGTTGGACTGACCTGCCACCGCAAAACCAAAGATTTTATTGGAAAACAGCCTGTTTCAAAAACAATAAAGAAAAAAGCAAATTCCCCATTTAGCTCTGTTTCCCCTCCTTCTTCTGCTTCTGGATGGCACCAGCAGTCACACCGCGAGACCTTCCTGGGCTTTTATTAGTAGTTTGTTTTAGTGTTTTTCTGGACCAACCTGCGTCTGAGAGTTGTACTAATCCTATAGTACATTTTGCAGAGATGCACACACATTTTGAAGTGCAACACATGGTACAAGACTGTCACTTTAAAAGCACTTCTGAGCGCGAGGAACGCACAGTCCATCAGGGTTATTACAGAAATACCATAATACTGAGGTTATGGCTTTATTTGAACAAATTTAAAAAGTCCAATCATAAGTGTATATGCTGATTCCAATATTTTTAGATGCAAAATATTTTTAGGCTAATAAATAAATAAATAAAGGACTGTGTGGAATCTTACTCCTAGCAATGTGGGGAAAGCTTTGAAACAAAAATTCGACTTACAGAATATATAAATGAATAATTGACAGGATAAAATGTTTAGAAAAACATTGGGGTAGTTAGGGAACTTGGAATTATGACATCAGCGTTCCTAAAATCCTGCATACAGGATACATGCTCACCCCCATACTTAGTATGATAAGAATGTGTGAGGTCACCGATTGAGACTCAAATTAAATAGTCTATAATAATGCTGTAAGACATAAAGGTAGTCTAAATCCATCCAAAGGAGATAGCAGGCACACTAATAAGAAATATATATAAAATTCCCAGTGTTCCCAGTGTTTATAGTAATTCTTTATCTAACCCTTCTGACATCTTGAACTTTTCCTGTAATGGTTCATTTGGACCCAGAGCGTGTTTATACTGTTACTTCCCTGTGGTGTTTGGTATATTATCCCTCTGAAACTGATAGGATGGCTACAATTCTTACAGACGGAATATATACAGAAGGTTTATACTGTACTACACCAAATCACACATTGACTATTTGGCCCCTCTGATGTTGCCTTTATTTGGTAGGCCTGCTGGCCTGCAGGTACAGCAAACAGCATCCGACTATCTGAGATTTAAGCCTCTCCCCGGAAGAAGAGCGGCGGGGTGGGGGTGTATTATGTACATCTAAACCATGTTTCCAAATAAACAGTTTTATATTGGAGAAAGAAAAAGTCTTGATGAAACACACACTGCCCCAGTTCTTTTTGCTGGATGATACCACCCCGAATATTCAATTAATAAATGAACTGTGTGTGTGTGATGGGTGGGATAGAGGAGGGGGGTCGCAGCTCATTGGTTCAAGTGAGTGGGACAACTGAATCCATATTCATAGGTCCTTGGAAAGGAGGTGAATTTACACTGCGAGACGCGCCACTATCAGCTCTGTTCAAAGCGTTGCAGAGCATGAAATTGCCTCTCCGTTTCTGTGTTCAGTCATTTCATAGCCAGCCCTCTGTAGGCCTGAAATAAAAATCTGGAAGTGTTGGCGCTACTGGAAAGGGAATCTTCCTTTGTGTGTGTATATGACATTCAGACACGGCCGCGGCCTACTGTCTCATCAACCCAATTTACATTAATAAATGATTAACACCGCTAGAGCAAGCAGCTAAAATGAAGCCTGTATTTTAAATATTATTTTATAGGCTATTTGAAAGTTAACATCAAGAACCAACATTAACACAACAATCTGCGATTATATCCAAGCTCACTGGTTTGAAGTTTCTTCCACTTTACAGCCCGCTTTGAGTCGATTTGTCGATGAAGATAAATTAAGCTCAAGTAGCCAATCTATCAAAAATTATTCTTAATCAATACTTTGATACCAAACACTCACAATAAAAATATTTATTCAAACCATCTTTTAACATCTTCTAGCTTTGGTTTGAAATGCATTACAGTGAGTTAGGCCTTCTAACAGTATGCTACCTCTAAATACACAATCTAAAAGAAAACCTGACATTCTCTGTTAATTCAGCATTATTTAAGCTAAATTAACAAGAAAAAACGATTTTTCTCTATTTTAAACAGACAATGTTTGCAGTATCTGATCTTTTACAAATATGTAAAGTACATCAAAAGTTATCCAGCTAAAATTGTATTTAATATTTCAGTTGTTTATTTCTTTTCATGCAAAAACTCATTTCTGTGTGTATTTAGAAAATCTCAAAAATGAAACAAAAGCATTAGCTTCCAACTAAAACAATCTCTCACTTTTTATTTTCCACTTATCGGCTATTTTCAGAAAAAATAATGTATTGTTCACCTCCTCTTATTCAGCTAAATTACAGAAGGAAGTGTAAGTACATGTCTTTATTTTTGAGAGAGAGAGAGATGAAAAACCCTCTTGTTACTTTGAGTGAATGCATTACTTCTCCAACTTTCTCCACATATTTGCTTATTCAGCAAAGTTTATGTCATGCAACAGACTGAGAATCTTTGTTTTTCTAAAGTAATGAGTTTTCGTTCAAGGAAACTTAATATATTATGCCCCATGAAACTTGAAATATGTCTATATAACTAGCTCAGATCTGTCTTTATAAGATAGAGAGATAGATAGTATAACTGAGAGCTGTGTCGACTGTTATTTGCACCAAATTACTTATCGAGTGAGCATCTTCCTGCTGAAAACACGTTATTTCCTCTAGCCTGGAGGTCATCTGTATTCGGGAGCTTCATACTGTAGCTCAGGAGGTAGAGCGGGTGGTTCAAAGGTCGGTAGCTTGAGTCTGCATGTCGAAAGTGTCCTGGGCAAGATACTGAACCTCAAATTGCTCCTGAAGGCTGTGCCATCAGTGTGTGAATGTATTAGTTTCTGTTTCTGATGAGAAGTTGGCACCTTGCATGGCAGCCACTGCCATCATAGTGTGAATGTGTGTGAATGGGTAAATGCTGAATTATTGTCCATTTACCATTTCTCTTATAGGAATAATTTGTCTCTTCTATAAACACTCTGGAGCCTGTCCAAACAAAGTATTCCTCCCTCTTAAAAAAAGGGAAGAAAACCGAGGCTGGGATCAATTTGTCAAATTCAAAGGCAAATGTTGTGAAAGGCTGACTGGATCTTTGCCTCTACCTGTTTTCCTCCACTCTTCTGAGGGCCTCAGATCTGTAAGGGAAGAGCTTTCAAACACAGAGCCTCTGTAATTATCCAATAGAAACCAAGAGATAGGATGATATAATTTATTTGCATGCAGTAGTCTTGCTTTTTCAGTCCATGCAAGCATAATTGCATAATAAAAGCATAGTGTGTGCATGTGTGTCAAATCACATGATGTGATGCAAATTTCAAAACAATTAGACCAATTAACATTTCTGCGTGTGTGTGTGTGGGGGGGTGGGGGGGGGGGGGTGGACTGTGTTCATACATGTGAAGCAGAGGGTAAGTAAGGTATAGACGTTGCCATGCAGCCGGCCCTGCAGCTACAATGCCATTTTAATTTATATGCAAATGAAGGTAATAAACATAGAGGCAACTCAGGGCCACTGCTGCTGACCTCCGTGCTGATGAACAGCTGTATGGATGTACAGTATCAAAACCCACACTTATTTATTCATGAGAAGTTATTTTTCAAAAGGCTCTGTTTTTCTGTGAGAGCATGCATTATATTTTAAAGTGGTAATTCTCACAAATGGAACAGCAGTATGAAAATGACTAAAATGACATGTTTTCCTGTAGTAATGCACAGAGCTTTCACACGCACAGTGGCTGACAGCAGTGGGTGGTGCAGGAGGAGGTCGAGTAAAACTCCACATGCCTCCCTCTGTCTACCAGCCTGTCAACAAGTGAGCTGTGAGGGACAGCAGAGCAGTTGAGGCACAAATGGCTGCTGTTGTTTTATCATGGGCGAGTAACAAAAGTGGCATTGAGATGTACAGGCCTCCCGCACCGCTGCAGTGTGTGTGTGCGTGTGTGGTGTTAGTAAGCTGTGTAAATCATACATGGATTAACTGGTAGATAATGTTTTTGTGTGTATGTGTCCATCTTTCTGCCTGTCTACTACATAGTGTGCATTCAAGGGGGATTACATTGATATTTATTTTAATGTTTGAAATTTTTATCTGACCAGCTGATTATGCTTCTTCCAAAGAACACAGAGGAAAAGCTGAAATTTCATGTTGCGTTCGTTGTATTTATTTATTCAATTGCTCAATACTGTTTGATGTGTATAAGTAATATTGCCCCCAGTTTCCTGTACTGCTTAATGGGTGATCAGTCTGCCTTTTAAGAGCTGATAAGTGTAAAATAATTTTATTTAGTCTGGGTTTTAGTGTCCCTTGGTTGTGTAAAAGCTGGGTGAACCATGGTGCTAACACTCTGGTATTTTGGGGTAAAGCTC
The DNA here is from genome assembly GCF_014851395.1 of Micropterus salmoides. Classification (NCBI taxonomy): domain Eukaryota; kingdom Metazoa; phylum Chordata; class Actinopteri; order Centrarchiformes; family Centrarchidae; genus Micropterus; species Micropterus salmoides. The sequence continues at coordinate 32,944,485 of NW_024040596.1, forward strand.
CCCACCTCCTCTCTGCCCCTATTTCCTCCCAGACAAACCATGCAAACAGGATTAGCTCATCCTCAGACGAGAGTGTTTCAAGAAGCCGGCGTTACATGGTTTGATTCCGCTGCTCTTCAACAAGACCGCCATTCAAAGGGATGAGCTGAGCATCCCCCGCTGAGGCGACGCCATTTTGATTCAAGCCAGTAGGTAGGTGAGCATCATCCGAAACTCAAGGTCTGCTTGATGTGCTTCTGATTTGTTTTTTCGATCATGTTACATGTGAGAGTGTTTCAGAGCCTGTGGTGGCGCTGACTGTAAACTATTTTTAAAAAGTTGGATTTATCATTTTGGTGAGTGTGAATAAATGTCACAACAGAAATGTCCCTTTAGTCAAAATACTGTGTAGCAGCATAGTGTTTTGAGAACATTCTTCAGCAGTCACAAAGACACACTGTATTGTCAGTGTAAATCAGCTTAAAACAGATATGTCTGTAGTGTCATTGTTTCTACAGTTTTTAAATACACAAGCTCCAAATTCAGTACAACCCACCATCCAAAATACACTCCCACATCAGTCAGTGAAATACAAAGAATACCAAAACACACCCGAGCAGTGCCATAAAACTGTCTCTTCTGAGCATTCAGTATGAAAGGTGCTGCATTTCCCCAAATCATCTGTTGAAATTGCCTTTACCATAGGCAAGGCACTTTGGATAAAGTCAATCACTAAATATAGTTAAAGGTTTGCAATAATAACAGAAATTCAAATAAAAAAAAAAATTCTGAATTCAAAATGAGTGCTGTTTTTTTTTTTTTTATATTAGAATTGTTTAATATTGTACAATTAAAAGAAATCTACTGAAATGTACTCTAAATGTACACAGGAAATAGAAGCAATACATGTAATGGAATCAATATAAATTGCTATAAAATTCAGATTTAACAATAAGTTCAAGAAGCATTACATTACATTAATTCATTTAGCTGATGCCTTTATCCGAAGTGACTTACAATTGCTATGTATGTCAGAGGTCGAATGACTCTGGAGCAACGAAGGGTTAAGTGTCTTGCTCAGGGACACACTGAATCAAACCCCGGTCTCTCACACCAAAGGCCATCACCACCCCTAGCTAGAAGCAGCTTGAATTTGAGTTAAAAATACACTCTGCTTTGCCTATTATGTATATGAGCCTAATGATTGTATTTGTCTTCACACAGATAATTTTTTGTTTGTGTGAAAGCCCTGCTTTGCTGTATCATATGCCGCATACATATGTATGAGTGACTGGGAGGAGGTTTTCCATCGCCACAGCAGAGCAGACATTTATAGAGGTGTCAGAGATAGATAATCGATAGATAATTTCTCTGCACGAAATGAAAACACCGTTGCAGGAGCCTGTGTGCACCTCCTCTGGGCAATAATAGACTTGCGCTAAGTTGTGATATTGAATCTTATCAAAATCTTGCCTGATAAAAGGTTACATAGTGTTTCCAGTGGAGGAGAGATGGACAGTAGCACTGCTACTACAGTTATTACTGAGCAAAGGAAGGCAGGACACATGATTCCTATCAGCAGCATGTAAATTACAATGTTTTACACAAGAATACACACTAACACAGTGTTCAGAAAACATGTTTTATTTAATGTTTTTTTATTAAAGCCACGAGAGAGAACATATAACAGTAATACACAGTCTGGACTACAGTAAATATATCACAATACAGAAATCAGACATTAAATGTGTGTGTTTCAGGTTATATTCTAGGTTTCATAATGTGCTCAAGACATATGAGAGTGCATTTGAATACCATGCTTAACTTGTATCCCTTAAACTTGTGTAAGAAATGTTTACTGGAGTCTAGTCTAAAATTCTTACTGGTAAATAAAATCCATATTTAAAATACAGCCCTACTCAGTACCTAAATTTACAACATACTTGGATGATCATTATATGAAGTGTTTAAAATGGATTATAACAACCTGTTCCCACTCCCAAGTCGTCACAAATGGACGCATGGTCAATTGGCGTCAGAGAATGTGTTGATTATAACTGCATTTATGTCGAGATATATTAATATATTTGACTTACTTCAAGAATCAAGCCCTACGGGTTGATATTTAGCAACAACCTAACTAGCCTAGCCTAAAATCTGCTGCAAATGTAATGCACTAATGGATAATTTTATTTTAAAAATGGGCCAAATGACCACTCATAGTGAGGAAACCTATGGAGAATTATCACTTGCTCTGCCATTCCCCTCAGCTATTTTGCATCCTTCAGCTCATTGTTTAGGTTTTACTGCCCCAATTTTATTTTGGTTCAGTCTCACTGTTCTCATCAGCATTGTTTCCAGGCAGCTGTTTTCAGGATCCCCATTAGCTGATGCAAAAAAGCATCAGCTATTCTTCCTGGGGTCCACACAGAACACATAACAACTAGATCTGATAAACTCACTGTACACTACCAGCCCAGCAACAAATAGCTGATAGCTGACAAAGTTACAACTAGCTGATGAACATTGTGGAGCTGAAGAGCCAAAACAAAGCTAAAAGGAGAATGAATATTGGACTTACATTCATCGGTTAGCCAGGGACAGTACTACAAATGATGTTTGCCACAACTTTAAAATCTGATACAATGTCAATGCTGTGACTCACAATTGCTTTATATGTCAGAGGTGGCACGCCTCTGGAGCAACTAAGGGTTAAGTGTCTTACTCAGGGACACATAGGTGGATGGTCACAGTGGGGAATTGAATCCAAAGACATGTATCTTATCCACTGCTCCATCACCACCCCAGATGGTTCCCAAAACAATCACTTATGTTAATTTTCCACCTCAAGCATGATGTATATGTGAAACCAACCTTATCGGCAAACATAATGTTGCTTGTGGCAAGAAGTCATTACATTTATCAACATAGGTCTTACTACCTTCTAAATCTGTTACATTACAATTGGGTTAGGGTTAGAGAAAGATGTGGTCATGTTAATTTTAGGCATTTCACCAAAGCTGTTATTTTTCTGGAGAGGACATATAAAAAAATGTGCTAACATTTTCGTTTTTACTTCCCATGCAAACATTTTAAAAATAATGAATTTCCACACTACCTGTGGATGGCACCAACAGCCTAACACCAACCTACCTTTTATGTCCAGGCAGTGCTGATGGTAAATGCAGTAATTGAAGTAATACATTCCTCACTGCACTTTTAGACTTATTGACTGAGAAAGCTGAGTTTTCCAAGTAGTTCTTTCTGCATCCAGCAGCCTCATATGATGTGACAGTGTTGGAGGCATGAAGGCTGGTTCAGCTTTGATTTCTAGTCCCCCCCTTTGGGTAGTCAGGCTAGATGCTGCTCATATATGAAACTTACTTATTCTCTTTGCTTTTAGAGCAAACCACTACAGTGAACAGTGAAAATTACTTATTTAACCGCATGTAGCTTATGCGAGCTAGAGTATACGAAGATTTTGCTTTGATTGACTACATTTACCATCACCATTACCATAACACTAACTGGACAGCCACATAAAACATGGTGAAATTTATCTTTAAGATTACATAAAGATTGTGGGTCTTATGTAAAAGAAGATGAACACTTGAATTATACATATGGCTATACTAAATGAATATGATAGTGTATAAAGTGCAGAGAGACAGAGACAAAGACAGAGAGAGATAGCGCAGTAGAGTGGCTGTGCTCATCCCATGTGATCCCCAGTGTTCAAGTTACAACTGGGAACATTTTGGGAATGGAGCTCAGCACAGACCGTGGCTAACAGCTTTAACACCAACAAGCACCATGTGTGGTCCCCTATGGAATTCTGTGTGTGTGTGTAAGAGAGAAATGGATCACATGTGTGTCTCAACCAGTACGTGTGTATTTCATTGAGTGAGTTTATGTGAACAAGCATGTCAGTGGTGTACAGTGAGTGCTCATATCCAGAATTAAAACATCAACATTTACACTTTTAATTGCAGAACATTTCTCTATACAAGTTCACTTTTTCAAAACTCTTCACACAGTCAGCACAGCAAAAGTCAGTGTCTACTAAGCTGTAAATCACTTTTAATTCCTTTTACACAAAATGCATTCAATTTCCAAATTTTTCAAATTTCATTAACTATCTTCTCACTCAAACTCAACCATCGCCAAAACATTGCAAGCGATATATATATATACAATAAAATGATATTTAAACAAAAAAAAGAAACAGCAATATATCTTACATTGAACATGTCTTGTTTTTGCCAAGCAGTAGCACAATTATTAAAATAACAAACAATAATAATAATATTAATAATTGTGATGATATCATTTTATATGAACGGCATTTGGGGATTTCTCCCAGCAAGTAGGGGAGTTTCTGTGTCTGATTTAAATTGGAATTTATGATAGGCAGTATTTAGGAAATGATTGGGAAATGTTTTTGACTGCTTCGGAAGCTAATCGCAGCCACTCTTGTCAATGCAGCTGCTCACACCAGAACTGTCTCTCCGCTCCTCTCCGGAGAGGACCCGCAGCCATTTTCAAAATAAAATACCCTAAGCAGACCCCCGATCGTATATCACCAATAAACACAGTTTAAACAGACAGAGAAGAAACAATTTCACTACGTAGCCTACTTTATCATAGTAGAAGGTCAAAAAGCAAGCACTTATAACTAAATCAACAAAATCTAAACATGTCAGCAAATTCAGGCAGGCAAAACGTTCTTATTCTGAAATGCTCCCTGTGGGCTCTGCAGATCTTATATACAGTCTATGATCACAATGAAAGCGGGTGATCATAGACTAATTTACTGCATATTGAAGCAGTAGAAGCACAAAAAGGACATATTAAAAACAAGTCATTAACATGGGCAGGCTGCACGCTCCGCTGCTGAAACACTAGGCTTCCAGTGGAAGTTGAAGACAGAACTAAACCGTGGCGCACAGCCGCCTGTGTGAGTCCGGGGTGAGCCAAGTATATGCAGCTGCAGCCCGCAGACCTGACGGAAGTTGACGGAACTTCCAAAAATGGTTTGTCCCAGAAGACACCGCGCACAAAACGTGATGAGTTTACCTTCAACTCAATATTTATGTTTAGGTTATAAATAATTCTGTACTGTTTTCTATTCGAATCTCAAATTTAATTGATAACTATTAAGGGTCTTATTTAATTAATATTTAATCAATACCAAACATTGTGAAATGTAATTAATAATATTGCTTGTAATCTGTTGCCTCATTTTTATTGAGAAGATATGGTTCTTACCTTATCTGTTCTTACAGCGTAGGTTCAAGGTGTAGGTTTCAAGCAGCTTCCATTAGGCCTTCAGCTAAATGTAATCCTTCTTCCTGGTCTTTGCTGTTACAGTTTTTTTTTACGATCATTAATATAATTTTTGTCCAATCTGCCACATTTTTAAATTAGCCCAACATCAATCTGTTCAGGACCATATCATTAACACAATTCATGTAGTTTCCACAGTTTCCAATATGCAGTAAATGAATCCATTTCTAAAATCCTAAATGTGTTTTTACAATACCAAAGTTATTTACAAATGCTTGCACACAGCATGTCAGAAATTAAGTCCTGGGCTGATAACATTTCTAATTCAGAATCAGAAATACTTTATTGACTTTATTGAAATTCTTGTCACAATTGCACACTTGTCAAAGGTAGATAGATAAAGAGAATATAAATACAAGAGTATAAATATAAAATATAAAGACAAATATAAGGGATTGTGGGTATGTACAATATTTACATTATTAATAATTGTTATGGTGAACCAAAAAGGACTAGTGAATAAATAGCAGCAGAGAATATTGCACATTAATTATTAAACAGATAATATTGCAAAAAATAGATAATACGGTCCAGTTTAAAAACTAAGTGTCACTTAGAGGGAGGAGTTATAAAGTTTGATGGCCACAGGCAGGAACTGTCTCGCTCTGCGGTGCATTTTGGGGGAATAAGTCTTGCACTGAAAGTGCTCCTGTGTTTGTGCAGCACGTCACGGAGTGGGTGGGAGACATTGTCCAAGATGGTGTGTAGCTTAGACAGCATCCTCCTCTCTGACACCACCGACAGAGAGTCCAGCTCCACCCCCACAACATCACTGGCCTTGCGGATCAGTTTGTTGAGCCGATTGGCGTCCGCTACCCTCAACCTGCTGCCCCAGCATGCAACAGCAAACAGGATAGCACTGGCCACCACAGACTCATAAAACATCCTCAGCATCGTCCTGCAGATGTTGAAGGACCTCAGCCTCCTCAGAAAATAGAGATGGCTTTGGCCCTTCCTGTAGAGGGCTTCAGTGTTCTTGGCAGAGTCCAGTTTATTGTCAATGTGTACTCCCAGGTATTTGTAGTCCTCCACAATGTCCACAGGGACCCCCTGGATGGAAACAGGGGTCACTGGTGCCTTTGCTCTCTTTAGATCCACAACCAGCTCCTTAGTCTTTGTCATGCTGAGCTGCAGATGGTTCTGCTCACACCATGTGACAAAGTCCCCCACCACACCTCTGTACTCAGCCTCGTCTTAAGTGAACATATCATTGAAACATTGAGAAATAGCTGATTGCTAATGAACTCATAAGGTAGGTACAGACCCCTGAGAGTACCTCAGGCGTGAAAATTCACACACTTCAACCTCTAGGGGGCGCTACAAGCGAAGTCAATAAGTTTGTGCTTGGAATTCCTGTATACGAAGGCACATATCAAAAACCTTATATCCAGGCATTTGGGGGATCGAACTGAATCTCGTGGCATAGGCCACGGCCATTTCCATTTTTTTCCCCACAAAATCGGGAAAACTGAAAATCCTATTGTAATTAACTCTTCCGAAGTGGGAAGTCCCACCAGCACCAAACGTGGCACGGACCATCTCTGGACCAAGCTGATAAACGTTAGTGGTCCCCGGATTATGGAAAAAAACTGTTCGAATTCTAACATAAAAATATAAAAATATAATTGTAAAAGTTGTTTACACAAAACACAAAAAATAGGAAGTGATGTCATATCTTAGGTTTGGAATGAAACCTAATTGTAACCACAACCGGGCACTGACATGAAACGAGCCGAATTGTTCAGGATGGTCTCCAATTACCTTTAAGATGAAACTCTGGTCATTTTTTCACCATGGGCCCCCGATGCCATGTGCAACATTTGATGCAATACGGACAACAGGTGGCGCTGTTACTGCAAATCTATGTCAATGGTGCACGAAAATCTCATTTGAATACGTAGGATGTTGACATTACACCAGGACTCTCATTCGTCACTCCGCAAGCCCGTGGCCTCATCCGCGGGGGGCCGAGGATTGGTGTAGCATTTTTCTCTCTGTCCATTGTGTTTCACTGCAATTGTATACTTGAAAGTATTTTTACGCTTTTGTTACTTCTGTAATTCAGGTGCTTACAATTTTTTTCTGCTGTACATTCTATAAAGTAAAGATGACTAATTCACTTTTACATAATTTGTTGCCAAAAATGCACATATTCAACCCTCAAGCCAAAAAGTTTGTGTGGTTTACAGTAAAAGGAAACTGAATTACAAAAAACAATGCATTTCATTTCATATTGTCTATTGTATGCAGATAGAACTGAAACATGAAAAGTAATGGAGTTTTTGTAATGCCATAAACTGTTATTATTTCAAAAGTCGTTCTGCTTTGATTTATTGATCTGTTCGTCTTGGCAAGAAAACGTGTTAGTGTTTTGGCAGAATCTTTTGATTTTGAATTTTGGTTTTGATAGAGTTAGTGTAAATATAGAACATTTCTTGCATTTGAAAAAGTAGAAATAGTATTAAATTAACAAAATGTGGTTTGGAGCAGAAAATGTGCTTATTTGGCCAGTTGTGTGAGGTTAATAGTAAAAAACTGTAATCAAGTATAGTTCCCAATTGTTCATTTTTGTGTTTTTATGTATTTTACAGGAGATAGTAAGCCAGGCTGTACATTAGAATTCCCACCAAGAGCAGCACTAGGCGACAGAGGCAAGGAAAAACTTCCTTAAGAGGCAGAAACCTTGAGCAGAACCATGGCTCAGGGTGGGCGGCCATCTGCCTTGACCGGTTGGGGGTGAAGGAGAGAGGGAGAGAGAGAGAGAGAGAGAGAGAGAGAGAGAGAGAGAGCAAGAGAGAGCGATAGCCATAAAGAGGGAGAGAGGGATAGGGGAGGTATGGGGGAGCAGCCTACACAAAACACATACAGACTGAATGAATAATGGTACAGATATTTATAGTAGTGTTTATGATAATCATCATAATGTTGATGATAATAATAACAATAATAGTAACTCTAGGACTAGTACTCATAGTTCTCGTCTCAATTTGTTGATGCTTTCAGACAGTGTGACAAAGCTAAGCATTTTCCAAGCAACACAAAGGAGGCTAACCCTAACTGCGAGCACATCGGCTGTGAGGCCAGTGTGCACAGATGAAGGAGTAGCCGGTCGACATGCATAAAGTCAGTGACTTAGGTTTAAGTACTAACATTTCTGATGGTTGTGGTAAGGGTAGGGGGCTTAGGGGGGCTGTCAACACATTTAACACGAATGTAGCTAGCTAGCTAGCACTAGAGCAGAAGACAAGATGCCCCAGAGGGTCTCATAAAAACACATCTGGAAGCGTCTCATAGAGACGCACTGCTGAAGGGTACCTTTGGCGTCAAATAACTATGTTTTGTCACTTTTTCTGAAAGCGTTGGTATTGTACGCCCTGAGATGAGAATGGTCTGTAATAATTGTAGCAGAGGGGGTCGAGCAGGAACACGGGGGCAGCAGGTGACCCGCAGCCACAGATCCAGACTCCACAGCTCCAGAGCCAGAAACACCTGCAGGAAGTGATAGGAGGAGAGAGGAGAGGGACGAGAAAGCACAAGACTACCAGAAAGGGGAGAAGTTGTGTTAGTAACATGCATTACATTACATGCAGACCAGGCACAGTACCAACGGTCGGTGTTTGATCCCTCTGGCTGGACGATCTGCTGGTATTTCCTTGCGCCTGGGTCATTCCAGCATACTGAAATCTGTTTCTGTTGGGGTTTCCCAAAGCAGTTTTTCAGGTGTGCTGCTACACAGCCCTGTCCCGTCCCCATTTTGGTTTATCAGACCATATTTCTTTGCTTCTTCAGCCCACTTACACCCAGCTGATTAAAAGGGTCAAGCCAACAATTAAAACAGTGAAAGTGTGGACAGATGAATCTACAGCAAAGAGAGACATATGAACCTTGAGGAATATACATTTTAATTTTTAATATATTATTATAACACAAACATGTTACTGTTATTATTTTGCTTATCTTTTATTAACACACACAAACACAGCTTTAACTGTTTTATTTACTTATTTAATTAAATGTCTGAAATAAATTGTTCTTATGTAATTTATACGTAGCTTTGATAATATTGTTGTTATACATTCATGCCAATAAAGCTGATTTGAATTTAAATTTGATATGTGGCAGGCCATCAAAAACATCACAGGCTACAAAAGCAGGAGCTCCCCCATCATGTGTGAGACCACATCACCAGATGAACTTAACACCTTTTATGCTCGCTTTGATCTTCTCAAAAGAGATTCAGCTGTAAAGTCTACTCCACATCCAGGGGAACAGGCACAGTCAGTATCCACAGCAGATGTGAGGAGAGTCCTGCTGAGAGTGAATATGAGTAAATCAGCTGGGCCTGATAACTAAAAACCTGTGCCAATCCGCTAGTTGATGTTATTACTGACATTTTCAACAACTCACTGTCTCAGGAGAGGGTTCCCACCTGCTTCAAGACAGCCACCATCATTCCTGGACCTAAAAGGTCTGCAGTGTCCAGTCTGAACGACTACCGCCCTGTGGCTCTCACCCCCATTTTGATGAAGTGCTCTGAGAAACTGGTTCTTCAGCACATAAGAAACAACATCCCTCACCAGTTTGTTTTCAGAACCAACAGATGCACAGAGGATGCCATCTCCACTGCCCTCCACTCAGCCCTCACACACCTTGAGAAAAACAGCACCTACATCAGAATGCTGTTTGTGGATTTCAACTCAGTATTCAACACAATCTCCCCATGAAACTGATCAGCAAACTCAGGACTCTGGGTTTAAACATAACACTCTGCAACTGGGTATTGGACTTTCTCACAAACAGACCCTAGTCAGTTTGGATTGGCGGACTCAACTCCTCCACTCTAGTGCTCAACACTGTGTGCTCAGCCCCCTCCTGTTCACGCTGGACACCCACGACTGCATCCCCTGACATGGAGAGAACTCTGTTGTGAAGTTTGCAGACAAACACCACCATCATCGGCCTGATTTCAAACAATGAGACTTCATATCGGGAGGAAATTCAAAATCTTGTAGAGTGGTGCTCAGAGAACAACCTACTGCTCAACGTCAGCAAAACTAAGGAGCTGATCATTGATTTCAGGAAAAAGGAGATAAAGACACACTCTCCTGTCTACATCAGTGGAGCTGAGGTGGAGCAGGTGAACAGTTTCAGGTTCCTGGGAATCAGCATCACAGAGAAGCTGACATGGTCGTCTCACATCTCCACACTGGTGAAGAAAGCTCAGAAACAGCTGGATTTCTTAAGGAAGCTTAAGAAGGCCAAATTCCCACGCCAAGTTCTTGTCAGCTTTTACAGAGGAGCAACAGAAAGCATCCTGACTGGAAACCTCACTAACATGGGATGTGCACGGCCCAGGACCATATCATTAACACAATTCATGCTGTTTCCACAGTTTCCAATATGCAGTAAATTAATCCATTTCTAAAATCCTAAATGTGTTTTTACATACAATACCAAAGTTATTTACAAATGCTTGCACACATATATAATTTGCTCCATCTGATATAGGTCCCACACTTTTTGAATCAATATATTATATGTGGGAGGATGTGGTTTCAGCCATCTAATTCTACATTATTTGCATTCCTCTGCCTTCCTGTCTATATCCTCCGGTATTGCTCCCAATTATGCTACTGTAGGGCTTTATGGAATATCCTGTTTGAAAACCTGTTTGAGGGCATCAATTACTTCTTGCCAGAATAGACTGAGCTTAGGACACAACCAGAATATATGAGTGTGATTGGCAACTTATATTCCACAGTTCCTCCAGCACGAACTAGGGTGTGCTGGGCTCAATTTGGCTGTTATTTCTGGTGTTCTGAAAAAGCTAGTGATTATTTTCCATTTGAATTTCCTCCAAGTGTTTGAATGTATTTGTGACTAAGTGTGCTTCAGTGCACATCTCCTTCCAGGTGTCCATTGATATAACTTTGTTCACTTCTAGCCTCCCATCTTTATCTTTATCTTTAGCTGTAAGGAAGTATGCTTATTCATAGATAAAAATGTATAATATAATTTACTGATGATTTTCTTGTCTCCACTGCCCATTTATATTTCAGACTTTTAATTTTTAAATATTTTTTAAAGAATTGTTCAAATCAAACCACCAGAAGCTGAGATATCCAGACTTTTAGTCTGTGTTATTTTAAATCATAAATTGCCCATTACATGCCCCCAATTAGCAACCCAGGTTTCTGTTATATATTTGTCTCCAAGCATTAGATTGCAAAACCTAAATTACATCACTATGACATCATCAGAGCTATTTTCTCAGACTTTGACAGAGGTCCAAAGTAGGGATGCACCGAATGTTCGGCCACCAAAAACAATTGGCCGAAAATAGCAAAAATAGCACTTTTGGTGTTTGGCCCAATAAGTTAAAACACAGATTAAATTTTACCAAACAATTACATTGACATGTCGGCAGCGTGGAAGCATTTTAAAGTGTCCGAGAAAGATGCAAAAATTGCTGTTTGCAGACACCGTTGTGCTGAATTGTCTCCAAGCACATCCACTCCATCTGTGGCTGACTTCTTAGAAAAGTCAACAAACAGTCTGACCCACTTTGAGTGTTCCTGTCACTCGTTTCTGAGAAGGCGATTAAGCTACCCGCACCTAAATTTGGAGTGCACACATATTCAAGCCTTTATGGTAAATCCACTGAAATGGATCAGTTTGAGCTGACAGGCAGGGAAGCAAACCAGTCTTCATTTTCTCTCTTTACAAAGACAAGTGTTGCAGTATGAAAGTCCTACCTGAAGAGAGGCCATGAAGTCTTCATGTTACGAGAACCACATACAACACGTTAATTATCAAATTGGGTCGGACTTGATGAATTTAGTGTGAGGATCCACATGTGATAACATCCGGTTTTCAAAATAGGGTGTCTGTACAGTATGGAAATAAGATTGATTGGATTATATTCACAGAAAATATAAAACATATTACATGTGCACATTAAAAATAAATAGACACATGTCATTTTCTTTACCGGACCCTCTTTGGCCTCGGACCCACCCACCATAGTCTCTCCAAATTCTGTGGGAAACAATGAGTAAAAAGCACATTTTGACTATTTAATTTATGCAATGGTAAAAAAAAAAAAAAAGGCAAAAATGTGAATGTACTTGTTGGTGTTTGGAATTCTGCAATTGTTGTTATAATAATCGGTTTCGGCTTCAGCCAAGAATTTTCATTTCGGTGCATTCTTAGTCCAAAGATAAGACAACTGAGTAGTAGGCTACTTTGCATCTGTAATAAATTGAACAAAATTTGTAAAATTGGTTGAGTATCCCTTTAAAGGACAAGAAACTTTCTCAACAAGAAACATCTCTTGATATGGCTAAACTCTTCACAGACCCTGTATGTGAAAAACACAGGTAGTGGCCTTTAAGAGAAGGTAGATTATTACTTGTGTTATAATTGAGGCAGTGCTGGCTTAATTAACTGGGCAGTGTGTGTAACAAGCTGAAGGGGGTTTGGAGAAATAAAAACAGCAAATTAATTAGCTGACCATCTGCCGTCTATGTGGGCAATTCAGCTGTAGGTGGAGAGTGAGGAATACATAAAATTGTGGGGCATAATTCTTGCTCATCCACAAGCAACTGTTAATTTGCTTTTTAGTGAGGCTGAATGGCCGCCTCTGTTGGATCCCAATTTATCATCAGCTTGATTCCAGCATGAAAGGAAATGTGTTGCTTTTTCACGGGACCCTCCAAAGCACAGAACCGCACAGCTGGTCTGTATAAGCTACCCAAGACACTGACTGATTAACTTACTGCAGGTGCATTTGCCAGCATGAGCTAGCTCAGGCTGAGCAGCAGTTGCTCTTCATCAGCAGCATATCTGAGAGCCTCTTAAAAGTGTTACCCACTAGGTTTATGTAATACTATTATATCATATAATAATAATTATATAATAATATAATAATACTGGAATTTCAAAGCGGTTTGGAGGTGAGTTGTATAATGATTGATTACAAGGATGATTTTGGTACTGTGTGCATCTTTTTCTGTGTGAGTAAATTTGTGTGTGGTACTGGTGTGTGCTTTGTTCAAGTTCTTATTAGCACTTCCTAATTTTAATCACCCATGTCCTTTTCATTCCCTGCCAAATCATAATCTTCCAAGAAGCTGGATAGAAACAGCCCATAAAAGCTTGTCCCACGACCCCCCTTGTTCCATAGCTCAACTATGGAAACCACTGCATGTGCACCTCAATAGTTTATAGACTCTCTTAAGGGTAGACTTGGAGCTGAGGACTCCCATATGGAATCCATTACACAGTTGCAAGAAACTGATTTGCTTTCAACTCCCCTCTTGGTGTGTAGGCAAGCGAGAATGGAGGGAGAGGTCATACACGTGTTTTCGTGTAAACAGAGAGAAACCCCATGGCAAATTAGGGTATTGAGGGATGTGTGGAGTGCACCTATTCCTGGAGGCTTCATGACTGTGTCTGCAGATAAGAAGGTGTGTAGCGTTTATTAAATGGAAGCACTGACCCTGCAGAGGTCAAGGTGAGCCTCTGTGTGGTCTTTTTCTAACACACACACATCTGGATCGTATGAGACACTTCAAACACACAATTGCAAACTCAATATACCACACATGCTCTTTTTAAAACATACACTTGGTCAATCTTACAGAGAAGATCTGACTTTACATAATATTAAGGTATAGACCTGCATATTTGATATATTTAAATAAGTGCTGTTTTATATCACATAGGGATGTAACTTCCGCCATCTTTGGTTGTATCATATGTTACTTTGTAGCACCCTGCAGTAACATTCTTATTGTATCTATAGCTGTTTGAGGTAGCTGTTACATGTACAGCAGCCTACCTGCGTACAAGCACCTCTGGGCAGGTGGATCTACTGTATAGTAACCTAAAAATGGGTTGGCATTGGTCAATTTTAGACAGTCACTCTTATATTCACAATGTTACATTTTTTGCATGTAAAAAAGCAAATTAGCATGTGATGGGATCTAGCGACTTTTTGACCAGGTTTTAGCTCATTTCCATTGAAATGTACAAACTGTGCCCAAAACAGCATTAAACCTGGGAAGAATGCCTGTCTTAGAAATGTGCATTCATTTTTGAGCATCTTGTAGACTACATGAAAAAAACTGACTGCTTGACTTTTGTCTGATGTTTTTGGGTAACATTTTTAGAATTTTAGAAAAAAGGTGATACAAATGTTTATCACTATGCCTTCTTCCACTTGCTGTAAGGTATATTCGCCGTATGGCATTTGCCAAAAACAGAGGGCAGTATGTGCTGCAATGATGATACCTATGATACTTTGTCTCCTCTGAGTAGGACTCTTGTGATCATAACTATGTTTTTTCAAACAAATGAAGGTGATGATGTCAACCTACCTTATGCTAATAGTGTTGGATTGAATGAACAGATGCAGAAAGGAAGAAAGCAAGGCTTCACAGTGCATTGCATGTCAACCATAACAGTTGACCTTAGCATTCTGCTGCGTTGTGATAGTGGCAAAGGTCATGCAGAGATGGAATGAGTTTTAGGGTTTAGAACCAGGGCACGTCTGACTGTGTCTAATAGTGTTCAAGTCAGGGGTAATGGCCTTTACCTCTCTGCCTGGCCAGCGCTGCAGCACACAGACAGAAGATTAGACGCCGCCTCCTCTTCCTCACCTTGAACACAAGCAAACACCATACACACTTGCCCTTTTACCCACACACACAAACACACACAAACACACACATCCAACACACATACACTCTACAATGTTCTTATATCCTCTCACCTGCGTACTATATGAACACACACACACCGACTTTTACGTACATATGTATACACAAAAGTAAATACTGTATCTGTTTATTCACATACATGGACTTGCTACACATAGTACATATACACACAGATATGCATGTACACATTCATGAAAAATATTTATACATAAAGAAGTATTGAGTGCACATACAAACACACACAAATACTACATCTTACAAACACGTGCTTGTAATTTAAATGAGTTAGATATTACTACATTGATATATATATTGATATATCACATTCAAATGATATATACATAAATGTCCAAACACAAATATAAATAAACGTACAATCACAGACAATATACGGACATGTCAACAAACACTTAAGCATACAGACATACAAATGCACACTTAGAGCTGGCAACCCAATAAAACCAGCTCATACAAGCTGCACACAATCTATGCTATCTATGAAAGTTTGTTGTTGGAGTTTTCCAGTCCCTAGTACAGTAAAACTAGCAAATAATAGCCCGGGCTATTATTTGCTAAAATCACTGAATTGACCCTGCCTATATTTGGGACAGGCGTCCATATGGGACAGGCCTTTAATTCCTTTTGAACAAAACAAACAGAATAATACTTGTATAAAAATGATCGAATAATATCAAATACACGTAGGCTAATTCATTTGATATAGCGCCGATAGACAGCTTGTGCGCTTTTATTTTGAAGGCAGCAACTAACGAAAATAACAACACGGTGCAGGAAGAGAGTAGTGTGGCAGAAGTTAGCAGACAGAGAGCGATGGACTTTGATTCTTTTGATCGGTGGACCCTTACAGACTAAAGGAATTTAAATAATCAAGGAATAGATACATTTGGACTTAACGAGCGGACTTAACGAGGCCTCACAGGTAACAGCATTCAGCACTTTTTTCCCTTTCCTCTCATACCATGAAGGTTAAGAATTAGACTTTGGGGCTTGTTGTTTGTGTTAAATGAACTGAACGTCTGAATTGTGGAGAATTTAACTGATCTAACGATGTTCAGCATGTCCGTACTGACACATTGATCATACGTTTAAACATTAATATTTGTGTTCACGATCTAATCAGCTTAGAAGCAGCTAAAGCGGGTGACCCCGCAGGGTTTAAGAGGTTTAATATATCCAAAGAACTTCAATAAAAACCAGACCAGGCGTTTAATGGAGGCAGGCGTTTATTTGTCAAAATGTGTTCCCAAACTAGGCCAGTAAAGGAGGTAGTATTTGGGACTCGGCTATTAATTGATGTTTTACAGTAGCCATATATTTCTTAGTGCAACTTTGTATCCGTTTAAGTGCAACTTTGTATCCGTTTATGTTGCTTAATGAAAACTGGTAAGATAAGTTTGGGTCAGACGAGATATTTAAAAGACTCACAAGCACACAGTATTTGAAATCACATCCCATTCATTGGAAATTTTCCAAAGCCCTTGTGGCCCTGTTATGGTTTGGTGTTTCTTGTGATTTCCTGTGTGTGTGTTCCTTTGAAAGCTTCCTCATGTGTCTTTGTGTATTTCACTCCCTCTACTCCTCTGGTGTATTTAAGTGAGTGTCTCCCCATTTTATGTTGTCAGCCGTCTTAATGTCAAGCGTTCCACGCAGTTGTTTAAGTTTCCCTGTGTGCTTTGGATTTTCTGACAGTGTTTATAGACTATTTGGACTTTGATTTTTTTCCGCTTCTTTGTTTGGATTTGTTTGTCTTGCGTTGGGCTGCATACCTATTTTTGACCCTTACCTGTCCCCTCTCGCCATAAACCTGCTCACCTTTTTGTTTTATTATTAATAAACACTATAAACGGAAGCTGGTCTGCCTGGTGTTCTGTGTCTAAATCCCCTGTTTCCTGTGTCTGACAGAAAGATCTGACCACGTTATGGACCCAAGCAGACATCCAATTTTCATTAGAGGATTTTGAGGTGATGAGGCTCGCCTCAGATAAAGTTTCTGGTGTTCTGTTCCGTTTAGGCTACATCTACATTTGAAGAGACAAAAACACCAGGCCCTGGGTTTTGGAAGCTCCATGTGTGTTTGAACTTTTATTCAATATTGACCATATGAAAAGAACCACTCTTTTCCACCCTACCAGGCTGAGCTTAGCATGGAACCTGCCACCCATACCCATAGCATATTCTTCAGCTAGTTTCCCAGTCTACAAGCTTCCAGCAGGCTTGCAAACCAGTCTTCATCCTAGCCTGCTAGTAACCAGCCTTCATTCCAGTTTAACTGCAAACGTTTTTTGCTCCTGAGTTGCAAATTACTTTAACTCCTGCGCTGCAGCAATCCTCTCTGTCAGAATCGCAGCTGTCCTCAGTTTTGGAGCTACAGCAACCTCCCACTGCTGTGTGTTGGGAGTAACACATTACAAAAGTAACGCAATCACAGTAATGTATTTCTTTTTGCTGTAATGCAGTAATGTGATGTGTAACACATTACTAAAAAAAATCAGTATTATTACACCTGTTAAAATCTCAGTAACGCACTTTTTTTTAATAATTCACGAACACCACGAACCATTTCAGCACCAAAAAATTCATGAGTAACGTTATTTCCTGTTGCTGAAATCCGATGGTTGAGATTGTAGGCAGGGTGAAAACTACGGGAAAGCTCAGCTCCTCAACAAGATGGTATCTCCCCTGATGGATCATGTGTAAATAGATTTCTATAGGCAATGTGTTTTCTTTAACAATATATTATCATGATTAGAGAGGCTGCCGTCAGTTCATCCTGACCTATCCTGTTGAAGTGTCAGGAGATTGAAATAATCAATGTTGTCTTAATGGGGAGACGATTCATCCTATTTTCCTATTTAGCTGAACTTTAGTCATCTTATTACATTAGCTAGTAGTAGCTCATTATTATGCATGTTAGCAAGACACAAGTTAACTGTCTTTGTCTTTTGGCTAATTAGCTGTAAACTCGAGGCACTGGTAGCTGAAGCCCCTTTTCCACTGCAAGGTACCAGCTCGACTTGCCTCTCCTTGACTCGCCTTTTTTTGGTTTTACACTGTGGAAAAGTTGTACCTGTACCTGCCACCAGGTACTTTTTTTCGTATATCACCTCCGTTGAGGTTTCAAGCGAGCTGAGGCGATACTAAAATGTGACATGAAAACACAGCAGACTGCTGATTGGTCAGAGAGAATTGTCACTATTCACTGCGTCATCATTGCGCATGCCTGACAGAGGCCAGCAACAGAAAGTTTTATATTTTGCAATTTTCATGTTATTTCATCACTAAATCCACTTCTGAGAAATCTACTGTGTAGATTTCCAATATTGACAGTTTTATGAGAAGTGATGGCAGAGTAAAGATGCTTGTGCTTTTTTTCGGAGTTGTGGAGCTCCGCAAGTGGCGGCGAACTTCAGCAGCCTTGTGTGTCCCTGTATTCACTGTCTCTCCTGCCTGACTCCCAGTCCAGCTGCTCTCCAATCAATGACTTCCAGTCCTGCTGTCCTGTTGCCGGTCTCTGGTCCCGCACTCCAGCTATCAGACTCTGGTCTTGGTCTTGAATTAGGTTGCCGGCCTCCTGCCTGACCTCCATATATACCTTTTTTGTGCATGTAATAGGTTTGAAAAGTGATAAAGCCAAGTCCAGCCCAAAGGGAGTTCCCATCTCCCACAGAAAACTCTGCTCTGAACTGCTTGAAAACAGCTCATCCATCAATCCAGCCGCTTCCCTTTCATCCCTGTGATGTCACATGAAAGGCATAAAAGCTAAAAGAGCCTCATTTAACGCTTGCCAAGTGGCTAGTCCAACACGCCCTCAAAAAAACCCACTGAGCTGCAGCACACACCTCCTCTCCCTGCCAAACACTAGCTACCCTCCAGGCAGTCAGTGGACATAAAGTTGTTCCTGTGATGTAGAGACAGAGCTCAGTTAAAACTTTATGGATGAAAGATACATGTGTTACAGATTAACTCACCACTCACCACTCAGAAACTCTTGCTCCAGTATATGTTGCCAAGCTGGTCGGCAATGCTTCTGATTGGCTAGTAGTCCTTAACTAGGAACTGCGCATATGCAACTCCCAACAAAGATCATTTAGACAAGATGTATCACTCCATAGCTAAAGTGAAGCAGGGGCAGACTGGCACAAGAATTCAGACGAGGACTTTGACTCGACCCCAGACCACCTTGTTCACACAAACCACCAAACAGCAAATTTTTGTGGACTAACCTTTTTATATACATTCTATGCTTGGGAAATGCCCCCGCCCCATCTTTAATTTACTTGTGTTAATTGTGTTCAATTCCTGGATGTCTATGAGATCATGATTATATTATCTTATCCCATAGACACTCAACATTTGAGCCACAATAGCACAATATATTTGACATAAACAGCAATATTAAATAGTTTTAAAAAAGCCCTGTCCTAAGCCATTTATTAGTTTCTGATTCTGATGGGGGGGAAACTACTATATCTCTGAACTCTCACACATATATGCTATTCTATGTGATCTCAGTCCTGCCTCCACTGAACCTGCTCTGCCTGATGTTCTGCATTTGTTCACCCCTGTTTCTGGTGTCTACACTTGAGCTGATAATGACCTCATCAACAAATGGATTCCCTTATGTATGTCTAATCTAAACCTTCTCCAACGAAACAAACTCCATATGCTGAAGGCTATAACTTGAAAATTCACAGAAAACTCCAACTACTATTTCTAACCCCTTAAATCTACTTCGGCTATGGCTGTGCCGCGGTTGCCAGAGCTAATTGCTCTGTCAATGCCTGTGAGTCCACCAGACGTAGGCGCATGCCAGAAGCGTCTCTCTGCTCCGCTTCGCAGAGAATAGGTAGCAGGTCTATTTTTCCCGCTAGCTGTGTCAAGCAGCACAGAGCAGGCAGGAAATCAGACACAGATGTAAATATAAAATGCACCTTTCTAGTCTTTGCGACTACTCAAAGCTACAGCTACACTACATCTGCATTCACCATTCACTCACATTTATACACTGAGCCTAAGTGCTCAAACAGAGACTAACATTCACACACTGGTGGAATAACCAGGGGCAATTCGGGGTTCAGTATCTTGCCCAAGAACACTTCGACATGCAGCCTGGAGGAGCCAAAGATTGAACCGTCAGCCTTCCAATTAACAGGGAACCCGCTCTACCTCCTGAGGCACAGCGGCGACAAGTGGGCATAGAGAATCTGGTCAATTTTCAAAATAAATCACTACTGGAGACTACTGATTGTAAAACAACAATAAACATGGTTAAAACCGACACAAAAATAAATCATTTACTCATATCATAGAGGAAGCAAAAAATGCTAACATTGTTTACAAATCAACAAAATCTAAACTTGTCAGCAAAATCAGGCCGGCAAAATGCTCTGATTCTGAAAGGCTCGTGGGAAATGCAGCCTGAAGTGGACAGAACAAAACTGGGTCTCAGACAGCTGTGACAAAGGTAGTAGAAGCACAAAAATGACAAGTCAGTAATGTGGGTTAGGCTGCATCCTCCGCTGCTGAAACACTTCTGAGAAGCTTCCAGTGGACATTAACGCCGGGCTATAGACGCATCAAAACCGTGGTGCAGCCGTAGCGCGCCGTAGCCGGAGTCAGTAAATTCCTGGCGTAAGGTTAATAATGAACATTAAAGCTCAACCATTCATTGTTTTTCTTTTGTCTTTGTTTTTGTTATTTTATGCCTATTTTTTGCTTAGATAATCAGCTGCTCCTTTGCATTTTCTCTGCATTTTTGTCTCTTTTTTTTTTTTTTTTTTGGGCATTATACTGTAAACTGTAGTAGACTTTTATTGGGAACATAATTTCCAGGAGCCCTGCGATGGGTTGTGTGTGCCCCACCTTTCGCCCAGTGTCGGCTGGGATTGGCTCCAGCCCCCCTGCGACCCTGTACGCAGGATAAGCGGTTGACGATGGATAGATGGATAATTTCCAGGAGAAATTGCTTGAAACTAATATGCTCCTTTTATCTTTTGTCAAAAACCCACAGGCCACACAAAATGTAAAACAAAACCATACACACATATAGTTGTTCATGCAATATGTATATATGTATTATATATTATATATAATATATATATAACCCTTGCACCTTTACAACATGCATCAACATGCAAACAATACACAAAAATGCACAAAAACTGTGGGTTGAACAGCTTAACCACACACATCCACACACAACAAGCACTGACATGCCAGCTAACAGTGCTGCAGCCGCTGATCTACATCTGGTAACGAGGATCCTGCCCTGCTTCACCTGAAGGGATTAAACATTCCTGTGTCATCAGTCACAGTGGGCAGGAGCTCAACTACCTGTATGTCTAAATCCAGCCACACTGTCAAAATGCATTACAAAACTCACTGTCTGATAATTGATCACACGGAAGTGGAGCTTGAGGCAACGACCAGGCAGTAACAGATGAGTAAGTACTGTTAACAAAGATAACATCTGAAAACAAATCTCTCTTTATATCAGATGTGTATTGAGTATCCATGGCCTTTGGCTCTGATATTTTATGCTAACACTTAAGCACACACAATGTTGGCACTTATTGTTTTAGGTCTGCCCTAAGACATTGGATATTAAAACTGTTTTCAATTCTGCTAACAAACTGTAGAATATTAATACCAAGAATGTTAAATACCCTAGCTGTGGGAAATTTTCAGTAGCCATAAACTTTCTAGCTTGTCTTTTAACTTTAAATATTTTGCTTTCTCTGTATCTATTTTAGTTATTTATTTTTCACCATTATGTTATGATATCCCCTTTATTACATTTGTTCACCTAACCGACGCTTTTATCCAAAGCGACTTACAATTGCTATATATGTGTCAGAGCACCTAGGGGTTGAGTGTCTTGCTCAGGGAGACATTGGTGGATGTGTCACAGTGGGGGATTGAACCTGCGTCTCTCACACCATAGGCATAACATCTCACTTTGTAGGGCAAATACAGAGCATTTATATTTCTATTGCAAAATGCCAAGTAATCATTTGGACAAAATATTGTTTTTAATGTTCACTAACAACTTCATCAAGTATTTGACAAGAAAAAAGCTACTAAAAAGTCGACCACCAAAAAGTTCCTACAAAGTGAGTTGTTATTTCATGTTTGCAAGTCATAAGTGATTAGCTTTCATGTGAGGTGGTGTTTTAAAATGGAGGCTATTTGCTGCATATTTAATTTGAAAATTTATTCAATTCCATTGTCTTCTGTAACAGAAAATAATCATATAGATGGACAGCGTGTGTGTTCTTGAGTCCTTATGCTCAGCTCAGGCCTGACCCGTTGGAGGCCATCAGAGGCTGAGGTTCAGCCAGAGTTCACCGGCCTACTGCCACAACAAACACCCAGGGAGTCTGTTTCCATGTGTCACTCTAATGTGGAGGAGAGATAAAGTGCTGCTCACATCCAACCTTCTGTCTGCTGGGGCCAGACGCCAGGTCTGACAAGGACTGAAGGGATGAGTGTTTCTGTATATGTGTGTGTGTAATGTCTGTCTTAGGTGATTTCTACATTAATGTGTTTGCCATCATAAGGTCAACATTTTAATTTCTCCAATACTTTCTGATGGTTTATGGTACCAAATACCTGTAAAACATTAGCTATTCTTTTTGTTTTTTGTTAATTATCAAACATCAGCATGCTGATATGGTAAACTACCAGGGTTAACATGTTTAACATTATACCTGCATGCATCAGCATGTTAGCATTGTCACTGTGAGCATGTTAACATGCAAGTGTTAATGGCCTCACAGAACTTTGCACATCATTTCTATTGGTTTTTCATGACAACAAAAAACAGTAAAATTGTCAAGTCAACAATGTCATTTAATTGTACAACCTTATGTTGTAGAACAGTGATCATCAACTGCCGGCCTGCCAAAATCTTTTCATCCAGCTGAATAGCAATATTAATAAATTAGCAGTATTAAGGCCTTTTCACACAGGAAGCGATATTTGCGCCTTGTAATTAATTTTCAATGAGAACCGAGCAAGTAGGAAGGGAGGCGCGGGCATTCTGACAGGCAGAGCGAGAAACGGGCGTGTTCCTGTGAAAACTGTCACAGTCATGCTCGCCTCACACACATACTCTTTTTGAAGTGAACGAGAGAGCAGCACATTTCACTTTAAAAGGCTGGCCCTCAAGGAACTAAAAGGTTCCTTCACCCATTGTTGTGTGTGTTTCCACCGTGGTCTAAAGACTTGCGAAGATTAGGCAAATTTACCAGCTAACGTGGGTCTATACGTATAATATAATATATGATAATTTAAAATCATTCTTCTTACCTACAAAGCTCTTAATGGTCAGGCACCATCTTATCTTAAAGAGCTCATAGTACCTTACTACCCCACCAGAGCACTGCGCTCCCAGAATGCAGGGTTACTTGTGGTTCCTAGAGTCTCCAAAAGTAGACTAGGAGCCAGAGCGTTCAGCTATCAAGCTCCTCTCCTGTGGAACCAGGTTCCAGTTTGGGTTCAGGAGGCAGACACCATCTCCACATTTAAGAGTAGGCTTAAGACTTTCCTCTTTGATAAAGCTTATAGTTAGGGCTGGCTCAGGTGAGTCCTGAACCATCCCTTAGCTGCTATAGACCTAGACTGCTGGGGGATTTCCCATGATGCACTGAGCTCCTCTCTCCTCAACTTTCTCTCCCTCTGTATGCAACCTCATCCCATTATTGCATGTTACTAACACAACTTCTCCCCTTTCTGGTAGTCTTGTGCTTTCTCGTCCCTCTCCTCTCTCCTCCTATCACTTCCTGCAGGTTTTCTGGCTCTGGAGCTGTGGAGTCTGGATCTGTGGCTGCGGGTCACCTGCTGCCCCCGTGTTCCTGCTCGACACCCTCTGCTACAACAACTATTGTTACTAGTCCTATTACCCAAAAACCTATTGATGGACTCCAGACTGTCCAGAACTCAGCTGCCAGGCTTTTAACCAGAACAAAGAAATATGACCACATTACTCCTATTTTAGCTTCATTACACTGGCTCCCAGTATGTTTTAGAATTGACTTTAAAATTCTATTGATCACTTTTAAAGCTCTTCATGGCCTCTCACCTTGTTATATTTCTGACCTTTTAGTCCCATACGCACCAGCACGTACCTTGAGATCCTCGGGCAGAGGTCTGTTGTCTGTTCCAGAGTCTCGACTGAAAACTAAAGGGGACAGAGCGTTTGCTGTCAGGGCCCCGAGGCTCTGGAACAGCCTGCCCGAGGAAATCAGGTCGGCTGAGTCAGTGAACTCTTTTAAGTCCCTTCTTAAAACATACTTTTATAGGAGAGCCTTTCCCGATCTTATTTGACTTTATTTTATCCCTTTTATTGTATTTCACTAATTTTATATTAATTTTTCATGCTCTTATCTTGTTTTTTTTGTATTATTCTTTACACTTGTTAAAGCACTTTGTAACTTGTTTTTGAGAAGTGCTCTACAAATAAGGATTATTATTATTATTATTATTATTGTTATTATAATCATTAACATTACGACTGTTACCATTAACACTACTATAAATATCTGTACCATTTTTCATTTAGTCTATAGCAACATCACCTTTACTGTCTGTACCTCTGTGTGTATAATGTGTAGGCTGCCCCCCCCCCCCCAACCGGTCGAGGCAAATGGCCGCCCACCCTGAGCCATGGTTCTGCTCGAGGTTTCTGCCTCTTAAAAGGAAGTTTTTCCTTGCCTCTGTCGCCTTGTGATTTGGCGCTATATAAATAAAATTGAAAATTGAAATTGAGTATACGACGTATAAAGCAATAGACAGGCATCATTATTTAGTAACCATTATCCTGGAATATAATGAAAAACTATAGGCTATGTCTGACCATTAAACAAACTTTTTTTGTGTAGGAGTATAATAAAGAGACACACGATAAAGATCATTACAAATTTAATAACAAACTGGAAAAAGCCGTCAAATTCCACAGTGTAATGGATTAGACGCTCGTCTTACGTACTGAAGGTCCCTCACGTCTGTGTCTGCCTGAGCGTCAGAGGAACATGATTTTTTAAGGAGCTTTATTACCTTCTGTGATCTGAAGAAATCTTAAAACAACAACTTCGAACCCAGTATTTAGCGTAACTCCATCAGCTGTTAGCTGTAAACACACCGCTGCGCGCTGGCTGCTATTTCTGAGCAATACATTTAATGCCAACGTTTGATCTCAGACGGCTGACATACAATCTCAGGCGGACATTGGCGAGACTTGTGTTTGTTATCTGACTGTTGATTGTGATTTATTGATTTGCAAACAACGGTGGACAAGAGAGGAGCAGCTGTAGAAAAACAGCCAACAGGCTCAATTTAAAGCCAGTTGCCTCTACTCGACCATTCAGAAATTCACTGCAAGGCAAGCCACACCACCCCAAAGTAACGGTACTTTCGTAAAGTACTACCCCCAAAGCAGGGATATTTTAGGGGTAAAATAAAGACCCTAGAACTAAATTTAGACCCTGGTCCCTTCGGTGGAAACGCAATAAGTTCCTCCAAAGGTTCTTAGTTCCAGGGTATAGTTCCTTTGGTCGAAACGCAGCTAAAGTTGTGTCTGTAAATGAATTATGTTTGCAACATACAACATAATGCTC
This sequence comes from Micropterus salmoides, assembly GCF_014851395.1. NCBI lineage: Eukaryota > Metazoa > Chordata > Actinopteri > Centrarchiformes > Centrarchidae > Micropterus > Micropterus salmoides. Next base: position 32,970,169 of record NW_024040596.1, read on the forward strand.
TATATTTGGATGGTGAATGCAATTATCTTTACTATGGGAAATGTTCTAATTAAATTGTATTACATCTCACAAACTTCAGAAAGAAACACTTGAGAAAGAAACTACTTTGAAGTAATTGTTTTAGGTGTGTTCTATCTCAAAACTCCTACCCAGAGCAGCAAAATACATTATATCATACCAAAGCTTACCAAACTATTAATGACAAAATGTTTTTATTAACTGAATATCAGTTGTATCAGATTAAATGTGATAAATAGATTGATACATTTTTTTAAAGCTGCACAAAAGGTGATTAGCTAGAAGGAAACAAAACTAATATAAATGCAGCTTTTTGAGATATAATATCTTCCACGAGGTCAAAGCCTTTTTGATGATAATATCTGATGAGGTGCCATACATTTACAGTGGGGGAAAAAATGATTTGATCCCCTGCTGATTTTGTACGTCTGCCCACTGACAAAGACATTATCAGTCTATAATTTTATGGGTAGGTTTATTTGAACAGTGAGAGACACAATAACAACAAAAAAAATCCAGATAAATGCCTGTCAAATATTTTATAAATTGATTTGCATTTTAGTGAGTGAAATAAGTATTTGACCCCCTCTCAATCTGAAAGATCAGGTATCTTTTATACAGGTAAAGAGCTGAGATTTGGAGCACACTCTTAAAGGGAGTGCTCCTAATCATGTTTGTTACCTCTATAAAAGACACCCGTCCACAGAAGCAATCAATCAATCATATTCCAAACTCTCCACCATGGAGACCAAAGAGCTGTCCAAGGATGTCAGGGACAAGATTGTAGACCTACACAAAGCTGGAATGGGCTACAAGACCATCGCCATGCAGCTAAGTGAGAAGGTGACCACAGTTGGTGCGATTATTCGCAAATGGAAGAAACACAAAAGAACTCTCAATCTCCCTCGGTCTGGGGCTCCATGCAAGATCTCACCTCATGGAGTTGCAATGATCATGAGTGAGGAATCAGTCCAGAACTACACGGGAGGATCTTGACAATGACCTCAAGGCAGCTAGGACCATAGTCACAAAGAAAACAATTGGTAACACATTACGCCGTGAAGGACTGAAATCCTGCAGCGCCCTGCTCAAGAAAGCACATGTACAGGCCCGTCTGAAGTTTGCCAATGAACATCTGAATGATTCAGAGGAGAACTGGGTTAAAGTGTTGTGGTCAGATAAGACCAAAATTGAGCTCTTTGGCATCAACTCAACGCGCCGTTTTTGGAGAAGTAGGAATGCTGCCTATGACCCAAAATACCATCCCCACCGTCAAACATGGAGGTGGAAACATTATGCTTTGGGGGTGTTTTTATGCTAAGGGCACAGGACAACTTCACCGTATCAAAGGGACGATGGACGTGGCCTTGTACCGACAAATCTTGGGGGAGATCCTCCTTCACTCAGCCAGGGCATTGAAAATGGATCGTGGATGGGTATTCCAGCCGGACAATGAATCAAAAACACACGGCCAAGGAAACAAAGGAATGGCTCAAGAAGAAGCACATTAAGGTCTTGGAGTGGCCTTGCCAGTCTCCAGACTGTCGTCCTTGAAACCTTAATGACTTAAGAGAAGATCTGCAAAGAGGAGTGGGACAACATCCCTCCTGAGATGTGTGCAAACCCGGTGGTTTGCACACATTGTCTGTCTCCATGTTCTTCTGCTGTGTTGTCTGTCTCCCTGTTCTCCTCCTGTGTTGTCTGTCTCCCTGTTCTTTTCCTGTGTTGTCTGTCTCCCTGTTCTTTTCCTGTGTTGTCTCCCTGTTCTCCTCCTGTGTTGTCTGTCTCCCTGTTCTTTTCCTGTGTTGTCTCCCTGTTCTCCTCCTGTGTTGTCTGTCTCCCTGTTCTTCTGCTGTGTTGTCTGTCTCCCTGTTCTTCTGCTGTGTTGTCTGTCTCCCTGTTCTCCTCCTGTGCTGTCTGTCTCCCTGTTCTTTTCCTGTGTTGTCTCCCTGTTCTCCTCCTGTGCTGTCTGTCTCCCTGTTCTCCTCCTGTGTTGTCTGTCTCCCTGTTCTTTTCCTGTGTTGTCTTCCCCCTGTTCTCCGGAAGCATGCGGAAAGATAAATTAGTCTACAATATTAAACTTTTGTATATTTCTCACTTTCCTCCTGATGGTCCTACATCAATGTGTCATTACCGATGCTTTCAGACAGCATGACAAAGTGTAGTTATTTGATGCTATAGGTATCAAATTCCTTCAGCATCCGTATGAAATGCTGCAGTTTGCTAGGTTGCAGCAACACAAAGGATGCTAACCCTACCTGCTAGCACATCAGTTTACCCTTAGGTAAGGGGCTTTGGGGGGCTTTCAGTGCCTTTAACACCTACGTTGCTAGCTTGCTAGCTAGCGCTTCCGATCTGTATGAGAATCCCAGGGGCGTTTCATACAGATGCTGAAGGGCACCTTTTGTGAGAAATAACTACGCTTTGTCACCTCTAACGAGAATTAAATTGGAATTCCATAAATACCATTTCCAAACACCTTACACGTAACCCTGGACTCGTGTGATGTGGTGCTGAACCCTGGACTCAGTGAGATTGACGTGCTGAAGTGCTGTGGTAAGCATATTGACGTATTTCTGTTTCTGGTGCTTGTTTGTTGGTAGCGTGTTTTGCTGCTCTAACTAAATACAATGTGTTAGATTTTCAGCAGCTAACTGTCTGCTAAGCACTCATTCTAACAGTAGATCTGCCTAAGCACTCACAGTTCTTTCCATCTTTTAGCGATTCTCGTTAAATATCAAAGATGTTTTCGAAAGTTTTGGTAACTAACGCTACCATACTATCTCCCTCTTTATGTCCCCCCATCTATCTCTCTCTCTCTCTCTCACCACAAACCAGTCGAGGCAGATGGCCGCCCACCCTGAACCATGGTTCTGCTCGAGGTTTCTGCCTCTTAAAAGGAAGTTTTTCCTTGCCTCTGTCGCCTAGTGCTGCTCTTGGTGGGAATTGTTGGGTTTCTGTAAATAATATCAGGGTACAGTCTAGACCTGCTCTTTTATGAAAAGCGCTATGAGATAACTGTTGTTGTGATTTGGCAACAGGGGTGATTTTAGACCATTTTTAGGGGTGTTGAAGCGCCCCTAAATTTCATCTAAGCACCCCTAAAAAAATAATACAATAATTTATTATTATTTTCTGAAAATTATTTTTTGTCCTCTAACGTTAGATTTTGGAGAAGCAAGAGAAGGGACAACCAATTAGCCTACAGTTTCATATGGTTTTCTTATACACATAACACATAATCTTAACCACACCTTGGATCTCATCGTCTCTCTTGGACTTTCAGTTTCACAGAAATATCAGAATCTGGTATCTCAGATCACTTCCCCATTAGATTTGAGATCAGTGTTCCTCCACCTCCTAGTAAATCTGTGTCTTCAGCCTCTAGGCGTTGCTCTATCACCTCCTCTTCAGCTGGAGAGTTTGCTTCATGTTCTTGGGCTCTCAGTTTTATGCCAAGAATGGTCTGGTTTCTCCATCTTCCTCAGATAACATTCTCTCTGCATTGCATTCTGTAAGTGCTGAAATCCTAGACTCTATTGCCCCTCAAGTCTATTAAACCTAAATTTTAAAGTCTATTAAACCCCTGGCTAAACGATAACACAAGGGCCCTTAGGCAACACTGCAGACGAGCTGAATGAATGCGGAAGAAGGACAAGTTACAGGTTTCTTTGGTTTGATTAAGGGACAGTCTTGTAGAGAATCAGAAGGCTGTGAAGGTGGTGAATGGATTTATTGTCCATAAATACTGATAATACATACATTTTTCAGTTTCTAATGTTTTACTGAATGATCTGCGACTGCGCTGGCGGACTGGTCAGCAGCAGCAGAACGCTGCTTTGGTGTCTGTCAGTCTTGACAGTATTGAGGGGGATACGAGCGGCCCCTCCCAACTTGACTGATCCTCGTTGTTGCTGAATTCTGAGTGGCTCAACAGCGCCGATCAGAAGAGTTTACTTTCCATCTGGGGCGAGTTTGATCCAAAACCTTTTGCACCAGTTTGCTATGTTTTGTCGGGCCTGAATGTTACTACTAGACTGGATTACAGTCACTCTGTGTGACAAGTGCAACAGAGACGGTATATATGGCGTAAAGAAAGGAAGAGGAAAAAGAAATGTGTGGTGCCAGAAAAATAAGAATTAAGAAGAAAAAGATGGTGGAACAAGAGGCAGCTGAATGCACCAAATTAACCAACTGCTTCCTTGGTGGAAGTTGCTGTGGCAGGTGCAGATGAGGCAGGACCCAGCAGCAGAAGAAATAGGTGCACAATTAGTAATGCATATTAAAAAATCCCCCTCTCACCCCTTGGTGGTATGTGTCATCCTCAAGCTCGGGTCCTCTACGAAAGGCCTGGGAGTTTGAGGGTTCTGCGCAGTATCTTAGCTGTTCCTAGGACTGCACTCTTCTGGACAGAGACCTCTGATGTTTTACCTGGAATCTGCTGTAGCCACTCTCCCAGTTTGGGGGTCACAGTCCCCAGTGCTCCGATTACCACTGGCACCACTGTTGCTGTTACTTTCTACATCTTTTCTAGCTCCTCTTTCAGCCTTTGGTATTTCTCAAGCTTCTAGTGTTCCTTCTTCTTGATGTTGCTGTCGCTTGGGATTGCCACATCTATCACAGCAGCCTTCTTCTGCTGTTTGTCGATCAACATGATGTCTGGTTGGTTAGCACAGTCTCAGGGTGCTGGATTTGGGCTGAAACCCTCCACGCATTGTGAGGAGCTTTCTCGTCTTGATGTCAGTAGCCTCTATCTCCTCCTTCGGCCAGTTTATTATACCAGCAGGGTATCTGATGACTGGCAGGGCGTATGTGTTGATGGTTCGGATCTTGTTTTTCCCATTCGGCTGACTTTTCAGGACCTGCCTTACTCTCTGTAGGTATTTGGCTGTGGTGGATTTCCTTGCTGCCTCTTCATGGTTTCCATAAGGTATTTGTAGCTGTCCTGAACATCTGCAATGTGACCGTCTGGTAGTTCAATCCCCTCGGTTCTGATCATCTTCCCTCTTTTTTGATACCATGCGACCACACTTGTCCAGTCCGAACGACATTCCAATGTCGTTGCTGTAGATCCTGGTAGTGTGGATCAGTGAGTCGATGTCTCGCTCATTTCTGGCATACAGCTTGATGTCATCCATGTGGAGGAGTTCATTTGATTCCACAGCAACGGCACAGCATCGCTCAGTCTGTCTGAACCGCTCAGCGACAACAGCAGCCTGGTAACAGGTCTTGTCCAATCAGAAGACAGTGGGCTTTGAGAGGGGGAGCCTTAAAGAGACAGGATCATCTATAGCTTGTTTCTGAAAGAGGCTGAAATAAAGGCCTACATGAGGAGCCCGGGTAGAGGGTGTGTCAGAACCGTGACACAAAGACTGTGTACTTTTGTATTACCGTTACAGCCCTAGCAGTAGGTGACAGTCTAGTGTAAAAGCTGTAGAGCTGATGTTAGTGAGTATAGACTTGGCCGGTTGTTTTGTCCTGACATTATTTCGATATGGGCTTTGGTAAAAGGAATCTTAAGGGCAGTTGCAAAGAAAGGGAGGGCTGTTCTTTACTTTGTAAGTAACATTACGGTTGGAGCTAAATTACTGATCTGTTTCTGCTAACCACCTGCATTATTTGCAATTTCTGGCTCAATCTTTGGGTTGCGATTTTTAGACCTGAAAGCTAGAATAGAGCAGGATATTTAATCTTACAGCCACAAATAATTGGATGCTGACAAATACAAAGGGAAAGGAGACATTAAGCTCACATTCAAGACCTGCATTTATATAAGACATAATGTCACCATAGGGCATGCAGGTAAGGAAAATGCTATGTTTGCACAAATGAAAAATATATTTTAGTGTTATCTACAATCTCTGGAGGGCCTTTCAGAACTTAAATTTTTCTGTATGAGTTCTTCAGTAATGCCCTTCTTCAGCCCAGGAAGCAGGCACATAGGCTAGAATTTCTCAATCACATCTACATTTCACATAATGAAAAACTGCAGGGGTTCTCCAGGACTGTGCTCAGGATCAATAAACGATCTGGCATAGGATTCCCATGCAGGCTTATGCAGAGAGAAAATATATGAAACACAAAAACGCTAGCCAGCAACCAATTGGGGACTCTATGTGTGTATATATTCTAGATCCCATTGTCCTTCAGTGGTTTCGGTTCAGTGTATAGAGTCTGAGCCAAAAGCAACTGTTAAACCAGCCTCTTGATCACAGTGGCATTGCCTTTGATTGAATTTAGCATTCAGTGGCTAGATGTCTTGGAGAGCAGGAAGGTGCACTGATGAGCTGAAATGAAGTACTGAAGGACGTAAACACAGGTATGGGGCGATTACGTGAGTAACTGTTGCTGCCACGACTAAGATCTATTTCAGCACCGCTATCATAAGTATAAGTATCTATTTTTATTTTTTACCGCTATCAAAGCACCATAATCTGGCAAGAGAAAAGAAGTAACATGTTGTAAAATGCCTTTATGAACTTTATCTATTATGTGTTTTATAATGGACTGTGGTGCAGAAACAGTGACAATGTTATACACCCTTGGCTTACATTTTCCATGTTATCTGTCAGTGGCCAAGTCGCAGTAAAATATGGTTTTATTGAACAATTAAGTAAATACAATTCCCTAATATATAAATAACCTAATTTCTTGACTGGCTACATTCTGCTGTCTCAGATGACAATCTGACGATCTTTTGTCCTGTGTCAGCCACCGCAGCTATCCTATACTCATTTTGGGGGGACTAGACAATTGGTTGCAATTGCAAACACGATCAACAACAAGCTCACCAGCTAACGCCAACTACTTGCTAACATTATCCGGTACTATAGTTGTAACATTATGACTTCCACATTACAATACCAATCAGTTACATACCTTACTTATACCTGACTGCTGTCAGGTGATCAGTAAACATTTAGGTGCCACAGTGATGGAATAAGTAGGCTAGAACAGCGACTGATCAGTACAAAATTATCATTATCCTAGTGACGGAGTAGAGTCCAGTGGGCCAGTAGAAGTAGCCCGGAAAGCAGACTGTTATAAAGTGTGACAACAATCTCATTTATAATATTCAGTCTAGCTCACTAACCGTTTCATTATCATCCAAAACATTTAGCTGTGCTCACAATGCTGAGCCTCCAGTGAAAGACACAGAAATAGTAACGTTGTTTACTGAAAAGGAGACAGGCGAGCTAACGCCGATGTATCACGTCGGCTAAATGCAGTAAATGCAACATTATCATGTATTCAGCTGCATTAGTTCAACCTGCAGGTGATCAAAATATTACTGTAACATTGCATTAGGGGTTTACTTGAGTTTCCAGCATGTTGTGTAAAGTGATCTCCCTGTCTGTCTATAGCCTATAGCGGCTTGCTGCGCTGTATGAAAGGTAACGTTAGCCGACAAGGGGTTTGATTCGATCCACCTCTGAGCCTGGAACACTGAAGTAACAGAGAAGCCGCATGCCAGTGTTTTTGTGTTTATTGTGGGATCTCTGTATGAAAGCGGTTGTGTTTCAGATTATGCTTGCTCATGAGTTCAAGCGAGCATGCGTATAGCTCACACCTGGTTGCAATCTTAAAGGGAAACAAGTTATATAACCAGGCGAGGCAATGACCTGTGTTAACATCTGTGAGGGGTTTCAATGCTGGATAAATCTTAGAGATTAGAAAGGAATGAAAAATGATGCTGAGTTAACTGCTGCTCTGTTTCTGCTGGGCAGGTGAATAAAGTTAGCTTTACTGTTTCACACAAACGGCAGGTTCAGTGTTACCATCTTATCTGGTCTGTGATGATCCCAGCTTGTTAGCTTTGTTTGCTTAGCTCAGTGTGTGTGGTAGAGGAGGAATAGATGGAGCAAGTGTGTGAACGGAGCCACGGTGAATAGAGAGAAACGGGTCAGCACCATGTTTAGCAGTAAATGTACAGAAGTTACAGAGGCCGGTGAATAAAGACGGCTTCTCGGGACTAAAGCGGAGCTCCCGTGTGTTGCTACCAACTGCTGAATAAACTTTTCTCACTTTTTGTATTAAACTATTTCAAATAACTCGCTAGTTTTTTACTCTGTTGTATTTTAGATGCGGCGTTTGTGTGTATCAAACGAACAAAATGTGTAAACATAATTTGGTGCAACTAGCCCCTAGGTGGCGCTATTTAACCCAGAAAAATTGTTCTCCTCTATAACCACAAGTCGGATTGACATTGAAAGTTGAGCCGAATTGTTGAGCATGGTCCCCTCACTACAGGTGACAAAGTTGACCCAAATATACCCATAGGTGGTGCTGTTATTGCAGATTAAAAATGTGAAAAAAATCCCATTGATTTACATGTATTTTACCACATATTTCTTCCCTATGGGGCCCTGATGACACCTGAAAGATTTGGTGCAATTCGGCCTATAGGTAGCGCTATAAACAAAGCTCAATTACTGTCACCATTTGAATGGGATTTTGAACGTATATACATTTCTAATTTTATTTTTTAACACACACACACGCAAGCACAAATGAACCATATGAATTGAATTCACAAACAAGTTACAAATCACCTGATTCACTATGCAAATGCTCAATTTTCATCTTATTCCACATGGGAAAAAGTAGCACCCTGTGGCAGGCACAGCCAATTTTAGAAGGAAAAAAAAACATTTTGATGTAACAAAGTATTTTTTTAAATTTACTTTTGTTATAGCATTGCTTGCTTTGTCGTTACACTCAAACTTAAACCATTGTGTGTGAATGTAGATATCTTTAATGCAAGTTGTTAGTGCTAATATTTTAGCTGTAAGCTGTAAGGCAAGCTAGTTCATGGCTACGAGAGTCCGGATTAGTTGTAACAAAGAAAATGTTTAGTTTAATTTATATGTTTTCTTTGAATTTTAGTATGTCAAGGTAAGATACCGGAAAATATAAAAATAACTCACATATCTTTTATTGACATTATACTTTACAAGGTTTTAAATGCTTTTTAATATATAAATATGGTAATGTTAATTTGCAACACTAACGTTAGATTTTGTTGACACCAACGTTAACAGTTAACTATGAATCAGTTATTAATTACGTTAATGTTTACTTACATCTCAAATGAACAATTTGAAGCAAATGAATTTACATAGCATTAGTTACGAGTCATTCCTTAGTTACATGATGGAAGCTATATATCTTCTATGGTTGCTATCATGTTAATTAATTCCCCACGCCGCTTATTTGAGTAACGTAACGTTGCGTCTGTTACTTAAAGCTTAAACTTTATGTAACGTTACTTTTAGTATGTCTGACGCAGACACACATAAACTGTTTTATTATTATGTTAAAATGACAGACACAAGTTTTATTGTTATGTTCACTAGTATATCACTGTTATGACTGACAGTAACTAAGATACTTCGAAAAAACCTACAAACACACGTACATTCACACGCACACACATACAGACCCACCAATTATGTAAAAAAAATGATGTTGAATAAAAAGCTTTCAAGATCATGTTTTTTTATATTCCTGTTACATGTTACATTTCACCCCAGGAACTAACAACAAATCCAGATTGTGGGGTGAATTGTAACATTTTACTCCTTGTGTTTGAGACTAATCCATACTTTTCTGTCTGTGTTGAAAACAGTCATTTATACATTTAGCTGACGCTTTTATCCAAAGCAACTTACAATTACTATACATGTCAGAGGTCACACACCTGCTCAGGGACACATTGGTAGATGGGTAGTGGGGAATTGAACCTGGGTCTCTCACACCAAAGGTGTGAGTCTTATCCATTGCACCATCACCACCCACCTCATTTAATAGCAGACACATGCAACTAGTTTGTATCACATTTTTAAAGTACTGGCTTAAAATAGCTCCAGAAAGAAAGTGCCATTTTAGTAGTCTGCAACTGTCTAAATAATTAAATTACAGTTAATTTAATGCTATTATTAATAATGTTAGATTATAAACCTGTAGGCTATGAAGGAAGCGCTTGTTAAGTCTACAGGAAGACAGAAAGCCATGCAGGAAAAGTTTATAGATTTGGAGGGACGGTCTAGGCGGAATAAAATTTGCATTTATGCCGTACGCGAAGGTAAGGAAGGCAACCTCGTGTCTGACCTTGTGGAATAACTTCTGAAAAGTGAACTTGAACTGACAGCGGACACTAGCTTGCAGATTCAGCGTGCCCACAGAGCACTAGCTTGCAAACCAGAGTGGAATGAGCTACCCTGGTCCATAGTGGTAAATTTTGTGGAGTTTACTACCAAAGAAACAGTACTGAAAAAAACCTAGGGGAAGAAAATAATGATTGAAGGGCGACACCTGTCGTTTCACCATGATTATGCCACGGAGGTTGTTCAGAAGCGCAAGACATCAATGATGATAAAGAGGCTCTAGAAAGAGAAAGGAATCTGTTTCCAGACTCAGCTGGACAAGATGCGCATTCACTGGGACTCTGGAACACGTACTTACGAGAGCGCACGATGCAGCGCAGGAGCTAATATGTTAAGTGTGATTGTTCTATCAAACTGTAAAATCTATCAAATTTAACGTAAATCTAACTTTCTACCAAGCATCATAAGCAATGAACTCAGCACTTTAATAAACCCTCCTCAGGTATAGAGACAAGGGACAGCTGAGCTCACTAATGTCTCTCCCTCTGTGTGTCTCTCTCACCTGACCAGTGACTAATTATCCCCAGGAAGCCTCAGCAAGATTGAGGTGGGGGAGAGGACGGGCGACGGAGCATTCAGACATAGAGAACAGGCAGACGGTGGGTGTGAATGAGGTGAATGAGGCACTGCTGCCTGGCTGCTCACGGTACAGAGGAGGCACTCATAAGGCAGGCGTCAGGAGCCATTGGATGGTTTGATTGTAGCGCCCCCCCACCCCACCCCACCCCACTGCTATTCTCCAAGTTGGCCTCGTTGTCTTTGCGTCACATCTCTGATGTGTTGTATTCATCTGTAGCTGTTGAGTGTAAAAAGCAACAGATGCAGTTTGAGCCCCTAATGCAAGGCTGAAGCTTACTCCCCTAGTTGAGAAACAGCGCACATGGGGTATGGACAGTCTCATCTCAGGTCATCCATTACTGATGCTTTAACTGTAAAAACAGGTCAAGTTGCCCTTTAAACATCTTAGCTCCTTCTCCATATTTTGATATACTGTATATTTTCCTAAATAAATGTCGAAATCAACCAGATTTTGTGTATTTATTCATACATCCTCAAATCACTTTACTGTACATTTCCAATCACATTAACCTTTGTTAAATATAAACAAAATGAAGCTCAGCTCCTACAGGAAACTTGGTAAAATACTGAGGAAAAAAATATGAACTCAGAAGAAAAATACAGCAGGTCAGAGAAGACATTCTTTTTGCTGTTGGGGCTTCCGGGGACAGAGTGGTGATTCTTCATCCCTTATCTGAACACTATCTGTGTGGGTCACCGAGGCGGGGTAATGTCTTCCTGGTACCTCGCTAATGACAGGCCTACCACTCCTCCTCCTTAAAGGTCATGACTAATTCCCTTCATCAGCCACCTTGACAGTGTGCAGGCAGAAAGACGCCATAAAGCAGTGGAATATGAAACTCCAAACGTTGATGAGGACGGGCTGTGGGGTGCACACTGGTTTTAAATGCATTATTGCAAAGCGGCAGCCAAAAAATTACACGCCTAATTAAAAAACTTCCAGCACTCTTCTCCAAAGGTCAGGACAGCTTCCTTCAGACCCACAAGCTGGTCTGAACTCAGGTACAATTTTTAATATTTTGAATGTTTGGGATAGCAATGTTAGTCGGTCAGTCAGTTGGTCATTCCACTTTGGTCTTGCCCGAAATCCCCCCACAATTATTGGATGGATTGTCATGAAATATTATACAGAAATGTATGGTCCCTAGAGTCGTCACATATGGACACTTGGGCAAGACCACATGCAGGATATGTCACGTCACTGTCAGGGGATGTACTATAAAGATTGACAAAGTCAGTGCACGGAGGTAGTGTGAACCATGTGTGGTTCAAAGAAACACTGGGCTTTCACCGACATTGAAGCTATGTAACGTATACATCATTTACATAATTAACTTAAGTACTTAAATTACATACGTTAAACCAAACCACAATCTTTTCACAAAAATTAACCAAGTAGTTTTGGTTCCTAAAGCTAAGACAACTATTACTGTTTCACAACATTTACTGTGTGTTTTATATTTGAAAGCCTAACCGAATATTATTTAGGCCCGAGCATGAAACATGCGAGGTCCCTATTGAAACTGAAGGAATTATTCTTATTATTAGGGCCCGAGCATGAAACATGCGAGGTCCCTATTGAAACTGAAGGAATTATTCTTATTATTAGGGCCCGAGCATGAAACATGCGAGGTCCCTATTGAAACTGAAGGAATTATTCTTATTATTAGGGCCTGAGCATGAAATATGCGAGGTCCCTATTGGAACTGAAGGAATTATTTTTAGGGCCCGAGCCCAAAACGTGTGAGGTCTCTATTGAAATTGAAGGGATTTTTTCTTTCTTTCATTCTTTTTTCTTTCCATTTTGGATTTGATGGTCATTTTTGGTGATTTACACACTTTGTACTTTTACAAACTCCTCCTAGTCAATTAGTCCGATCGACTTCATTTTCGCTGTGCAGTAAGCCCATTAACGATTATAAGTTGTAAAAATGTTATCAGCCGACCAGTTAGCCCGTGGCGTGTTGTCAAAAATTTATGATTTGCCATAAAGTTGTAATAACTTCAGTATACATCCTGACATCTGCACTAAATTTGATATGTATTATAAGAGTCCTGCCCCTGAACACACCCATATGCCAATATTCAGTTAAAGTGAATAGGATGTGGCTGTGTGTTTGTAGTTATGAGAAAGACATATCAACGTTAGTGTACATAAACAACGCTGGCTAAAGGTCCCCAAGTATCTGCATTTCTGGTCTACAAGCTACTTATATAGATTGACATTGTACAGCTAAACCTACTGTGTGAAAACCTTTTACTCTAATTGGTGCTCTTATGCCATTATTTATTTTACCAGAAGTAAAAAAATTTATATACATTGTGCCCTCAGGTCAATTGCAAATTTAGTGTCTTCCAGAACCCTGTGCTTTTCACCGGTATATGCTGATCGAACCATGCTGGCTTGCCTGGATTATAACCACCATGTCCACAGACCGGCCAGGAGAAAAGCTGATGACACAGTTCAGTATGTTGCATTTTTATTACTCCTATGCATTTTACTCAATACATTTATAAGTGATGAGTCAAAAACAGTATGAGGAATACAGATAGAAGGTGCTGGTTTATTGTTTTGATTGCATTTTATGTGGAAATGCTAATTACTGTTTAAGAGAACAATGTCAAGTATTGCAAACTTTTAACTAAGCTGATACTTTTTTCTGTATTATCAGGTACAGCAAGGTGTGCAACAAAAAGTCCAGGAAGTGGAGCTTGTACTAATTGAAGGTGGAGATGAACTACAGTTACATTGCAGACCTCTAGAGTGCCATCCTCCTCCTCCTCCTCCTCTGACGGTTGTCTACTACTGAAGAGATGCCTAGAAGCAGAACCAGGAGACCTGATGATCCCCGTCAACATGGGGTTCAGTCAGGCGTCCCTGCCCCAACTGTATGCCTAGATACAGCAAAACATACAACAAAAAGTAATATGGTCGGTTTTGAAATGTGGTAATCTTGTCAGAGAGGTGATTGTGATATGTTAAATAATCTCCACAGCAACGATACCATGCTGTGTGTAAAGTCTGAACTGTCTTCATAATCAGTCAAGATACCTCTGGACTTGTCTTTCTTCCTGTATATACTTATTTTTAATGTTGTTTAAAAATTATCTATTTGTGATATAAGTTGTAGTTTTAGTAGTATATAATAAACAATAAACAAGTCTTATACCACATTTGGATTTTTGGAAACATATGACAAACGTGTAGTAATTTAATTGTTTATGCTGCAAGTGTAAAGAAAAGGCATTTATCATTTTCAGTGTTTTATTTAAAAAAGAATGAAAATATTATCCAGAACAGGGAAAAGTATACTTTGTATTTTTCTCTACCCTCCTGGGAATAAAACAAAAACAATGTACAGCTATTCATCCACACAGTGGATGGAATTATTTGTGTAGTAATGTTTCAGTTAGTGACATTACGTCTTACACCCTGCTAGGATTAAACCTCTGTATTGCCCTGTCCTCTGTCCTGGGTCTGGAAGATCAGCCATGTGTGTTGCATGGAATCACAGTAGTCTGGATGTTGTCCACAGTCCTCAAATTCTGGCCTGTAAAGGAATATAGTTAGAACCCCAAATAGGAAAGATTGGATCAGATATTTTTATTGAGGAGGGGGTTGTTGTTCTATAACAGGACTTCTGTGTACACATTACACACCAGGTCAACATACATAACACAGATGGGTCAATGGCTAAAGCAGAGCTGTAGTTCGTTGTGGTGTGATCAGTAAAAAATAATTTAAAAAAGTAATAACAATAATGATTGATACATTTATGCAGCACGTTATTTTGACACCCAAAGGGCAATGCCTCCGAGCCGACAGGAAGTGCCTGTAAACCGAGTCAGTCTTTTTAAACCTATCCAATACTAACATGCTAGCTTGATAGTGAGTACTAACAGTTTGTTGTTTATTATATTATATTATGATTAAGTTAAATGTTTTCTTACCCCTGATGTGAGCCGCTGCACCGCGCTGCTCTCCGCTCGTCACACTGCGCTCATCCTCCAGCGGAGCGTTCACATGTTGTGGGGGCGTGGCTTTGGAAAGTGGGCCATCTTGAATTTTATGGTCATTTTTGGGATGATTTACACACTCTGTACGTAACGAACTCCTCCTAGGGATTAAGTCCGACAGACTTCATTTTTGCTGTGCAGTCTAAACTCATTGATGATTGTACAAACGGTGAGATTCATGGAACAGTGTGCCCATGGCGTGGCGTCCAAAATTGATGATTTGCCATAAACAGGACGTTCAGTGTACATGCTCACATCTGCACCATATACATAGATATTCCCCGAACATATCTACATGCCAATATTCAGTTATAGTTGTAGCGCCAAATGCTTTGTAGCGCCACAAAGGGGACACAGGAAGTGATAATTAACACCTTTGAGCAGCGTCCGAAGCGCATGGCAAATATCAGCCAGTCAGTGGTAGACTGTACCTAGTTTTTATTCCACTACATAGGAAACTCAGAGGAAACTATCACACTTTTTACTTCACTACATTTATTTTACAGCTTTAGTTAGTTGTCACTATGCATATTATTATTTTGTATATAAAAAACACCCGAAGCTTATGCAACACATGTTAAAGATTAAACTAGAGGTTACTTATCATTTTCCTGACCCTTACAAGAACTTGTCAGTTGTTTTAATTTACATAACTATTTGATATGTTCAGTGCTTTACCTTTTCGTCAGACAGCCATTTCCTTTATACAGTGCGCAGACAAGTGCCACTTACGTGTAGGAATACAGAAATACTATGGTTGAGAAAATGTAGTCCCACATGAAATACTGAAATAATTTTAAATACAGCATACTCTTGTTATGATATTGATTTTTTTCGTTTCTTTCTTTTCTCTTTAGGTTTCTAAAAACTGTTTTGTTGCTGACCCTATCCACAGCAGTACATTGCTTAGCTTGTCTGTAAAACTTTCTGCTAAGTTCTCCAAACTGGAGACACTGAGGAAGATAAGTGTGTGGTGTCAAGCATCTTGAGATGGTTTGGTTTTGGCCTGAGCAGGTCTGAGGGCTGCACCTAAACCCATTATGAGACAGATGGGTGGATATTAAAGGACAACACACAACATGTCTCTGTGTCCTCCTTTTTCCGTCCAGACAGCAGCAGACGCCTGTTGGTGTAGGCTGTAGGCACCGCCACATCCTCTTTTTCCCATAAATCAAGCTGTGAAGATCAGATGTGTCAAGACCCTGATTCTTCAGTGAGCAGACTTCTCTACAGGTGAAGATGTGATGCTAAGTACGCATGATGACCGCAGTTCACAATTAGACACACCCATTCAACACTGAGACAGGGAGTGGCGGAATAATAACCATGGATATCATCATAATTTACTGCATCATAATGCCACTGCCAATGTAATATATGTATCTCACAGACAACTGTCCAGTCAGCTGCATTACTATGTTACTCGTCTGATCTTTTCTTATCTGCACCCAGGACTGAGTATTTATTTAAATAGGACTCTCTGCCTCTGATTTATTACAGCCTTCCATCTTCATGTAGCAGAGTGCCACTTACACTACAACCAGGCTGATTTACAATGACACTATCATCAGTGTCAATACTGGACCAGGCAGTCCCTGGCAGGCTGTGACACCAGCCTCAGGCTGCTTTTATATTCTCCCTGTTGAGGTTGAACAGACGTCCTTACAGTCACATGTTGTCAGACATCTGACAGAAAGAAACACTGACCAGATGTCAGACATAGAAGATGGCAGCCTTCAAAGCCATCTATTCCTATAGCCATTTTATTATCCATTTGTGGAGCCAATGTCTTCCACAACCTTAGCTGTCAATATGTAGGCCTAATTGGCAAGAAGAACTTAAGGCGGCAGGGTGATAAACTGGTAGCAGAAATGTCAAACAACAAAAAGGTCATAAATTTAGTCCCATTAACAAACAAATGTCTCATCCACTAAAACTACACATTCCCTTATTGTAGGTCGCTTTGGATAAAAGCAAAGGCAAAATGTCCACACATGCTTATCTGATGGATTTTAGTTGCTATGATCAGGAAAAGGTTCCTGCATCTAATCTGTCAACTGTCTCTCATCAGTAAGATACTAAATGTTTTGAAATACAACCTGTTGTAGTTTTCACTGGCAATAACCAGTACACAAAACAGAACAGCTGACTATGCGTACTGTGAAATAGGTGGCTAATAGTAATTAATCTTTTCTAAAACTTTCCCAGTTCCATCAGCTCTGGGTATTTTAGCATCTTTCAGCTCATTGTTTTGGCTGTATGGTCTTCTAGTTTACTGTATTGGTTCAGTCTCATCAACCTCATTTCCAGTCTCAGAAGCAAGCAGCTGTATTCAGAAAAAAACGCTCAGATAAACTTATTTTACATGACCTGCTCAGCATCAAACAGTAGAAAGACACAATTAGCAACTAGCTGGTGAACCAAGAGGAGCATTTAGCAGCTAAAGACATAGATATTTTTCTCAGGAGGTGGTGGAGACCAAGAACAGAGCTAAAAGACAGCAAATCCTGTACTATCACAAACAAGCCTTCAAATGAATGCTGGTCTCTCTGTGTCTGCTGAATGTGTGAATAATCAGCTTTAATTCATAAAAGATGTTATCTCAGGGCACTTTGATGTAGAGCAGGTCTAGACTATACTCTGTAGAAGACCTGTGTGTTTTGATTTATGTGTTGCTACAACATTTTCTATTTTTTGTCTCCATTGTTGCAGCTAAACTCTTGTTTCTGTGGTGTATTCACACTGCAATTCCCAGGGACCAGCTGTATCAAACATGTGTATCAATATAGTTTTTCCTTTTGTCTGTCTCTTCATTGGTTCAGTGTTGTTATCACTGTTCAGGTTAACTATCTAGTTTTCTTTTAGTCATTCCAAAAAATGTAAATGTAATGTAAATTAGTTCATAATACCAGTGAGAAAAAAAGATTCAAAACAGGCAATAATTATATTAAAATGTCACAGATGGTGCTTACACTGTTGGAAATACCTTAGAATAAAAACAGTTCTTTACTAATATAAATAATATTAACACTTCCACTTTTACCTTAAATATAATTTTCTATCTGGCTGCTAACATTGTTGAACTACTCATTTAAGTCTGTGTTTATTGTTTGCCAAGATATTTAACATCATCAGTGCATCAACATTGACTGCCAGGGACTTCCGGTTATGGCGGCAAGGTGAGCAGACACAGATCCTCGTGCTCAGTTGCTAATCCTAAAGAAATGTAATCTAAATTATCCCAATTGAAGATAAAAGCGCCACATCTTGTAACATTACATGCAACGCAAGTGAATATGCCAAAAAAAGTAACCAAGGACAAATATAAAACAGCTGGAGAACTCGTTAATGAAGAAAACAATCCGGGACCGGATTTGGTCGAAGAGAGAGGGGCAGTCATGGAAGCATGGACAACCCCTCCACATCAGACATCATGAAAGCTATACAGTAATTTAAAAAAGATTTCCACTCCAAAAGTGTTCAAACCAACATTAAGGACCGCTGAGGCTGAACAGCGCATATCCACAGCGGAATACGAGATCAACACGCTGCAAAAAGTTGAAAAAGAACTTGAAAAAAAGACGAAATTCTTCAATACCAAGGTAGAGGATTTGGAGGGCAGGAGTCGGCGGAATAATGTCTGCATATTGGGTGTACCTGAAAGAGAGGAGTGCTCCGGGCTGAGGAAGAAACTGCGGGAGAGGGGACTTCTTAAACACCAGATCATCATCGCCAGACTGCTACTGACCAACGGCGAGCGCACAACTATCTTTGAAACACCGTCAGATGTGGATAAGTAAAATAAGGAGATGGGGGAGCCGGTACCAGGAGAATAGTAGTAAAGAATCTATTGGAATGGGTGGTATCCATCCATCGTTAAAGGTACTACTAGTTGTCTACAGACTATACCCCTTTTTGAATTAGGTTACAATTCAAGTTTGCACTATGTTACAAGTTTGTAAATCTAAAGAATCTGTTGCAATTTAAATACAGAAGATGTATGGTATCTTCACACATAATGGAGCTTTGACTTATCAGATGCCCTGTTTAGGCAACTTTATATACTTTATGTTTGCACTGTGTTACCAAAATGAATAATGTAGTTAATTTGTTAAAGATTCTCTTAACAAAGAAGAGAAACAAAGTTATAAAGAGTTTATAATATCTTAATGCACAAGGGGCCTGAGACCACCACATGCTCTATTCTAGGTTACTTTATGTTTTCAAGATGCCACAAATTGAAAAAATGTGATTATTTGTTTAAGGCTAGAACAGCGTCAAACAATGTGTACATTCAATCTTGAACTATAAGTACTTTGGATAATAGGTGGATTATGTTCAAACTAAGCAATTTGAGCAGGAGATTAATAAAGGCAGAAGAGCAGTTCCTCCTTACAGTGTGGACCTGCCTCAGGTAGTAGACAGAATATATTCAAGGGTTTTGGGTTGCTCGTATGTTCAAATTGGGCTGGTTCGGGTTTGGGGTGGGATATTTTCTCTCAGTCTGTTATGGTACCAATTATATATGTTGATCTTAATGCCTCCTTGCTTTATCCTCCAAAGGCAGCTCCAAACCACGATGTAACAACATATTTCATTATACTTGATATTATTCTCTCATGGCAGATTAAACAACAGGAAACAGAAAGGGCAATTACTTACATTGACGATGCCAACATGGATATTATTGTTGACCCCCAGGGTATCAATACAGCTTTTAAAATGTTTTATGAAAACCTCTACAAATCAGAATGCACCGCTAATGTCAAAGTCCAGACTGAATTCTTAGACAAACTTAATATCCCCCGAATATCTCAGGACAGTGAGAAAAGCCTGGATAAACAACTAAGTACAGCGGAAATACTAGAGGCGATAAGTGCACTAAAGGCTGGAAAGGCAGCAGGGCTAGATGGTCCTCCGATTGACTTATATAAACACTTTAAAGACAAGTTAATAACTCCTCTATATGATATGTATTTAGAATCCCACACTAATGGCTATCTTTCTGCTTCAATGAGAGAAGCTTTGATCATCATGCTTTCAAAACCAGGAAAACCTAATACTAAATGTGAGAATATGCGGCCAACAAGTCTAATAAACCCCGATACAAAAATTCTCTGTAAAATTTTGGCAAAAAGGCTAGAAGGTGTGCTTTCAACTATTGTGTGGGAGGACCAAAACGGATTTGTGAAGGGAAGGCAAGGATTCCATGCCGATTCTCAATGTACGGTATTGTCAAAAAGAAGAAAAGGATACAGCTCTTCTTTCACTAGATGCGGAAAAAGCTTTTGACAGGGTAGAGTGGACTTACCTCTTTAATGTTATCGCTCGGTTTGGCTTGGGTAGAACTTTCCTGAACTGGATCAAATTATTGCATCTTAACCCGAGAGCGAAGGTTCTGACAAATGAGGTGATATCTGAGCCATTCAATATCACTAGAGGTTGTCCCCAAGGTTTGCCTTTGTCAGCACTTCTGTTCGTTCAAGCTATTGAACCGCTGGCAATAGCAATTAGGTCTAGCAGGCAAATACAGGGGATTACAATCGGCAGCAGAAATCATAGAATAGCTCTTTTTGCTGATGACGTAATCTTATTCTTGAAACAATTACAAACCACTGTACCAGCGCTGCTGGTCCTAATCGGCATGTTTGGTAACATCTCTGGATATAAAGTAAATGTCTCCAAATCCTCACTAATGTTGCTTAACAAAAATGAAAGACGAGATATAAACCAACATTTATTTACCTTTAAGCTTTCATCTAGTTTTATATTTAGGCATCAAAATAACACCCCAGTTAAAAATATGGCTTCAACAAATTATGAAACCATAACAAGACTCCATAGACAGATGGATGTCCTTACCTATATCTCTGATAGGAAGAATAAATATATCAAAGATGAGCATACTGCCTAAGTTCATGTATCTATTTCACAATATTCCTTTCCCACCACCTGTGGGAATGTTTAAGAAAATGACATCACTCTTCAGGAAATTAATTTGGAATAAGAAATGTCCTACAGTTCGCCTTTCTCTGCTATATCTTCCATATGACACCGGGGGGCTGACATGTCCAAATCTTTATTGGTACTACTTAGCAACACAACTAAGAACTATGATGTTCTACTTTTCTTTTACATTTACATTTATTCATTTAGCTGACGCTTTTATCCAAAGCAACTTACAATTGATACACATGTCAGAGGTCGCACGCCTCTGGAGCAACTAGGGGTTAAGTGTCTTGCTCAGGGACACAATGGTGGATGGGTCACAGTGGGGGATTGAACCAGGGCACACCAAAGGCATAGTCTTATCCATTGCGCCACCACCACCCACTTTTACAGATAATCCCCCATGGATGGAGATGGACTCATGCTCCTTTAAGATACCATTACATTTGTACCTGTATTCAGCTAATCTGAAGCACTTAAGAACAAATACCTCTCACCCTATAGTCCTTCATATGGTGAATGTATGGTATGAGGTAAAAGAATATATGAACATTTCGGACTCCTTGTCACAATTCAGCCCGGTCTGGGGCAATGTTTCTTTTAAGCCAGGCAAATTGGATGCAGGATTCCATACATGGGCGAAAAAAGGAATAAGTAAAATAGGAAACCTCTTTAAAGTAGGGGTTGACCTTTGAAGAAATCATTATAAGATTTGGCATCCCAAGAAAACATTTTGGTAACAATTTCTATGAAGGTCATTGCTATAATGACTTATGCATAGATTTATAACACGATATAATGAGTCCATAAGACATTATAACAATTGTTAATATCACTTACAAACATGCATTAGGCGCTAAAGCAAAGTTTATAACATATTATGACCTTTTGATTTAATGTTTTATAACTAATAGTAATACCAGTTTATATCCATGTGCAGCAAGAAACAAACAGCAAGTTCTAACTTAAAGCTACTACGATATAATTGGCGTGGTGATGGCGCGGTGGATAAGACAGAAGATGTGACCATCCACCATTGTGTCCCTGAGCAAGACACTTAACCCCTAGTTGCTCCAGAGGCGTGCGACCTCTGACATATATGGCAATTGTAAGTCGCTTTAGATAAAAGCATCAGCTAAATGAATAAATGCTAATGTAATTGGCTGATGTAGACATACATAACACCTGTCACATAAATATAACAGTAATGTACCTGACATCTGTTTTAGATGCTGCGAAGCTCAAGAAACATTTTTTCATTGTGTCTGGATGTGTAACAAAATTAAAACATTTTGGAGCGAGGTGATTAATAAAACAACAATTATCCTGTCTGTAAGTATCACACTTGACCCCAAGCTGATACTGTTGCATCTTTATCCAACAGACCTCAATTTGAAACCTCAAGAGTATAAATTTATTGATCTTGCTATTACAGACAAAAAAGGACTATAGCTCATAATTGGAAGAAAATCGAGGCACCTACTATTGGCGCTTGGATCAAGAATATGGCACATTGCATGTCCACGGAGAGAATCACATACATACTGGAAAACAAAATAGGGTCTTATGAAGAAATTCGGAAGCCATTTAACCAATTTATGAATAAAGGGGGCTTTGGGGAGCTTCTGCAGGAGGAGACTACAGAACGAAATATCTGAGGATTAAACAGGGGGTGAAAGAGACAGGAAGGTAACGTGTTTTGGAGTGCGCTGGAGCTATTTATTTTATTACTATTACTATTAGTAGTAGTGGTAATGGTGGTAGAATTGATATATAAATATATCACTATTTATGTTTGCGTATACTGTAATTATACTGGAGGTACCACTGAACTATGTATATTATAATGTTATAACTTTCTTTCTGAATATCTGGTTCTCCTAGTAAAAGGAATGTTTAGAGAGAAATTATGTTGTGTTAGTTCGGGGGTGGGGGAGGGGATTGGGTTCACTTGTTAACCACAAAGTGTAATGAGTTGTACTACACATGGGCATTATCCTTTGATAAAAATCAATAAAAACATTGTTGAAAAAAAACAAAATAAAACATTGACTGCCAGTGGGTTACATTGTGTCACTGTGTTACAGTTAAGCTGATTAAAACATTGAATCACTCCTTTAAACCAGTAGTTTGTTTGTGTTGGTTGTATGCCTTCAGGGGTAACTGTATGGAACCAACATCTTGTAAAATACACCACTGAACTAATTAGAACATCAAATGTGTCATCTAACCTCTATCATGTGGTTTTAATTGGCCGACATTTTGTCTCATCTCACCTCAACAACATGTAGCCCACAAGTGTGGCTGCGGCTTAGGGGGTAGAGGGGTCATCCACTTATCAGAAGGTTGGTTGTTTGACCACAGACAGTCTTGCTGCGCATGAGTTGGCTTCTGTATTGCACGTGTTGGCATCTGTACACACCTGTTGTTAAATCTGTGTTTTAAGGATTTAAGTCATTAGGCATGTATTTTAAGTCAGTCAACTCTACAGGCTGCCACAACGCTACTGATCACTACCGCAACACTCCGGTGGCTAAGCTAGCCCAAACAACTTTGCTAACTATGCCCCATGAGGATGTACTACTTGAGAAAGCAAACAAAAAAATTGCTGACCTTAAGGAAGACATCTGACAGCTTACAGAGGAACTGAAAGAGAAACCGGCTTTATGGATGTGTCATCAGTACAGTCCAACCAGATTGCCTATGTTAGCAGTAATGCTATCATTCAGTGCTGTGGGACCCCTTTACCCTTCCACGGCTTTCCTCCTGCTCGACACTGAAGCACTAGTCGACCTGGGCCGAAGTGGTGGTCTGTGGTTGCAAGAGAGTCGCACCTCTGCACATCGGCCTGTCCAACCTCTATGCATCCCTGTCTCACGACACTCTGGTCCAATCAGTGGATGCACCGACCAATAGCACATCCTGACTTGGATCCCTCTCTGCCGACGGTGCCTGCAGACACTGCGACCTCCCCTCCACCGGCAGCTAGTGGTGATGGGTCGGTCCGCCGCTGGGCCTAATCAGCGGCCGTCATCCAGGTCAAAGACCCCGCTTCCTGGTGTAGGATCCTGAAAGAGGCTGTGCTCCAACGCAGGTTTTTAATGATTTTAATGGTGAATAGAGACCTACCCAGCTGTGCAAGGGACAGTGTTCCTTAATATCGTTATCCTCTTTCTCAATAGTCAGGTAATGTGGTTCACTTTTACTCAGTGATAGGTAGGCTTTAGCTTCTGTCTTTATTTTTTTTATGTCAGTTTGACAGCCTGAATACAACCTTCAGATGTGTAAAGCAACTGCAAAACTGTCTGCTTCTTTCTAAGATCGCTTTTTCAGAAATTAGACAATATGTCTCCATGGAGTGCAGACAGACAGTGGCAGCTCCATGATAAAAGTCTGACAGGTCCGACAGTTTGTCGGACTTAACAACAGTAACAAAGGGGGGCATGGCTTAGCGAAGGGTCAATTAAAGCCTCCATTACCCTCTCTGCCTTTTACTCAGAGGTCCCTCACCAGCAACAAGATAGTTTTACCCTGTTTTATCCCATTGACTTGTCTGAGTTATTACCAGAGCACCATCCCTTTATAAGCGATCTGCAGGATGGGGCATCCCTCCTGAATAGTGACGTCACTGGCTGGAGGGACACACACACACGCAAGATGGGATGACCCAGGTACTAATCTGTACTAATTTACTAATTTGAAAAGAGAGTAAACCAAATGCATTCCGCTTGTGTTAGAACATTTATTTAGGCTATACAAACAGTCTACTCACTAAACAAGGCTGTAGATGAGTTAAAATAAATATGACTTATTGTAAATTACATAAAATAGTGTTTCCATTTCCATAATGTTTTTTTACAAGCATCACATCCACACGCTGGCGCATAGCATTTGGCTCTAAAAGGCAACGATAGGCTATATGAAACTATGCGCTCGTATTTGCTTGACTGACGCATTGAAAACGGTATCAATTTAAATGTAATTTGTCCTCCTGTTCACCTTATTTATGAGAATAAATTGCACTGCATGCAAGTATTAATTAATATGATTCCGGATTAAAGCGTTCTTTTGCAGTAACAGATATCTCTGTGTTTATTATCCTAAATCTCGACCTTTTTGTGTACGCTGCAAATGATCTTAAATTGTGGCAGGGGTTGCGCACTTCAGGGAAAATCAATCAAACAGGTGTTTTAAGCCTACAATACTCAAAGGTAATATTTCAATTTATTTTACACAATAGTACTATTCATTTCAAACCGTTTCATCCTTCTGCCATGTGACTCGCCGTTTCTCATTTCTCCTCTTTATGTGCGTACGCATGGTTCACAGTTTATTACCACACATTCTCCTGACAAGTTTGTTTTTTATAGATCACAACCTTTGGATGTGTAAAACCTCTTAAACCCTAAGCTGCTTAGGTCGTTAACACATTTATTAATGTGATATGATGTGTATATTAATATGATTAATATGTCAGTATGGACATGCTACACATCGTTAGATGGTTAGATTCTCCACAATTCAATCGTTCAGTTCATTTAATGTGTGACAATCCTGGGGTTGTCTGTTGTGTTTTGCTGGTTTGGTGTTTGAGTTCCAGGCAGATGGGTGGAGCCAAGGCCAGGGTCATC
The DNA here is from genome assembly GCF_014851395.1 of Micropterus salmoides. Classification (NCBI taxonomy): domain Eukaryota; kingdom Metazoa; phylum Chordata; class Actinopteri; order Centrarchiformes; family Centrarchidae; genus Micropterus; species Micropterus salmoides. Next base: position 32,995,529 of record NW_024040596.1, read on the forward strand.
AGGAGATGTGGCTCACCTGTTCAGCCTGGCTGAGATGTATTTAAGATGGCTGCCAACTCTGCCCACTCTCTCGCTCTTTTGATTCCCACGGCATCATGCCTCTGGGAAAGACCAGCTCTTCATTTTTGACATATTATGTAGCTTTTCTTTTTGTACTCACTACATTTTACACTCACCCACACACTCATGACACTCCTGATAATACTGATTTTCATGTTTGCCTTGAAGTTCATGTTTAGTTGGTACAATAAAACCATTAAGCTTATGTTTGCGTGAGCTTCCTCTTTGTAATAAGCAGGAGCCAACTTGTAACAAATGGAAACAACTGTTACAGCCTTGGCCGTATCCCTGGTGTTCTCCCTTCCGTGTGTTTCAGCGTCCCCCTGTCTGTCTCTCTGTCCGTGTGTGTCGTCATGACTACCTCCTCTGGCTCCGTGGGCTCACGCACCTGTTGGCAATCAGCTCATCACTCCTCATCTGACCATACACACCTGCCTGTCACGGCTCACCTTCCTGCAGTATATCTTCTCCGGTTATCCAGTCATTCGTCGCCAGATTGTTGTTTAACCGTAGCGGTAGCTATACTACGGCTCAAGATTAATCTTGTTCTAGAACTTCGTATTTCTACCTTTCTGTGTCTTTGAAGCTAACTTTGTTTTTCTTTGCCCCAGGACCTCATCGCCAGCCACGCAACCGCCTCTCCTGTCTGCCTCCCGGTCGCCGCCTCATCAACCCTTGGCATCCGCCGTTTAGCCTTGCCACCGCCACTTTCCCCAACTCCTGTGTGAAACTGAAAGTCCACCTTGCCTGCAACACCTGTCCGTGTCCTGTGCTTGTGTTCCCAGTCCCTGTCTATTTTTTTTTCTTTCTTTTTTTTAAACCTGTCCTGCCCAGCAGCCTGGTATAGAGTATGATGACCTGGATACCATATTGTGCCAGACAGATTTTACTTTAACAGGAGAGTATTAATATACTCCTTTGTCTGTTTTATTATTTATTTAAAATGCATTGATTTGTCACCGGGCCGGACAGGGGGGCAGACACGGGGATGGGGGGGCACAAACAGACAGCACAGAGAAAGGACAAGACCTGTAGGAGAAGGGGGATGGAAGGTGGGGACAACAGGGAAAAGCTGTGGGAAACACCAATTGCAGAAAGCAACGAAACCTGCAATAGAACAGAGAGGGGGGCTTGGGGAGGAGAAAAACAAACACAAACAAAAACAAACAATAAAAACAATAATAATAGTAAAGGACAACCAGCCGAACAGCAGCAATAAACAGCTGACATAGTAAGACAACTAAGAGAAAAATGAAAACAAGAAACAGTCACACACACTAAATAAGCAACACAACACAGCCATGAGAGCTGGAATAATAATTAATTTAAATAAGTAACTGAAAGAAAAGCATCAGGAATAATTCTACCAGGGACAACCTACATTTGTTTGTGTCTATGTGTGAGACTGTGTGTGTCTGTGTGCGTGTGGGTGAATGTGTCTGTATGTGTGTGTGTACATGTGTGTGCGCATAAGCCTGTTAAAGAATGTAGTTGTTAGTGAGAGTGGGATGCCACAACTGTGCCACACCTACCCCAGCAACAGGCAGGCAAGAACCCCAGTAGCCAATAGGGGTGGGAGAAAGAAAAAAACAAATAATCAATCAAAAAAACGCGGAAGACCCCGACCCAAATGCCAGTTGACAACATAATGCCAACAGAACGCAAGAAGCGTAACCCATGGAAGAGCAGCGCCCGGACCGACCGCGGCGCGCACACAACATAGACCAGTGCCCACCAACACCCCACCACCGCGCAGCGAACAACCAAAACGCCCAAATGCCACACAATCATCAACACCAATGCACACGAGCCCAACGCGCGCGAGCACAGCGACACCCAATGCCCAGCAGCCCCCTGCGAATCCCGCATGCAAGGTCGGGCAAACGAGAGAGAGCAAACGGAACAACACGACAGCGAAAGCCAGAAGAGATATTTTGTTTTGCCTTGTTTATCTTCTCTGGGGGACAAGGACCCTGGTGGGCTGGTGTGATTATATTTACTGGTTATGTCTGATGGTTTCAATGTTGACACTTTGATTAGGACCAAAGATCTAAACTATGTCCTTAACGCCTTAAACTGGAATACTGGTGGTCTGAATGCCCCTCATAAAAGGGTTAGTACATTAGGGTTGTTACGGAAGAAGAAAGTTGATATTGCATTATTACAAGAAACCCACCTTTTAAGTGGGGATATCAGGCGCCTAGCTGATAAGTTTTACCAGGTTGCAGCATCCTCCTCATCTCTCATAAAGACTAGGGTTGTAGCTATAGTAGTTAGACGTAATTTTAAAATCAAACTACAGAACACATGGTCTGATACAGACGGTAGGCTGATGTTGGCCAAAACAGAACTTAATGGCAAGAAAATCGCCTTCCTATCCCCATAAGCATCAAATAGCTTTGACGTGAATTTTTACAGTGACTTGACTAATATGTTGGAGTCATCCGAGTACTCATTTGCAGTCGGGTGATTTTAATATGGTTTGGAATGCAGCTGACGATAGGTCTGGTAGCTCGGAGAATAGGGATCAGGACCTAGCATCATCTGCGCTATGGGCTTGGGCAGATGGCCTCGGGTTGACAGATGTATGGCGTGTGACTAACCCGTCTGTGAAAGACTATACAGTACCTTTTTCTCTGCCCAACACAAATCCTCCTCTTGAACTGACTACTTATTTGCATCTCCAAAACTCTTCAATGACTTACGCAATGTTAATTTACTGCCTATAGCCCCGTATTTTGCACAGTTGTGTTTAGCTGTATATCTTCTTGAGCACATTGTTGAAGCAGGAGAGATTTAAGACGCAGTTTGTGGAGAAACTTAGAGTCTTCGGATTTTAATGTTTGCTCAGTTGACGACCCTACGATATTGTGGAATTCGATCAAGGCTTATACATTAATACATTATTTGCTTCCAATCCACGTAAGACAACAATCTAAATTGCAAGAATTAGAAAATGCTTCTGGCTGTCATGCAAATCCCAGCTGTGTGAGTCCCTGTCGAGGATTGGTTCCTCTGGAGCTGGGACCGCCTACTTCCTGGTTGCTGTTCTCTGGCGTCTGTGATTGGTGTGGCTGTGACTCGACCGACCCTGCCAAACAGGACTCTCCAATCAACACCAGCTGGACTACAAATAGGTTGTGCCCACAGTTCAGGGCAACTGAGCCAGTGATCAGTTTGATTTGCTGTTGGTTCTGTTAGGTAGTTAATATCTAGAGTGTTTGTATTTCCTGTCTCTGTCTGTTGCCTGTATAAGTGGCTTCAGTCAGTTCAACCCCTTTGTAAATCACATAGTGTGATAGCACACCAAGTGTTGGGCTCTCTTTTGTTTGAGCATTGCTTATTTGTTTACTTTGCATTATTGTAAAGCATATAGGTGCTGACCTCCTTTTGTTCTTTAGTGTTTTTTGAGCAGAGTAACTGTCTTTGGACAAGACCCTCTTTTGTTTCTCCTTTTTGTTGTCAGCACCTATATAGCCTCTTTTTGTTGTGTTTTCTTGAGTCAACTCATTTAATTAAACCTTTGACTTTAACCAGAATTCAGTTGTCCTTTTGCCACTTTCATTTCAATCCCAAATCACTTGTTACTGCCTTACTTTAACGAGCTGGGTTGTAACACAGCAAGCAGAATATTTGATTCACAGGACCAGACAACGATATTATTTTCACAGATCTAGACCTAGCCTAGGTCAAATGAACATTTTTCAGGCGGCTAAATTGCAGATTGGAGTGACTCCGCACAGATTAATGACGCTTTTCGTGGCTTTTACTCTAATCTCTATGAAGGTGTCCTTTGACAAGAACAAATGCAAAAACTTTCTAGCTCATCTGAACCTGCCTCGACTTGCTGAGTACGACGCAAGTGATCTAGCCCGGCCGATCTCACTTGAAGAGCTTAAGCCTGCTGTCCGTAGCATGCAACAAGGTAAATCCCCTGGCCTTGACGTCATACCACCAGAATTATACTTAGCCTTTTGGGATCTTTTAGGCCCACTACTCCTCGCAATGATTAACTTCTCAATAGAGGAGGGCACCTTTTCTAGAGATGTGAACATTGCAATTCAATTCAATTTCAATTCAATTTTATTTATATAGCGCCAAATCACAACAACAGTTATCTCACAGCACTTTTCATAAAAGAGCAGGTCTAGACCGTACTCTATGATGCTATTTACAGAAGCCCAACAATTCCCACCAAGAGCAGCACTAGGCGACAGAGACAAGGAAAAACTTCCTTTTAAGAGGCAGAAACCTCGAGCAGAACCATAGCTCAGAGTGGGCGGCCATCTGCCTCGACCGGAATCATCTCTTTACTTCTCAAGAAACATAAAGATCCAACTGAATGTTGCAGCTACAGGCCCCTTAGTCTCCTGAACGCTGACATTAAAACTTATGCTAAGGTACTCTCCCGCTGCTTGCAGTCTTATATCCTATCATTGGTGCACTGTGACCAGACTGGCTTCATTAACATGGCCTCTGATAATCTTCAACAACTGCTACGTGTAATTGACACCTCTGTGGACGTTAAGGCTCTGTTACTTGCAATGAAGGCATTCGACCGTCTAGAATGGTCCTTCTTATTGTCAGTTTTGGAGGTGATGGGCATTGGGAGGGCTTTATAAAACTGATTAAGATGCTGTACACTAATCCCACAGCAATGGTGCTTACAGGCAATGTCTGCTCCGCCTTATTTCCGGTTTCAAGATCCTCTTGTCAGAGTTGTCCTCTGAGCCTGAGCACTCTCACTTGAACCCTTGGCGCAGATGATTCAACTCTCATCCGTTATAAAACCTATCACGATTAAAGACAAACAAACACTCTCTGGCACTTTACGCAGATGATGTCTTGGTCTTCCTTGAAGACCCACTCCATTCTACCCCCCAACTTCTATCAATAATAGATGAGTTTTGAGGACTCAGGATTCAAAGTCAATTGGTCAAAATCTGCTCTGCTACTACTGAATGAAGCAGCCAAAACCTTTAACAGAGGGAATAACAGTAGGTAAACAGTTCAGGTACCTAGGCATTGATATATTTCCCTCATTGAATCGCATTGTCAAACACAATTATACAGAGACGCTGAAGTGAGACTTGGAAAGATGGGCGAGTTTGCCTAACTCATTGCAGGCGCATATTTCCCTTGTAAAAGGAATATATTGCCTCGGATAATTTTTATAAGTTCCATGGTTCCACTGTCCCTCCGTTGGCTACTGGGGGAGGCTTCATGCTACAGTCTCCAAATTTATCTGGAAAGGAAAATGCCCACGTGTTAAAACCTCCACGGCACAGCGTGAAAAATTAAACAGGGGCTTAGCAGTGCCCAACTTCAGATGGTATCACTGGGCTTTCACCCTTCGACCCTTTGTCATGTGGTTTGATCCCAAGATGGAAGTTTCCTGTTGAGCATTGGAAGAGAGGATGGTGCACCCTTGGTCTCTGACAGATGCGTTATTTGCGAACATCCCTTCTAGGCAGTGCCAGCTTAGTTTCGGTCCTGTTTCTTATCTAATGCAGGTTTGGTGCTCTGTGGAAAGGCACTGCAACTCTTCCTGCAGATGGCATCTTCATTCCCCCATTTTTAATAACAATGGTCTGCTGATAGGGGGTCGGCCAATCAACTTCCCCCAATGGGAAAGGGGGGGCATTCACCTTTTAGTGGATGTTTTCAGCCTAAATGGACTGTGTTCATTTCTAGACCTCAAGAACGATTTTAATCTACCGGGCACATCCTTTTTTTTTCTACCTCCAGCTTAGAGCAGTGCTCAAAGCGCATGGCGTACCATGGCAGCACCCCCTACCTACACACCCGCTTCGTGAGCTGTTCATAACTAAAAGTGATAATGCGGCATGATATCCATTCTATACCAACATATAGATAACTGTTGTTGTGATTTGGCACTATATAAATATAATTGAAATTCCTGCCACAATACCAGTGCTACTGCTAAATGACATTTCCTCACTCCAGGTTTCTAAATATCAGAAAAAGATGGTCTCTGGACTTACAGCTGCAAAAAAAAATGGTGGCGGTGCACTGGAAGCCCCCACATTAAGCAGTGGCTTTCTTGATGTAGTTCATATGGAACTTTCAACAGCCCACATCAATGGAGCTAGACAGATAAATGTGGATATGTGGCTTCTAGCAGCAGATACACTAAAAGACAGACTGGGGTTACAGTTACCAGCCCACAGGGTCCTGGGGAGTGTAGGGTAATATTGGTTTACATATATGGGTGTATTGGCATGTGACTCAGATCTGTGTGTGTGTGTGTGTGTGTGTGTGTGTCTGTAGGTATTTATATCTATATAATGTGTGTGTATGTGTAGGCACATTGTGATATGCACATTTTTGTATGGCCATCACTAATTTGAATTAGTAATATTAATTTAACCCTTTTTTTCTTTTTTTAAAAATGTATTTAGAATTATTTATTTTCTGTATTTGTGTATTTTAGCTTTGCCTTGTTTCATTTTAAATTAATTATTTTTTTGGGGGGGGGGGGTTCTTGGGAAGGGGGTTATGTATATTATGCTGCTTGTAACACATTGCTTTTGTAAAATGTATTTTACTGTTGACTCAATAAAATATTTGGTCACAAAAAAAAAAGGAATTAAAGCCCTGTCCCAAATAAAGGCAGGGTCAGTTCAGTGATTTTTACAAATAAAAGCCTGTGCTATTTATCAAGTCTTACGGTAGGTTAATTCCCATTTTGGAATTTCTTGAAGGCATAAGTAAAAAGGAGTTTGGAGTGGCAGTGAGTGCAGCGATTACTTCACAAAGCAGCCAGTGGCAACCGATCCACTGTGTGAATATAAGTTGTGCTATGGAAAAATATTGTGCTTCCTATTTCCTGTTTATAGTCAAATCTTTCTTAAATGTCAGCTGCACAGGATTCATAGCCAGAGCAAGAGATTTGGCCTTGCACAGGCCAACACTGCACTAGATGCATTTCAGCACCGTAGGCATGTCTGCACAAAGAGAGTGCGTGCACCTCACCTGTTCATGTTTCTGTGTCACCTTGTACAAATGTTTTGATTCACAATTGATTTCTTTCTTGCTGAGGCTGTGCAAATTTTGTGTGTGAGAAAGACAGAGAGAGATGGGAGCAGACAAGGAGAAGAGAAAGAGGAGTACCTTTTTACGAGCTAACTCTGTGCTCTAATGAATACAAATGGGCCCTCCACTTTGCATGGCTGGTGGAGGGCAATGTGTGACACCAGCAGGCGTGCTCCATGGACACTAAAGGAGCAAATCATTACCCTTTCACTGACTATCTATCACCAGACTAGCCCTACTAATCTGCCCGTGTCTGCAAATGATGGATGTTTTGCTACCTCTAATGCCAGCTCACTCATGCATGCAAACAGATAATCAGAAAAGGAAGTGAAAGCATATCTCATAATTATGATTATGATCCATACAGACAAATTACTACAGGGGGGTTTTGGCGATCTGCAACTCACTCTCTGATGACATTCATTATCATTGATCACTGTGGAGATCCCGGTGGTGATAATAACTGAGTTATGGCAAAGGGCTGAAAGACGGATGG